>NW_017729002.1:5559234-5575663 GCF_001723915.1 Gavialis gangeticus | reverse complement strand
GAGCACTGGGGGTTGTTTGTTTGGGGGTGGGGAGTGGGTAGCTAACGTCTGTCAGCACCCCAAATGTTTGGCCAAAGGTACCAAAAAAGTACTAGGATCTTCAACACATACTGCACACGTGATAATGAAATAATATTGTTAGACTCCCTCAGTTTGTGTGTGGTGCTAAGATGTTGTCTGTGCTGCTGCAGATGGTGCATGTCCCCTGAAGATCTTATTGCAGGAGTGACCGCAGGCTCAGTACTTAAAGACAAAAGCTTGGCAGGGTTTATTACTTACAAAGCACCTAATCATTACAACACATGGCCAAGAGATTATAATGTGTCAGCCAGGATACTTGTGGAAAGGTATAGATAGGTATAATAGACTTAAGGGGCAAAAATATTAAGGATTCCCTCAGCCTTCTTATACAACTTCTTGTTTACAGAAGTTGTGTACCTTTTAGTTCTCATCAAATACTAAAACATTGTTTGGTGACATCATGACATCCTAGTGTCTACATGGAGACATAATACAACTCCCTCCCATTAAGTAGGAAGCCATGTTTACTGTGTCATCTTAGGCCTTGAGCATTCATCCTTGTTCTGGTTTCTTGTGCTGGTCTTATCATCCACTCTTATCCATTAGTGTTGGGAGAAGTAATTTTCCCACATGTTCTAGTCTATGTAAGCAATCTATGAAAATGGCTTGTTCCATCCACAGTGATGCTTACTTTGGTCAGTGCTTTTACCAGAACCTTTGATGGAGTTGACTCTGAATGGTTGTATTAATCCATTTTCTAGCGAAGCCTACAAATGTTCGCTGTAGATACTGAGTATCTGCACCTGTAGATACTTGGTTTACAGTAAGTCTTCTTAGATTGCCACTTTAAAAAAGTCTAATTAACATATAACCAGAATGAAAAAGCAGAGAGAAATGATGTTCCTTTTAGAGTAAAGAAAACAAATTCACAAAATAGCTTTGTTTTTACCATAGTATTCTTATCCTCATAGTCCTTCTACGAAATGTTGGACTGTGAACATGTGAAACTACAGCATTCTTTATTATGTGTTTATTTTTATGCTTCCTAGGCTCTTGAAGAGTTTTCCCATCTTCCTCCATTTCCAAGGATACCTCCATATCCAAAACTTATGGATGAATTCAAAGACACTCCTCCTCCTCAGAAGCCTGAACTAAAATTGGCTCAGGTGCAATATCCAGCAGGTATTGCACTTTCATGGACTGTTACAGAAATTGATCCCAAGTGTGCACCTATAGAGAGCTATCACTTGTTCCTGTTCCATGAAAGCTCTAATCACAGAACTGTATCACAATGGAAGAAAATAGGAGAAATAAAGGCTTTACCCCTGCCAATGGCTTGTTCTTTATCACAGTTCACAGTATTAAAGAAGTACTATTTTACTATACAGGCAAAAGATGTTTGTGGACGCTATGGACCATTTTGTGACATACAATCAATTACTTTGTTTCCTCTGGAAACCTCAACAAAAGATTTATAATCTACCTCAATAACTATATTATGCAGTTGTTTCCATTTAAAGTATTATATTTGTACCTATCAATAATTCAGGGCCAAAGGATTAATAATGCTATGGACGGTATTCACTCAGGCTCTTTCCTAACTGTCACGTGTATTATTACTTATTTATATTATGGATTTTGTTCTTTAAATCTTCCAGACATGTTTTGAGAATCTTGAAAATGAGAGGGGGTTTTTGGTAGGGTTTTTTTTTGTTGACTTCAGGTCTGTATTTTAGTTGTTGTATATTTTGATCCCTTATTTCCATTGCTTTCAAAGATGATAATTATGAACTGAATATACTTAGAAAAACTAGAATAAAAGTTAATATCTGATCAAATTTGGGGTTTTGATGATGCTTGTAAATCATGAGATGCGAAATCTAACATATGACAGTACTGGGAGTTTTGCTTTTTTCCTTTTTTGTATATCTGGAAAAATGGGATTTGTTGTGTTCTTTCTCCTTCACTAAATAACACAAGCTTACAAGAATTAAATCTTTTCTGATACTGATTTAATTCAGATAGTTCTACAGTACTAGCCTCCAGTATATGAATCCTCTGACAGCTGCTTGTAACTGTGAATATTGCTGTGATTCAAGTAATGTTATTTCAGTATTACCACTCACATAAGGTTATTTAATCAGTCTGCTGACTACTGAAACTTTTAGGGAAACTCGGTTATAACCAAAAAAATAGAATAAGATCTTTGTTTTCATGCATCTAAAGTAGGGGTCGGCAACCTTTGCGGGGGTAACAGGCCAAATAACACTGTTCACCAGCCTTGACTCAACACTTCTGACCCAACCATTCCCATAACCACCACAGCCACTTCTCCTGGCCACTGCTGTGCATGTTAGTTCTCCCCCCTATTTCCACTTCAGAAGTTTTGTCCTACCCGCTTGCCCTCCAACTGAAATTGCTGTCAATATCTAAGCTTCATGAGCGGGATAAAATGCTTTATGGGCTGGATCCTGCTCGTAGGCTGTAAGTTGCCAATCCCTGTTTTAAAGCAAGAACAAAGCTCTGGCAGGAAAGTCACTTAAATTGATTATATAAATACATATTTTCTGCTGCTGTATAAATATTCCCATATTTGTGCCTTCCGACTGTTAGTGGCTACACTTGCTTTTAGGTGCCACCACAAACCACCCAGTTATAGTACCATGATACTTTTCAACATTTTTATATTACAAAGAGGTAGGTTACCTGTTACATTTATTAAAGATTGTTCCTGAACATTAACTTACAAAATGATTAAAGTGTCATAGCAGTTGCCTTTCCAATTGTGTAAATATTTATAATAAAAGTGAATTGAAAGTGATAAGTGCAATGTGTTCTGTTAAGCAAAGGTGTAAAGAATTGAGTGATAGTCTGATTCATTTAATTTTAACAAATCTGACAAAATGAAGGCTGAAGAGGGGATATGTGTGCTGCCCATGGGACAGCAATGGGAGAGAAAGATCACCTCATAAGGAAAAAAAGAAAAAGAACCACTAAACCTAAAGGATGAAACTGGCACAATGACATATGGGTATAAAAAAAGCCATGAGCAAATTTAGGCTAGAAATTGAAATAAGATTCCTAACTATTTAGAGCAGTGAGCCTTTTGAACAGCCTTCCAATCCAAATAATGGAAGCAAAAAAATAACTATTTTTAAAGATGGCACTTGATAAATGGATAAAGTGATACTGGTAGACTGTAGTCGATGATCCCTGAGGTCACTTCCAGTTCTGTGTTCAGTTCTCTGGAGAAAGATGTTTCAGGAGTCCAAAACTACCATACAGTTTCAGAATCTGGTACCTATAATAACTTCTACATTGATAGCATCAGCTTCTATGGAAGAGACACTGTTTGATATTCTGTTTGACATCCTCAGAACCCATCCTCACTGCAAGATCATTCTATCAGTATTAGAAGTGCTTTTACAACTAGCCAAAGCAGTATGATCAAATTCAATTGAGAATCTGCTATGTTTAAAGACCCCAAGAAATGTTACCAGCTACACTATTACATCTATCATTTTTATATTCTCTTCTCCAAATTTTCTGACAGTGGTTGCAGTGTCCAACTTAAAGAAAGTTAATTTGGTTTATTTTCTTTCGTCTGCTAGAACAGTGATTCTCAACCAGGGTGATGCAGCAGCACCCTGGAGTGCCCTCAGATCCTTTCTGTAGCATGATTCCTTAGATAAGTGTAATATGTGGCATGAGGTAGTATCCCTGTCCCACTTACCACCAGAGATGGACTATTTTAACAAACAAAATATAATTAGGACAAGAGAATCTTTAAAAATAGCGCAAGGAAGATTTAAAAGAAGCCTGTAGCCCATCCTAAGATCAGGGATTAGATCTTGATCATGCCTAACTTGCTGGTGCAGGTGAAGTCTTGGTTCATAAACCTGGGCTTCTCCTGCACCAGCAAGATGAAACTAAGTGGCTGACTGTCAGTCGGGGCTGGAAACCAAACCAGTCCCTGGTCCCAGTTGACAATCAGCTGGGCACACAGGGAGCCTGACACTAAGCTGCTTCAGTCTAATGCCAGCCTCTCCATACACCCATATGCTGTCCAGCTACACACAGGGCTTGATGGGCTCCCCACACACAGAGAGCCTGCAGCAGCCTGGTGCTAGACTTCCTATGCACGTCAAGCTATCAAGCCTCATACACCACTCAGTACTGGGAGCCCAGCACCAGACTGTAGACCAATGCTGGGCCCCCTGTGTGTGGGGAGTCATCAAACTTCATGCCACCCAACTGGGTGGCACACGGAATTTTGACATGGGTTCTGGACACGCATCCAGTTTAAGCCCTAATACAAATGTGCCACAAGTTGTACATTATGGGGAATAACTTTGTGGCTTGTTTACTGCATCATCATGCCTTAATTGACTTAGCATGCATAGTCTCATTAGTATTTAAGATGCAATTAACCCATACCCAGTTTTGAAAAAGGGGGAATAAAATGAAATCTAAAAACTTTCAGAGAATGAAATCTCTGCCATATTTGACAGTCATATAGAATAAATGCATGTTGCTGTTTAATATGGCTATGAAAAAAAAGGCAGGGCATCGCAAAATTCTCAGGATGTGGTGAATTTAATTGACCTACAACTTCCAGGGTACACCAATAGATTTGGCTAGATAGTTGTAATACAGAGAAGGTATGGATTAATGGTCAGAAACTGAAGGAAGTGGGAAGAAAAATGGGGCTTACCAAGCAGGATAAAGCCAAATCCAATATAAAGGTGATGTGTTTGGATGAGGTTATCCAGTCATTGATAACTGACCTCAACAAGTTAATGTATATATTTAGAAGCATTAATTTAGTAAATAGTTTGATGAGAGAGAAAATTTAAGGCACATACACAGATGAGAAATGCTTGCTACTTTTTTCTCTAGTGAACTTTTAGCTTCAAATTAATATTAAGAAAAGTCAATCTTCAGACACATGAGACCATTATATGACACCTACTGCTTTATATTGTGTAGTATCCAGAGACTTACAAAGAAAGAAGAAAGAAAAATTACTTATCCCTTTGAAAATAAAGTATGACAAATTCTGGGGCCAGTAAAGGAGAGTGATACATGTAGAAGGCCTAATAAGGAATGGCACAAAGTCTTTGAAGAGTCTATTATAGTAAAAATAGTAAAATCCTAATGTTTTCAGTGGGCAAGGTCTTCGGTTAGAATGATGGCACTCTGATCAACTAAGCAGCTGTTGGAAGGCTCTTCCTATGGCATTCAGGATCGCAGTAAATCAAGAAAAAGATGGAATAATAATACTGAGTAGAGCTACGTAATACTCATGCCAAAAGATTCACCCCTTTCCTGCCCACTCTTCCTGTTGTATCCCAAGTTTCCTTATACTGTGGAGTAGAGCTTTCCTAGGAATCTTTCCTCAATAGATCTAACACTGCAGCCTGAATGGCACAGAGACTGAATAGCAGGGCTGTGAGAAGCTTCAGTCCCTGATTCGATTCGGCAAAGATTTGATCCAATTCAGTGGCCGAATTTCTGAAACCTTATCGAATCAGGAGACCCTTTAATCCCTCCGAATCGAATTGAAACCCTCCGAATCGATTCAGAAAGATTCAGCGATTCGGATATAGACACAGCTTTAAATGTTCTTTCTACATACCTCAAGGGAGCAGGTGGCTCGTGAATGCTGCAATGGTGGGGCAGATGGAGCATCCCACAGGAACGCAAGGGACTCCCCAGCGCACTTGGCAGTAGACCTGGATGTGGACAAGAAGCAATTCCGGTCCACTTCCAGGTCTGCCGGGGAGCACACACCGCCTCCCCCCCGCCCTCTGTGCTCCCCAGCTCAGCAACTGGTGCCTCCTGGGTCTGGGGGGGGCACCTGGGGTCCCCCTGCAGCTGACTGCTGAGCCAGGGGGGTGCGGGGGGGCCCCCAGCATGCTCAGCGACGGACCCGGAAGTGGACCAGAAATACCAGAGTGCCATCGAGCACTCAGCCTCCCCCCACACCCAGCTCCTCTAGGATGCTCTGTCCACCCCAGCATCACAGCATTCACAAACTGAGCCTGGTACCTCGAGGTATGTAGAAAAAACTTAAGGCTGTGTCTGTGGCCAAATCGCTGATTCTCTGAATCAGCATTGAATCTTCAGATTCAGCCGAATCAAATCAGGGACAGTGATCCAAATCAACTAATTGAATTACTGTCCCTGATTCAGGCCGAATCTGAATCAAATACAGCCCATTTCGCACACCCCTACTGAACAGCACGCTGCTCAATTTAATTGAGCAGAGTGAAGCAACCATGATGGTAGGGCAGGGGTTCCTCATAGCTCTGATCCAGGGGAGTTTTGCAGTCACTAGAAGAAGTTTGGTGATTCACTTGAGTTCAGAATGTGGGTGGCAACAAACAATTAGAGAAAAACAGATCTGGAACTTGCTTAAAAGATGTGGCCCATGTTCTGCATGCTGCTCTGACACCAAACTTACATCCTTATTTGTGGAACAAAGGAACTAACACACAGTCATGGGATCCTGAGATGGGGTGACCAGTAATGACTGCAGAAATTTGATGTGCGGAAGTGAATGTTCATGGATCTCTGCAAGGAAGTTGTTCCGAACCTTCAGTACCAAAGTGCATAGTGAAGGAGCCTATACCTGTGCAGAAGATGGTTGTATTGGCTCTCTAGAAATTGATTATATCACACTACTACAGGTGAGTTGTTTTGTCCCTGATGGGTAGTAAGGGGAGGATCACTGAAGTGTTGATTTATCTGCTGAGTTGCATGTTTATTTGATTGTGGCTTTCTGTTCTAGCCATTTTGGAGTAATTGAGTATCAACATTATGGATTTTACAGATTACAACCTCTATGATTATATTTCAGAAAAATCTTTTTGCAAAGCTGTATCTTGCCTGCATTACAACTGAGCAGTACCAACAGAGCGTTGTTTAAACTTCAAAACATGAATGACTTGACATGGCTGTGGTCAGACCAGACAATCATGAATAACAACTAAGTATTTAAAAAATATATGTAAATCAAGCTGCTATTTCAACCCAACCAAACCAGAACAAAATAGAACTAAAGGGCACTATGAAAAACTTTAAGGCTAGGAAGAGAATACAGTTATCAGTAATAATACCTGCTACCTGCATTCCTTCACTTTTTTTTTGCGGGGGGTGGGGAGGGGTTCTTCCATACCTTGCCTACATAGCACAGTACAGGTTTGTTCCTATAAGAAAATGATCATCTGCTTCATCTCCTGCAGTTCATCATTGCATGTAGGAGAGATTGGAAGAGCAGGGACCTGATGAGGTCCTGACAGCTGATTGACATCTTGGACCCGTGTGGTTTGTTCTTGCACAGTAATTGGTTGAGACGTATACCTGCAATGGCAGTAATACAGTGGAGATGGTGATTAAGACATCTGTTCTACTAAGCAATGCATCGTGTCTGCTTTTAAAAAAAAGCCAGTAGGAATGCACAGGAGCTTTCTAGAAGCCTAGAGACTGCACTACCTATAAATGAATTTTGTTAGTTACAAAGGTGGTCCAGCAAGGTGGTCCCTATCAACTAACTTGCTACTGCATGAAAAATTCACCAGTTTCACTTCCCAGGATTTGGTAGATAACATCCTAAGTAGCTGGTGCTTGAGTAGTAGTCACAAACTATTCTGTTTTCACTTCCTGGATACTGAACCTTCACTCTGGAATGGGGAGAAGAACTATTTCAACTTTATTATTGAAGGCTTCACTGATAAATCCCAGCAAAATCTGTGACCAGTTGATAAGAATGTTGACAGAAAACATTGCCTACAACCGCTCCCTGGACAGCTTTCAGAGAGATTGACTAGCATAGGCAACATAGGATTTTGCTTTCAACATTTAGCTTCTGTCCAACAAAAGGTTCCAGATGCCTCATGACTAGTAATCTCATTATGGTGAACCCTTATGCTTTGATCTGTAGATGCTTAATGTTTATGCAAAATAAATATTTTAAAATAAATATTTTGTAACAGACCCTGAGAGTCATGCGATCATTTGATGGTAGCTAGACTAGGTAAAACTACTCTAAAACCTTTCCTACTGACCTTGTGATTTTTATTCTTCTTCCCCCACCTTGCAGCCATGTTAGACCTTGTATAGTGATCTTGGTGACAGCATGGTGATCATACAGTGATCTTGAAACTATTTGGTGCAGGGGGATAGCCCAAGATAGATAGAGCAAACTTATGCAAACCCTTAGTGATTTCTGCCATAAACTGCAAGCAATTACACCAAGCCAAAATCATCCTAACTTTCCCCTCAGCAACAGGCCATCCATCAGGAACTCCCTTTCCTTTCAGAAGAATTGTAAGCATGTCTTTAGCATTTATTGAGCTACGACTCATTTCATGTCATTCTCTGCTGTGTAGGTGTCTACAGGTTTGCTGCTCAAGGGACCCCCCAGGAATCTCCCAGATCATCCACAGAAAAAAACATTCTGAGTAAACTGCTCCAGGGTCCCCACAGGTCCAGGTGCCATAATGATAGCCATAGCATGGGACCACTCAGCAATAGTCTTCTCCCTCTCTTCTGACTGTAAGAGCATCTCTTGAAGAACAGTTATAGGAAGCAAGGTGCTGGGTGCTCAAAGTACTAACTGGCACTTTTCAAGGTCCACATAAGAGGTATGCAGCTGGAACTTTACTAGAACATTGGTTAGCATCCTTAGAAAGCTTATAGAGATGTTTCTCTTTTTTCTATCCCCATACTGCACTGAACACTTGCAGTTAATGCCCAGTTGAGCAAACTGCTTCAAAAGCATGTTGTTGCATATAGCTATGACTACTACAGTTTAAGGCATGCTGCTTCCTATACTCCTTCCAGAATTTAGCCATGCCTTTTTAGCTAGTTACTCATGCCTCAAGAGGTCATATTGGTGATGGCAGAGCAGGAGTTTCTCTGGGCTGAGAAAAACGAGGTGTTAAGTGGCCCAAAATAGCTTATAGAAAGTAGAGGGAAATGGAGGGGTGCAAAAAGGTCTGAACACAGGTGCATAAGACTTGCTACTACAAATACTTCTGTGCCCTGTAGCACACGATTATGCTGCAGTTGTGCTGTAAAATGTTCTACAGGCCAACAGTTATGTACCTGGAACTTGTGGGTTTGTGATGGACTTGCACAAGGACAGATGGGAATAGATATTTGCAGGGTGGACAGGGTTGGGCTTGATCATGGGCAGGTGTCTTAACTATTATTTCAGATGTAGCCTATGTTCTTAAATTGACAGATGCTTTGTTTGAATCAGTATCATTTTGAGATAATTGATGTGTTAAGAGCACGTTGAACAGATATTCAGTTCTGACTACCAAAGGCCTGTGGGGAAGAACTGACTCAATTCTTGTGGAGTTCACAGTCTCTTATCTTGAGAGAAGATGGCATGCACACACATTGTTCTGTTGGCACTAGATTTATGACCCAGATGCCTTGTTCTGGGTGGACCCAAGCCCTCAGGCTGACCACGACCTCTCCATTCATAGATTTCATAGACATTAGGGATGGAAGGGACATCACAAGATCATCAGGGCAGGTCAGATCACTCCCGCAAGATAAGCATCCAAGCATTTCTTAAAAGTATCCAGAATAGGTGCTTGCACCACTTCTGGGGTCAGTCTATTCCAGACTCTGGAGACTCACACAGTAAAGAAGTTTTTCCTTATGTCCAGTCTAAAAAGGTCTTCCGGCAGTCTCTGATCATTAGACCTTGTCTTCCCTTGGGATGTCCTGGTGAACAGACATTCTCCCAGTTCCTGATGCACACCCCTTATCCACTTACAGGCTGCCAAGTCACCCCTGAGCCTTTGCTTTTCCAGGTTGAAGAGTCCCATGCCTCTCAGCCTCTCCTCATAAGACCTGTTCTCTTGAACTTTAATCATGCATGTGGCTCTCCTCTGAACTCTCTCAAGCTTCTCCACATCCTTTTTAAAGTGTGGAGCCCAAAATTAGATGCAGTACTCCAACTGTGGCCTCACCAAGGCCAAGTAAAGTGGGAAGATGACTTCTTGGATCTTGCTTGCAATGCATTGGTAGATGCAAGCCAGAGTTTTATTTTCTTCGCCAGCTGCAGCGTTCCTTTGGCAGCTTATATTCACCTTGTGGTCAGTCATGACCTCCCAAGTCTCTTTTGGTCATGGTGCTAGTTGAGTGTAGCACTGCTGAGCCTGTAAGGATGATGTGGGTTTTTTCTCCTGAGGTGATGCACCTTGCATTTCTCCATGTTGAAAGTCATCAAGTTTTTATCCACCCACCTTTTATCAGCCTGAATTGTCAGCATATCCTCTAGCATGACCACACTTCCCCATAATTTGGTGTCATCTGTGAACTTAGCCAATCCGCTTCTGCCACCTAAATCCAGATCATTCAATAATAGGCATTGATACACAGTGATAGCAGATAAGAATAATGTAAACAATTCTATATTTACCAGTCCCAGGGCTGTCGTCAGAGGGAAGATACTTCTGGCCAATACACAAACTTCACTGAGGTTCTATCTTGAATACCAGATGTCAGCAGCCTGGAGGATGGAGGCTGAGCCACCTCCCCTGTCCCGCTCCCTCAGTGAGGTAGGTGAGACAGGCTGGTGGTGTGCCCTCTGTCCATGGTGGCCTCAGGTTCCCCTCTCAGGGACCCTTTGCTGCTCTGAAATCCCTCCTTTTGTATTCTTTCCCCCTTCTGATCGCTCTTCATCTCTGGGCATCACTGATGGGTCTCCCTGTGGTTGTCATACTATCCACGTTCTGTCCTGTCAGCATATTCCTTTGTTTTACCAACCCATCACATGCATACATCCTAATATGGTTCTTTCCAGTGTCGTCCATCTACCAAAACCAGAAGTCCCAAGGGTTCTGTACTTGGGCACTGTGACCTGGCACCAGTGCTGCAGAGTCCCATATCTCTGTTACAGAAACAGTGTGGTACTGCTTGCTGCTTGCCTGTGTGAGACACAGTAGACCTTGAAGAAACTTTGTCTCGCACAGGGCTTTTAGAAATTAGTTAACCCTTGCTGTTGCTCTGGACCATTGTTCTAATACATATATACTTTACCTACGTGCCAGTTCCCAAAAGCAAACCTCTACATATCATTTTCTAGCCATCAGTTACCAGTGAGCTGTTCCTTGCTGTTGAAAATACTGCTATATATTAAACTGTACTTAAACTTTTTTGCCTAGTATTTTTAAAATTACAACTTTTGAAATCTGATTTTATTAGTTCACTTTTGACAAGTTTGTTACTAAATTCTGTTTGAATTCATAAATTCCCTGGCAGTGGACAAAACAGATTATGCTGAGATTTTCCCCCCAAAAATCCACCCCCCCCCCCCCAGGAGTTTGTCATGTTAGGTGCTTGAGTCCCAATGCATTTCAGTACAAGTTTACTACCTAACTCCTATAGGCTAATTGGGAAAAAAAATCTTGGTTTTATTATTGCATGTATCACTTGCCATTGATACAATCCATCACATTAATTCATGCAGACTATATTAAGGGGGTGGTATTACTATTCTGTATCTGTTGCTCCCATACAAAGTGATGGAACAACACTCTTTAAAGACAGCTATGTTAGGGTAACTTGTCACATTTAGCTTTAGTTGCACCATCTTAAGTGGTGAATTATAGTATTATTTGAACTTTTCTTTTACATTGAGCCTTATTTAACCATTGCTTAAGTTTTTGTATAGCCTCATTTGAACTTTTCTTTTGCATTTTGTATCTGCACTATCTGCTAATAGCCTTGAGCTCGCTTTTACAGGAACCTTATGTTCCAGCATTATCAACATAGGCATGTATAGTGTAAGCCTTGTTACTAGCTCAAATTAAGTGAACTTGACACTAACCAACTAAATCAGAGGGATCAGAGACATGATTGGATATCTTAATGATGGGTGATAAGAGGGGACTGACTGGACAGTGCCCAATTGCAGAGCCCTTGGAATTTCCAGAGTTGTTGGACAGAGCAAATTAAGAGTCCAGTTGTTGGAACAAAAGAATATGTCAACAGGATATGAACAAGAACAATATGATGACCACAGGGAAACCAATCAACAGTACCCAACAATGAAGAGTCATCAGAGGAGTAAGGTTAAAGAAAAAGCATAAAAGGGGGGCAACAAGAAAGTTGGGTGTGTGTCGTCCAACAACATCTGGAATGAAAAACAGCCATAACCCACAGATGATCACCTTCTACTTTCAGGAACTGATTGGCCACCTTTTCTGTGAAGTGAAGTAACAACTGAGATTGGGTGAGACCATTGGACTAGGTGTTTCTCTCTTTCTCGCTCTCTTTCTCACTCTAAAAACTATTAATACATTTAATGTGTTAATAAAGTTAGATTTTAGTTAAGTTGAATGATGTAAGGCATATGCTGTGTTCACGCTGGGTTGATTATGCTTTAACAATCCTTTAGCACCATAGGTGTGTAACAGCTCCACCATCAGTGTACAGTGAAAGGAGCAGTTTCAGGAGCTCCTGATGAAGACCATACTATCAAAGCCAATCCATAGCACCCCATTAAAGACTACCATGCAGATCCTCCAACTTATCAAGAGGCTATTAAAACCATTAAGCAGAACAACAAAACAAGTGGCTGTGATGGGATGCCAGCTGAAATTTATAAATAAGGAGAAAAAAGCTCTCTCACCAATTACATGTTGCTATTATGAAAATGTGAAAACAAGAGCTGATTAACTGGTAACTTGAGAGATGCCAGAATTGTTACCATATCCAAGAAAGGAGATTGATCAGATTGTAGCAATTATCACGGTATTGCACTCCTGTCCATAGCTAGGAAGATCCTTGCTCACATTCTCAAGAGACTCACTTTCCTGGCTGAGAAGAGTCTACCAGAGTCCCAAGGTGGTTTCAGACCACTCAGCGGTACAATGGATATGATCTTCACTGCTAGAAACTGCAGGAGAAGTGCTGCAAGCAACATGAGATCTTTACATGGCCTTCATTGACCTGGCTAAGGCCTTTGATTCAATCAACAGAGGCCCTATGGAAATTCCTGATGAGACTTGGATGTCCGCTAAAAATTTGTTAACATCATCAGACTTCTTCACAATAACATAACAGCCACTGTCCTAAGTAATAGCTTGGAAATGGACCCCTTCACTATTGGAAATTGACTCAATCCAGGATATATGATTGCAGCAGCACTCTTTTCTGTCTACATTTACTCTAATGTAAGATGACCCTGAACGTAAGAAGACCCTCAATAATTAGCTCCTATATATGGAAAACATACATTTGTTATCATTTTCCAGGTATAGAATCTAGATATTAGAGGGTTGTCTTGAATCCCTGCCTGTGCCCTCTCACTGCTACAGCAGGGAAAGTAGTGGCTGGGGGCAGGTAGCCCGTTCACCCTCTGCCCCACCTACTTCTTTCCCTTGAAGACTTCCTGCCCTGCACCTCCCACCCCAGCTTCCCACAGCTTCTGCCTCATCCCCCACCACTGTTCCCCAGCCTCTGCCTCTTCCCCAACCCTTGTTGTTAGACACTGCTCAGACAGCTCCATTCCAGAACATAGCATGTGGAAGTTCAGCCCTTGCCTGGCCATGCAGCAATGCCAGCGCTGCTGACTGGCCTGGAAGGCAATTCATCAGTTTCAGTGCTGCTGATTGTCTGGGCTGGGGAAGAAGTTTTAATGTGCTCTATGCCCAGGAGAGACCCCAGTCTGAGCTGGAGCCAAGCTGCGCTTGACAGTAGGGAAGGAAGGGAGCTACAGTCAGAAACACAGCAGCAGCTTGCTGCACCCCCTGCCCCTTTCCTCCTCCTGGCTTCTTATGTGAATATAAGACAAGGGGCTTTTTCCCATGCTGACTGGTGGGGGGGACTGACCTCATCTTCTATTCAAGTAAATAACGTATATTGCAGGTACTCTGCATCTTGTTGCTGATGGAATTCCATCTGGAGTTAGCATCCGGTATCACATAAATGGAAATGTCTTCAATGTCAAGCAGTTATCTTCAAAATCCAAGATAACCAACCTGTCCTTTACTGATCTTCAATATGCTGATGATTATCATGTGTGCCCACTCAACTGAAGAGCTCCAGGTCATTCTTGACTACTGTGAAGCAGATGAAATACTTGGATTCACTGTGAATTTCAGGAAAGCCAAGATCCTTTGCCAACCCAAACTAACCAGCTGCTGCTCCACATATTAGAGGTCAATCTTTGCAGAATGTTGAGCATCTTCCCAACCAGGGTAGCCACCTTTCTCAAAAAGTAAACATAAACTATTATATTCAGTACTGGAAAAAACTACCGGTGCTTTGGACATCTCTAAAATAATATC
The DNA here is from genome assembly GCF_001723915.1 of Gavialis gangeticus. Taxonomy (NCBI): domain Eukaryota; kingdom Metazoa; phylum Chordata; order Crocodylia; family Gavialidae; genus Gavialis; species Gavialis gangeticus. Next base: position 5,561,324 of record NW_017729002.1, on the reverse strand, counting down.
CTCAATGATGGAGATATCACGACCCAAACCAAACTTCTCTTCTAGCATAGTATTGTCATTCCTACTGTGTTGTAGGCATGTGAAACCTGGACAATATTATATATGTATAATAAACATATTATGCATCCTGTTATTTCTCCATGTATTTGTCACCAGATTTGTCCTGTATATGACGTTTGACCATAAATTAGCACTAGTCCTATATGCATACTAATAGGATTGTAGGAAAGTAGGGCTGGAAGGTCATCCAATGCTTTGATCTCCGCAGGTTGCCAATTTGTTCCAACCTAATTTTATGATGATGACTAATCTATTCATCCCAATATGGTTTAGGGTTTACATATGAGAGGCTGCTTCTTTTCTACAGGCTACTGCTACTCTAGAGAGACTTGAACCAGAGCCTATTTCATATAAAAAGGAATTATCTGTAGATGGTTTTCTGGTAGAATCCCTTCTTTTGGAAATGTTACTATCTTGGTCTTGTATGGCCCAAACTTTGGTCTTTGGGATGTGTAATGAGAAGGCGCATTTGTTTTGGCTACGATGACATTGAAATCATTCAGAGAATACCCAAGCAAGCAAAACTGAAACATTATGAGCACTTGTGGAAAATATGCTTGGGTTTTAAATAGACTGTGAAGAGTGATCAAAGCATGGGATAGATTCTCAATGTTAACTATCATAAGTCAAAAATGGAGCTGCAGGTGATCATCCCTCCATTTTTGTGGGGAAAACACTTATTCATGCTTAGATAGGCCTCTAATTTTAGGAATTCAAAAATGGCTTTCTAACTACACAGTACCCCTCAAAAGCATGAAAAACCTGACAGATAACATTCTACCTAGCTCAACTCTTGTGGAGCTTAAACCATTCAATAGCAACTGCTGTGGGACCTCTACATCAGACAGTGATACTCAACAATTCTGGACTCAAGGCAATCCTCCAAAACTTTTACGAATTGAGTGGCACTCGATTACAAAAACTAATTTGCATATTACAATGCCTCCCTCCTTGCAGAGGGGCTGGGCAGTAAGAGTGGGTGATTCTCCAGGCAGGGACAAGCCTAAGCCTGGCTTATGGCTTAGCTTACCTGTTTATCTCCATACACATTGTGGCATTCTGGTTGAGAATCACTGGCTTAGTTATGCAGTAAACTAAAACTTTCTGATTCTGCACATGTCAAATTACCAACCAACATTCATCCTATCCTAATGAAGATCTCTCAGAGGAACTTGAGAGTGATTCTACACTTCTTCATGTAGAATTACTTAAGTATTTGTCTCAGTGTTGTATAAATGAATCCAGACCTTTAGGACAGTGTGGGACTGTCAAATGCATCAAGTCTGCTATTACAGTACAATAATTTTGTTTTAACTTTATTTTCATGTACAGTTTCAGAATATATAAAGCATAGAAAACAAAATATTTTAAAGGCACATTAGGTAGAAAGAATATTCTAAAATTGTGGTTGTTCTGTTTTCCTAGATCAAACTTTTCTTGGCATTTCCTTCTGAGTATACAAAAGGTTCACACTTACTCTATAATATAGCATCATGTATACACTGCTCTTTGTGTTTAGAATGACACACATAAGATGTTTGTGTGTCTGCATATGCATACACACACACACACACACAAATATGTGTGTGTGTGTGTGTGTGTGTGTGTAAATGTGTGTGTGTGTGTACACATTATGCATGTGTGTCCTCACACATGTACACACAACCCTATGTCCAGAAGGAAATCTTTTCCCTCTTAATTAAAGCAGTAGAGTATATTATACATACATACATATGTATGTACAAATATATATGTATGTATGTATGTATAATATACTCTACTGCTTTAATTAAGAGGGAAAAGATTTCCTTCTGGACATAGGGTTGTGTGTACATGTGTGAGGACACACATGCATAATGTGTACACACACACACACATTTACACACACACACACACACACACACACATATTTGTGTGTGTGTGTGTGTGTATGCATATGCAGACACACAAACATCTTATGTGTGTCATTCTAAACACAAAGAGCAGTGTATACATGATGCTATATTATAGAGTAAGTGTGAACCTTTTGT
>NW_017729002.1:5550812-5554234 GCF_001723915.1 Gavialis gangeticus | reverse complement strand
ATGCATAAAGTATATTAAATATTCAGACTATCAAATGACTCAGGCAAACTACTTTATGATCATTAATTCCAGTAGTATGTCTCTCCTGCAAATAGTCAGTCAATGGCAATTTTTTTGTCTTGAGAACTTTAGAAAAATATTGGACTTTTATCTATAAAACACTTAAATACTTTTGACCAAGGATTTGGTTTATCATTCTGTTAGCTCATTTCATTGTGCTTCATGTAATATGCAAGCCGGAATAGCAAATGACTGGTAGACAATCTACTTTAAACCTTGCCTTATAGCGCGTCACCCTTTCAAAACAAACTCTGTTCTTTTGTATTTAATTATTCCATTATTAAAATTAAGATTTTGGAACTGAAATATGTGTCTTTGAAATTAAAAAAATGTTACATTATAAAACCAAAAGTGGTAACTTCAGAAATTTAGAACATATTTCCAAGGGGGAAAAATTTGATAAAAGAACCAGTAAAGTCATGTTACAATGGCAGGAAAGCATTCCACGTTGACTACTTTTTCCATCTAAATACCTCCTATCTACCAGGCAAGTAGGTTTTTTTTCCTGCCCCCAAAAGTAAATACTATAACAATACTACAGCAGTTCCCATGTTTTTGGTGGTTCCTTTACTGATACATGCACATCTCCACCTTGTAAATAATGAAGTTTTTACTTACTGAAGATGAGTGAGCCAGATTCTCAGCAGATTTATACTGATATAGCTGCACTGACTTTGTAGAACTTTGCAACTGCATTAGCTGATCTGGCTTGCCTAAGCATCACAAGTTACGAGCCTATTGAAAACCTACTTGCCTTCCTTTTCTGCTGTCTCTAGTGCCAGTTCAGTAGTAATGAATGTAGTGGACTTAAACAAAAGGTTACATTTGTTAAATCATAAAAGCACTACATTTAAAACACGGAAGCCAGGACAGACCTCTAAAGGCCACAACACTCTATACAGACTGATCTATCATCCTCTAAATCACTCTTAGCCAAATCCATTTTTAGCATTTAAGCCTATTATCATAGTATAAAATTTGATACCACAAATGTATTTAAATATCAGAAAATCCCTAAGTAATTATTTGAGGAATTCTGTCAACCAAGTCATTAGCTAAACAGAACTAAATGGCTTAGGTAAATGCTACCCTCATTTAAGGAGTAGGAGTATTTTAGGTTCATGTAAACATTCACAAAGGACTATAAAATGCCAGTATAAATCATTTGCAAAAAGTAATACCAAAAAGCTAGTTTTTGAAGGCAAATGACATTTTGCCTTGTCATTAAGTCATTTTATATCAGATTTTAAGGGTGGGAAATACTTCCAGCAGATTTGTCCAACAAAATCTAAATTTGCTATTGGTTAGCCACAAATTCATTTTTTTAAAATGGTAAGTCCTTAAATATTGAGAAGTAAATGTTATGGTAAAGCAAGAGTTACTTGTTAGATAAAACTAGACATGAATGAGATTTAAAAGCAGTTTTTTTGCATTTGCAAAATCTGTCTATATTTCTACTAGTTTGAGATCCCAGACCCAAAACGTGCAGTAAAATTTACTGGTAACTTACACTATTTAAGGCTCTGAATGCTTGAATGTAAGAAGGACAACCCAAGTTTTAGAGTACAAAAAGTAAATGTCATTTTTTAAAAATTAATTTTTTGAAAAGTTTTACATTTGCCTTTTTACTATTCATTTGAAATGGTATGAAAATCCCATTGTAATTTAAATTTTCTGGATGTTTTAAACAGGGGGAGTCAACCAGTGGCATGGGCAGCCTGCACGTGTGGCATGTGGCAGATCAGGGAAGGGACAGGCAGCATAGCAACAGGTGGGGCAGGAAGTAGAAGCTAGAGCAGATCAGGCAAGGAGCCCAGGACAGGAAGCAGAAAACAGGAGATTTGGGCAGGGAGCATACAGTAAGAAGCAGAAAGCAGAGAAGAAGATCAGAGGAAGGAGATCAGAGTGGCACTCAAAGGATGCAAAGCTAATTTGTGGCACGCCTGCCAGAACAGTAGGCCCCCACTATTTTGGAACTTCCAAAATGGTTTTAGACTTTGTGAACTGGGTCTCATATTTCTCCACACTTACCCCTAAAGGGATAGATTGCTAATGACTTAATAGCATGTGCTGTGTCTCTGACACTGAGCATAATGTAAACCTATCTATGAGAGGACAAATCCAAACACGTTTGTTAATGTCTAGTTAAAGTGACAGCAATTTAAAGTGGTGAACTATACAAAGAACTCTAATCTGGCCAAAGCCAGACCCTTTATCCTAGACGGTCAAGTTTTCCAGTAAACTTTTTGTTTGCTGGTCTTTTTCATACCAAGAACACAGTACAATTTTAGAGAAACAATACCTTTACTACAAAACCACATAAACGATTATATACAAAATGGTTACTGGATTTTTTTTGGTTTTGTACTGCAGTGACAGAAATAACTAGCTGCTGACATTTATTTACGTTTTCTTAATATTAGGTACATCACACCACTGATCAGAGTAAAAGCAAATGCAATCCAGGCTAAGATGAAGGAATACCCATATTGGCCACTAGCAGCATTAAACTGAAAATATTCATCAGCCTTGTGCAGGTCTTCATGCCTATCTGTATAAATGGAAGCTGCAATCATTACACAGAGGCCTGAAAGAGACAAAAAGTATTAAAACTCAGCATCTTAAAAAGCAATTATATATAGCAGTGACAAGCAGTTGGAGTGTGCATTCTGTTTCTCTTCACAGCATCTGCTTTTCTTAGAAAATTACTTTTCATACTCCAATTATATTGAAAGTATTTCATAGAACTCAGTTCAGTTTAAATGAGGCTTAAATAAAGTCAAGCAGCTTCTAAAATACTATCAGGGTACCAATGTTGACTGGAAGTAACCTTTGGGCATCCAGACAGTTTTAAGCTTTTATGTGGTAAAAGTTCAAGATGCATCTGCCTATTAAGTTCAAAAAGCTGTTAAAGTCTGTTCTTAAATTGGTACTTTCAAAACGTTTATTATCCGGGTTTTTCCTTTAAATGTTTAATTTTAATAAAACAGTAAATTAAAAAATAGATAATTTCATCCAGGATGAATGAATTTCATAATTTCAAACAGGATGCTTTTCAACACTGACAAGTGCAGGGAGCTGCACTTGGGCAGTAGAAACCAGCAGCGCACTTATAGAATGGGAAACTCCCTTCTTGAGAGCACGGAGGCAGAAAGGGATCTTGGAGTCATTACTGACTCCAAGATGAACATGGGCCAACAATGCGAGGTCACAGTTGGCAGGGCTAACCGGACCTTGTCGTGCATCCACAGGTGCATCTCAAGTAGACCCAGGGAGGTGATCCTCCCCCTCTATGCAGCACTGGTCAGGCTGCAGCTGGAGTACTGCGTCCAGTTCTGTGCGCCCCATTTCAGGAGGGATGT
>NW_017729002.1:5538589-5550778 GCF_001723915.1 Gavialis gangeticus | reverse complement strand
CAAGAGAAGGCTGAGGGGGGACCTGGTGACTGTCTATAAACTCACTAGGGGGGTCCAGAAGGGTTTAGGGGAGACACTGTTTCCCCTAGCGCCCCCTGGCATAACAAGGAATAATGGACACAAATTATTGGAGAGTAGGTTTAGATTAGACATCCGCAAGAACTACTTCACGGTCAGGGCGGCTAGGATCTGGAACCAGCTTCCAAGGGAAGTGGTGCTGGCTCCTACCCTGGGGGTCTTTAAGAAGAGGCTTGATGCCTACCTGGCTGGACTCATTTGAGTCCAGTTTTTCTCCCGCCCAGGCGGGGGGGTCAGACTTGAAGATCTACAAGGTCCCTTCTGACCCAACTTCTATGATTCTATGATCCAACTACTTTTTTCTGTCTGTACTTTATGTGGGGCCATTGTTCCCTTGTGAACTTTTTTTCCCTGTGTAAGCATGACAGAAGTGATGCGTCACAAATACTCACATGACAGCAGCTGGATAATAGAAGTTAACACAAATCTCTCTCCTTGCTTTAGGCGGAAGAGTTGAAGAATGAAAACCAGAAATGCAACACAACAGAAAATGGTAGACAGGATCATAGTAGCCTGAACAGCTTGTATTGATTGATATTCTGTCAAAACAGAAACATTTTATATCAAACAGTTTCCCCACAGCAGCTCCCACTAACAGCCACTAGTAGTTATAGTCAGTTATCCATATGCTTAATTAAAGCTTGCTTTCATCTTTCTATATCTTTCCTGTCTTGTTTAAGGATGTTTTGTCAAACACCTGCCTTCCTTATTTGTCACATATGTTCTTCCCTGCTGAATATCCAGTGCCTCCTCCACCATAAAAGACTTTAACAGTTTGACAGTACTACAAAATAACTTTTCAGTGGAGCTTCCCCAGACAGATAATTTGAACTCTCCCAGTTCCAGGCCTCCCTTTTTCTTCAAAATACTCCTGATCTATTATGTAAAAGTAGTGAAAGAACAAACCAGTGTTCACGTAAGTATGTATGTACAGTATTCAGGTTTGGTTACAACATGGACTCTAGAAGCGCTGCCAGAAGACACCAAAGGTCAAACATTTCAGGACCTATGGACTTAATTTTCTCTCACTGGCTCTTATGAAAAAAGGAATTGTGGGTAAAGTGATCTCAGCTCTGTTAGAAAGTACTAGGCAAATGGGCTACTGCAACAGAGGTAAGCGTGCACACAGCATGCAGTGTTCTGCTCTCTGCCTGTATTTTAATAGTTTTAAAGCCTTCTGATATTCAGAACTTTCCACAGGAGTGACTCTGTCCACAAGCATCCTCCAGTGTCAGCTATGCTCCATCAGCAATGTGAAACTGTAGGGCCGCATCCACGCAAGCATGGACATTTGTTTCTCCAGGGACAAGAGGCAGCAGTGCTACATGTCCCCGGGGACAAGTGCCATGCCCTCTGACAAGTGGCAGGTTACTTGGGGAGGCTGGGGCCAGCACCCTTACCTGGGGTCCTGGGGGCCTCCTGGGCATGCACAATTGGTGCTTCCCAAGTCTTGGGGGGTACCAGATCGCTGATGGGGGGGAGCAGGGGAGAGAGGGTCCCCTAGAAGCTGATTGCCAAGCCAGCAGTGAAACCAGAAGTCCACTTCCGCTGGCACTTCCAGTTTCGTGGCTGGTGCACCCACATGCACCCCCTATGCATCACCAATGCTCCGGGACTGCAGCAGGGGCAATCCCGCTGCTCAGAGCCTGGTCAGCAGCCAAAGCCTGGCTCCGTTCAGCCAGGCTCTGGTTTGGGGTGGTCCACACTGCCCCCATGTGCGCTGCTCAGCTTTTTTTAATATGGCTTGTAATGCAGAAGAGAGGATTTTACTATATTTTGATGCTAGGCTGTGGAACTTTTATCTAACATAGGTAAGTGAACATGCTTCCTCAACTCAGTACAAACCATGCCTTCATTTTAGCTTTTCCATTATAAATCAGTCCATGTCTTTCTCTTATGAACTGACAAGGAAAAGGATTGGTATTTCTTTTTCTTTTTAATTACATAAAGAAGATGGAGGCCTTACGTTATCTGGAGAGGCACTGCTCTTCTAAACCCCACATCCAAGTTGCAATCAGTAGGGGTGATTATGAGACAAGTAGGTATACCTGAACTAGCTTTAATCTAGCCAACTCAGGCACCAGTAGCAGGGAAGTCAAAGGTACATATTTTGGTACAGTCTATATGGACACTTGTACACACTATGGGGGTTTAGTCCTCAGGGTTTTATTCTATTCCCCCTAAATTGAAACGGTGGGTATTTGATTGAACCCCACCATTTCAGTTTTTCCAACACATTATGGCAAGGGGCTCGATTCTTTTTTTTTCAGAGCTGGATCCTGCCCACAGCCAGGGGGTGAGCTGCCAGCAGGCTGAGAAGCCCCTGAGCTGTGGGGAACCCTGGTCCTTCCCTCCGTGGACACAGTGCCCCCTGGGACTACCCAGACAGGCTGCTAGCATGCTGGGTGCTGCCCCAGCTCAGAGGCAGCACCCAGCCCAATCCAGTGCTTCCCCAGCCCCGAGCTTGGACAGCATCCAGCCTCCTAGTAGCCTGCCCAGGCGGCCCTGGGGGGTACCACCACCACAGAGGGAAGGACCGGAGTCCCCTCCAGCTCAGGAGCCACTCAACCTGCCAGCAGCTCACCCCTGGCCATAGGAGTGATGGGCAGGCTCCAAGAAAAAAAAAAAAGGATTGGGCCCGTCACCTCTTCTGCCTTCAGCAGGCTTCTGCAGCCAGCAGGATGCCTTAGTACACCTGGGAACAGTCTGGCTTGCCCATGGGGCATCACAGAAAGGTGGCAGGAGGGAAGCTGGGTTTGCTGATGGCCAGAGAAGGCAGCAGGGATGGTGCACAATGTGATGGGAGCCCAGGCAGGCTGCTAATTGACCAGGTGATGCCTCAGTTGGAGGTGCCCGATCCAACACTTCCCTGAGTCGACCCAGGCTTCCATCACCCCATGAACTGTCCCCACCACCTTCTCCAGTCACCAGCAAACCCAGCTGCCCTCCTGCCACCTTCCCACACTGCCCCAGGGGCAAGGCAGTCCATTCCTGGTTGGACCCAGGCATCCTGCCAGCTACAGGAGCCTGTTGAAAGCAGGAAGTGAGGGGCCCAATCCTTTTTTTCTGCAGAGCCTGCCCACCTCTCCCACAGCTGGCGGACAAGCTGACAGCTGTATCGTTGCAATTTGCAATGTTGCAAACTAAACTACATTGGGATATAGTCTAACTTGCAATGATTCAAATTCCTTTAAAACCCCCAAAACTCTCGCACGTGTACAGTGTGACGCCATTAAGCCACACAAAGTGACATTTTCATCATGTGTTCATTGGTAATCGCGTCATGTGTACATGCGCCCTATAAGCCTACTTGGTACCCTGGATAACTTAAAAGTAGTTTGGATATACTTCTGCATGCTGAAATCACAGATTCAATTACAGCAGAGATACCTAAACTGACGTAATGGTCAGATAACAAAATGGTCTTAAGCTACATAGCTATCTCCTTCATACTGCCCACCCATTTGAAATAGACTAAGATTGATATTCATAGATTCATAGATTCATAGATATGGTGGTATAAAGAAAATAATTGTAACTAATTTATCAGTTCAGAGGACTAATTATTCTTTATTTTCAGTTAAATGTTATTTATAGTCAAATGTGATACATTAATCCATGTTGTTCACTGTGTTCTCTTGAGCAAGATTTTGGGTTAATCTTTTTTAATGGGTTTTGTCAGAAGTACTCCTAGTACTCATAGTTAATAATTTAAGCTACTTAGAGGGTTCTTTTCACATTAGTTTGTTTTTTCTTCTTTCTTCTTCCTTCTTCAGCCCTCATTTGTCCTGTCTAAATGGGGTTGCTATTGTGGATCCTGGAAATTGCTAGGTTTGTTCCTTGGATCCACATCATGATGATTTGGCAGACGTTTTTACACCCAGATGCCCTTCCTGACACTAACACTCCTCCTTTTAACCAGGTTTGGGACCAGCATTGGATGGGTAGAATTGCTCATTCACAGAGAAGTTCTTTTCACTTTAGTTTGGAAGCCAGAATTTAACTTTTGCATTTAGTGGCCAACAGGTTCACCTTCTGCAATCACAGGAAATCATAATCTTTTCACTCAGGATAATTTAAATCTCACTAGTTTACTGTGGTTTTTTAATGCCAGAAAATAAGTATATTTTAGACTTTTCAAGTGCCATCTGTAAAGTATTTAATAAATGCTACTTCCCACAACTCCTTCTGTAATGAAAATATAATATACCCATTGACAGAAAAAAACTAAGGCAGCAATTGTTTTTTTCAAAAGGAGTAAGATGAATAGTATAGTTCTTAAAAGATTAGAGCAGTTAGCATTTATACTGTACATTGAACACATACATTATGACCTCTATTGCACTGCAATATTTTGCATAGGATACTTCCTCAAAGCAGCTTCTAGAAGCTTAAGAATATTAATACGCACCTGCCAGGTTTTCATTAATAACTGTACAGTTAGTAATGTTGGTACAGATTTTCCAGACATCTGTAGAAAAGTCTTTTCCTACCCACCAGGCCTGCAAAATAAATAAAATATAACAGTAAAAGAAATATTAAAAACTCCAAACAGGTAATTTAGGCCAACTGTTAAATTGTTCTATAAAGAATGATACATTGTTTCCAAAAGCTGCACTGATTCATCTAATAGCTATTCATGCATGTTTGAATTTGTGTACTACCAGTCACTGCTTCCAATATACAGTGAAGTTCATGTTAATAAGGTGGCAGCTCCATTTTAACCACTTAAGCTGCACTGAAATTTAAGTATGCTTAGTCTCAGCCTAAAGCAGTGATTCTCAGCCAGGGTGCTAGTAACTTCTTCTCCCCTGCCTCCCTTACTACAATGCAGGTTCTTCCCTGTCAGCTGTTCCTCCTCCTTCCTGGCTCTTCAAGCAGGTTAGCACCATAATAAATACGTTCAATTTTGAAATAGGTTGCTGTTCAGTTCAGAGAAGTTACGAAGGGGTGCCTTGGGTCTAAAAAAGGTGGAGAACCACTGGCCCAAAGGTTCTATCCAAAAGACCAGAATCTTGTTTGCACTTATGTAGGGACCAAGAAACTGAATGGCAAGTCTGACACCATCCACTAGGACAGGGGTTTTCAACCTATTTTAACAAGTGTACCCCTTCTGGTGGTGGCAGCTGGACACAGGGGGTGGACGCGCATGCTCATACAGAGGGGAGACTTGTACGTGGCCACCACCCGTCACCCCACGCCACCACCTCCATGCCACTTTCCCATGGCTAGTAGCATGTGCAACTGTGCAGGCTGCTGATGGACCTTGGGCCTGGCCAATCATGCACCGCCCATCAGCAACCCACAGAGCCACTGAGAACGCGGTGCCTGTGTGGACCACAAAGGGGTGCCACTGCCCTCACCCTCCCCCCCCGCCCTCCTCCTGGGAGGCGGTGGCGTGGGGTCATGGGTGGCAGCATGGGGTGGTGGGTGGCGGTGGTTGCGAGCCCCCCACCTCACATCAGTCTGCAGAGGGGCACCACTGCCCTCACCCCCCACCCTGCTCTGTCCCCACCCATCTACATGTACCCCCTATCACCTTTCCAAGTACCCCTAGGGGTACACGTACCCCCAGTTGACAACCCCCGCACTAGGATATGAACAAGTTAAAACATCTTGCAAAATACAAAGACATACATTTAATCAATTAACTTATTAGACATGTTTAAGTGAAGTAAAATTAATTTTATAATTCCGTCTGGCAAATCCAATATAGATTTCCCTGAACTTATGTAATCACATGTAACACTTATGTAATCACATGTCAGTAATAAAATATATTCTACTGATACAGCTGCCAGAACTTTAGGAAGCATGCAGGGGTAGAGGAGATTCTGCACAACTGTCCATGTCATAAGAAGTTCAAATGATCTTTGCAAGGCAATGGAGAGAGAGAGAGAGAGAGAGTATTCTAGTGAGGGTAAAGTATTAGGCCTGTACAAAATGAAAAGTATTCACTTTGGATTCAGCGATTCAGAAGGACAGTTATTCAATTTGGTGATTCGAATCACTGTCCCAATTCAATTCAGCTGAATCGGAAGATATTCAACCAAATTCAAATCCAAAAATATTTGGCGTCAAATCTTATTCAGCCATAGACTATCCAGGTAGGTAGTGCTGGTGGGAGCAGCTGGGGGAGCAGCCAACAAGCCCCAGTTTGAGCCAGCAGCCCCAGGAGAAGCTGCAGCTCATCCGGCTACCTCCCCCGCCAGCTGTGCCCCTGCCAGGGCAAGGCAGGCATATGCTGGCAGCCCCAGGAGAAACCACGGGGGCCAGAGGGAACGATTGGAAGCTAGGGGGAATGATCAGAGAGCTGGGGGAATGATCACAGAGCTGGGGGATCGAACCAGGAGTTGGGCAGAAGCCCCTGTTTTTTCTTCCCCCAGCCCCCAATCATTCCCCCAGCTTCCTGATCATTCCCCCTAGCCCCTGCAGCTTCTCTTGGGGCTGCCAACTCAAGCCGTGGCTCATCCAGCTGCTTCCCTTGCTGCCCCCCTGCTGGGGCAAGGCAGGCAGTGCTGGCAGCCCCAGGAGAAGCCGTGGGACCTGATCAATAATGAACTGGGAGCTGGGGGGAAGCCCCTGTTCGTTCCCCCAGTTCCCAATCATTCTCCACAGCTTCTCCCCAGGCTGCCAGAACTGCCTGCCTCACTCCAACGGGGGAGGGGAAGGCAGGTGGGCAAAGGAGCAGCTGGACGAGCCGTGGCTTCTCCCAGGACTGCTGGCTCAAGCCAGGGCTCGTCAGGCTGCACCCCCAGCTGCTCTCACCAGCATTGCCTAGTGCCTGCCTGTACAGTCTATGGCTGAATCGCTTAATCTCCCTGAATCAATTTGGAGGATTCCGGTTTGATTTAGAGAGATTAATGGGTCTCCCAATTTGATTTAGATTTGGAGACTTGGCCGCCGAATCACACAATCTCCTCTGAATCAAATTGGCTACCAAAGTTTTTCACAGCCCTATAAAATATGTAACTACACACAGCACAAGTCCACAGTAACCTGAACTGTACAATGGAAGTGGAGGGCCACATCCATTTCTCTTCTCTGGTAGTAGCTAATCAGAGACATGGCGGTTTGGGTGTCTGGTTATTCCTTCCATTCCATAGTTGAAAATGTCATGCCCTTATTCCTTCGGCTATGCACAGATGTGAAGATTTTCCTTGCGTGATCAGGATTGGCCACTATGTTATACAAGTAGTTAACTCCCTCTTCTAATGCGTGTGTTGCATTATTTAGTGACCACCAGGTATCCTACTTTTCTGTTTTAAGAAGTCAGATGATCCCAGCAAGATAATCATCCAAATGCATCTTGAACATGTCCAGAATAGGTGTTTGCACCACTTCTGGGGGCAGCCTATTCCAGTCTCTGGAGACTTAGATGGTAAAGAAGTTCTTCCTTATGTCCAGTCTAAAATGGTCTTCCAGCAGTTTGACTGTTGGACCTTGTCTTCCCTTAGGGTGTCCTGGTGAACAGACATTCTCCCAGATTCTGATGCACACCCCTTATATACTTATAGGCTGCCACCAAGTCCCCCTGGACCTATGCTTTTCCAAGCTGAAGAGTCCCATGCCTGTCAGCCTCTCCTCATAAGGCCTGCTCTTTTGACCTCTGATCATGCATGTGGCTCTCCCTTAGACTCTTTCAAGCTTCTCCACATCCTTTTTAAAGTGTGGAGCCCAGAATTGAATGCAATACTCCAACTGTGGCCTCACCAAGGCCAAATAAAGCAGGAGAATGACATCTTGGGTCTTATTTGAGATGTATTGGTAAATGCAAGCCAGGGTTTTATTTGCTTTGCCAGCTGCAGCATTGCATTGGTGGCTCATATTCATCTTGTGGTCAATCATGACCCCAAGTCTCTTTCAGACATAGTACTGAGGGAAGCATTGCTGAGCCTACAGTATGATGTGGGTTTTTTCTCCTGAGGTAGAGCACCTTGTATTTCTCTGTGTTGAAGGTCGTTAGGTTTATATCTGCCCAGCTTGTGAGCCTATTCAGGTTAGCCTGTATCCCCAGCCTATCCTCTAATGTAACCACACTTCTCCATAGTTTGGTGTCATGTGCAAACTTAGCCAGTCTACTTCTGACACTTGAATCCAGATCGGTAATGAGTATATTAGAGTACTGGTCTGAGTACTGAACCCTGAGGGACACCACTGGTCATCATATGCCATGCTGACTCAGTTCCATCAATTATCATTCTCTGGGTCCAACCATAGAGCCAGTTCCCCAGCCATCAGACTGTAAGGTTATCGAGGCCACAGTTCCCCAGTTTTGCCATGAGCACATAGTGGGAGACGAAGTCAAAGACTTTTTGAAATCCAAGTAAATGACATCAACCTCTCCCCCCTGTCCAGATTATGCATCACCTGGTCATAGAAGGTGATGAGGCTGGTCAGGCATGACCTACCCATAACGAAGCTGTTTTGACCTACCCGTAACGAAGCTCTAAAAATGGTGCCTTCTCTCAGCCTGTTGTTGATGGATTCTCTGACAATTGTTTCCAAGATCTTCTCAGGGATTGAGGTCAAACTGATTGGCCTGTCCTGGATCTTTCTTCCTTCCTTTCTTGAAGATAGACACCACATTAGCCCTCTTCCAGTCTTCAGGAACCTCTCCTGAGCACCATGCATTCTCAAATATCCACGCCAATGGTCGAGCTATGATGTCAGCCAACTCTTTTAGCACTCATGGATGCATTCCATCAGAGTCCACTGACTTACATCCAGCCTTTCAAGGTCTTCACCAAATGTAGGCGTATGGTCACCCATACCTTCATAGTCCTGTGTCCTGTAAGGCAGGGTGATGCCCTTGGGCTGGTGAAAAACCAACGCAAAGTAATCACTGAGATTAGCTTTTTCCTGGGTGTCGGTTGTCAGCTGCCCCATTTGATTCACTAGCGGTCCAATGTTGCCCTTATTTTTCTTTTGACTTACTATGTATCTGAAGGACTTTTTATTGTCCTTGATTCCCATAGCCAGCTTAAGCTCAGTGTTGGCCTTGGCTTTTCTGGTCCACTCCCTACAGGTGTCGGGATGTGATGCATAATTCAGTGATGCATAATCCTCCTTAGAGGTATTTCCCATCTTCCAACCCTTATAGGCTTCTCTTTTAAGATTGAGGAGGTCCATGAGTTCCCTATTTAGCCAAAAGGGTTTCCCAGCCCTTTTACTACCTTTCCTGCAGGCTGAAATGGACTTCTCTTCTGCTTCTAGGATCATGTTCTTAAGGAGCAACCACTCATCTTGGACTCCCTTTCCTGTGAGATCATGATCTTTCAGGGCCTTGACAACCAACCTTCTGAGTTTGTGAAAGTCATCTTTCTTGAAGTCAAGGATTTCTGCGTTGCTGACTGATTTGCCAGCTTTGTGATGGATAAAGGAAGGTGATCAACTCGTTATCACTGAAGCTTCCCTTCAATCCTCGGGTCACCCACTAGATCATCCCCTTTGGCCAGAACCAGATCTAGCATCACCTCGCCTCGTGTTGGCCTGTGGACTTCTTGAATCAGATAGAGTTCATCAATGCAGGCAAGGAAGCTATGCGACCAATCAGATTTGGCTGAATGGTCCTCCCATAAGATGTCAGGATGGTTGAAATCACCCATGATAACCACACACTGAGAGTGTCCAGCCTCTGTTAGTTCCCTAGAGAATTTGTGGTCAAGCTCTTCCTTTCTGGTTAGGAGGTCTGTAATAGTACAGTAATATCCCCTTCACCATGTTTTCCCCATATTCTAACCCAGAGGATTTCAAGTTGTCCTTCTTGGGTGCCTATGTCAGCTAGTAGGGAAGTGTACTGGTCCTTGATAGAGAGCTACACCCTTCCTCCCAGCACAATCCCTCCTGTACAAGGTATAGCCATCTATACCTGTGGTCCAGTCATAGGGTGGAGTCCCACCAGGTCTCCATTATCCCTATGAGATATTTGCTATTGCTTAGCAGGAGGGCCATTTCCTCCTGTTTGTTCCCCATGTTCCTGGCATTAGTGTACTGTAATGAGCCTGCCATTGGAAGCCCTAGGCTTCTTTGTACATTTAGGAGAGTCCCATCCATGGTTTGGGGTAGGAGTAAGTTCAACTGAATTTCCCGACCTACTGGTTATGTCCTTGTCTCTTCCTGGACTTGTTCTGATGGTTGTCCACCAATGCCCCGGGGATCTTAGTTTAAAGCTCTGTCAAGCAGGTCAGCCAATTTGGTTGAAAAGATCTTCTTTCCTGTTGGGGTGAGGTGGAAGCCATCTTCCCTGCAGACCACTGCCTCTCTCCCTGAAGTGCGGACTGATTGAAGAAGCCAAAACCTTCACACTGGCACCAATGCCTCAGTCTTCTGTTTGCCTCTTCAGTACAACTCTTACTCCTGTGCCCGTGGCCCATAACTGGGAGGATCGAGGAAAAAGCCACCTGTGTCCCCACCCCTCTAAACCCAGCCCCCAGAGACCTGTAATCACTCATGACCAGCCCGGAATTTCTCTGAGCCTTTCAAGGTGCCCCCACAGATGAGGAGCATGGGGTAGTGGTTGGAGAGTCAGATAAGTTTTGGAATCCTCTCAGCTACATCCTGGATATGGGCCCGTGGAAGGCAGCAGACCTCACAGGCTAAGGGGTAGGGGCAGCAGATTACATGCTCTGTCCCCCTCAAGAGGGATTCTCCCACAACAACCACTCTGCACCTCTCCTTAGGTATGGTTACTGGTTGCATTCCTTCCTCAAGTGCTGGAGCCGGCAACTATGCTGGTTCTGCTGATGTTCCTGTGAGGGGTTTGCATCTGTTGTGAAGTTCCAGAGGGGTGGTGACCCTGGTGCAGGGTGCCTTGGGGCCGGAGACTACCTTTGTCCAAGCAACCCCTGGCTGGACTTCACAGGTGCTCCTCTTGTACACCCTTGTCCTGCTAGCCTTACTTGCTCTTCCCTCCTCATTCTTCAGGTGAAGAGCCTGGTGGCAGGCATCAATTTCCTCTTTGTCATCCCTGATGCCATGCAGCCTCTGCGCCACAGCCTGGAGCTCCCCTACCTGGCACTGCAGGGACTCTAATGTGGAGCATACCCCACAAGGCGGGGTGTCCTTGCTCCCAATCCCAGATGCCTGCATTCATGCTAGGCATTCCCCACTCCATCTGAGTGGAGACTGGAGCCATGGGCTCCATCTGGATAGAGGCCTCAGAGAGGGAGGCTCCAGCTGCGGGGCAGAGGGGATCTTCGGGGTGCAGCACATCACCACCATCACACAAGTAGTAGTCTGGGCTACTGCTATGCTGATCCAGAGGCTGCCCCCTCTGTTTCTTTGTGGTGCTGAGCAACCCTGATGTGCTGGTGCCCCTCACTCCCAAGCTATAGCCCCAGCAGCCCTCATGGTGCTCTTCACTCCTGACCCATATCCCCCCTGTTCCAATCGAGGCCCCTCACTCCTGACCTGCATCCTCCAGCCCTGCTGGTGCCCCTCACTCCCTACCCACAGCGCTGTGTCCTGCTGGTGCCACTCACTCCTGACCTGCAGCCCCCTGTACCCATCCCAGCTCTGCCAGAGGGGGGTCCCACCTGCCACAGCTATGGGACCCGGCGGCTGCATCTTGCCTACTCCCTGCTCCATGGGTGCCAGCCACAGATGGCCAGCAGCACCCAATCCCTGGCTGCTATGCCAGAGTTCAAGGAGAAGTGTGGAGCTTGGCCCCTCCCCCCACCCATGGACAGCAGAGCTGGAGCAGAGCTGAGTGGAGCCCATGGAGGGGGTGAAGGGAGGATGAGGGCTGCCAGTGTGGGAGGGTGGAGCACGGCAGGGAGACTCAGTGCTGCTACCACCACTGCTACTGGGAGCCCACACCAGCTGTGCTGCCATAGTGAGGCACCCCCTGCCCACCCGGCAGCAGCAGGAGGGGAAGCACTATGGAGTTGTGTCCCCCCTGATGTTTCTGGGTGGGCAGGGGGCACCTCACCTTGGCAGCATGGCTGGCACAGGGATCCTGAGAGCAGCAGCACCACTAAACTTCCCCAGCCCACTCCACCCTCCTGTGCCAGGTGCTTCCTGCTTGGCTGTGGAGGTGTCTCCTGCCTGATGCCAATCCAGCCAGGCTGCAGTCCCGGGCCCTCCTGTCCATGCAGAAATTGGGGGGGG
>NW_017729002.1:5532062-5538462 GCF_001723915.1 Gavialis gangeticus | reverse complement strand
CCCCCCCAAACACATCACCAATGGGTGTGCCCAGACCATGTTTAGATGGTCGCCAAGCCCATACCCTCCAACCCCGCCCCCTCTCCCATCGTGTCGCATAGACTTACCTTTATCCAGCTGCTGGGGCTGCTCCCACCACCCTGCCTGACTGTATTGCCGGCCACATATATGTGCATGTGCACACACATGTGGTACCCCCAGCCTCTGATTGCCCTCCCCCATACCTCCCAACCTCTTGAAGGCTGGAACTCTGCCAGCCTGCAAGGGGAAACATGCGATTTTCTGCTTCAAAGGGGAAAATCCATGTTTTTGTCCTTTAAAAGGGAAAATTAATGTTTTTCTGAAGGAAATGGAAAACTTGGGTCCCTGGTGATCGCCCTTTGTTAAAGGTACTTTGACGTTTCTGCTTTTGGATTATTTTAACCTGGCTACGTGTAACCGAGTGTCACAGGATCTTGCCAGAAAGTTCAGCCCTTAAGGCAGTCTCCTGTAATCTCAATATACATCAGCATATGAGTGAAGTGACAGGTCTATGAAATGGGAGACATGAACTTGAATCTTAATTTAGTGGCAGAAGCAAATGCCTATTTAACATAATATATCTATAAACTATAATCATGGTATACACACACAGTGGGATATTGGACTGGAAGTAACTAGTGACTCATTAAGGTCCCACTGGGATGTTGCTTTTTGTTGGTTTACCATTTAGCATAAAATAGCTTTGCAGTGACTGAACAGATTTTTTTGTAACACTGTAAATGCTGCAAGCTCTGTGGCCAAGTGGTATTTCCTCAGGAAATCCAACCCCGTTGCAGTAGTTACCGAGCCCTTTGTTCTGATTAGCCTTAGAACACATATAGCAGTTAAATGTTACCTGTACTGCTACTGGGATAGACATTTAAGTAACCTGTGAGATACTGGACTTAAAAGATATACTTGTTTGATAAGCACTCTGGAATTAATTATATTTGCAGAATTCACCATGTATAATGTTTTAATGCTCTAAAATATATTATTTTTAAACTCAAGGAATATAGATATAATTCAGTAAAAGAATCAGATTATTTGTGATGATCTTTACTTAGGAAAACTAAGTCACTCACATAGGCCACTGTATCCTAGCATCTGTGTTCAAAATGCCAGGTTTCAAAACCAGCATGTTAAATTACTTAATCCTTTTGATAGTTACCATACGGAGGATCACAAAACCAGTCAAACCAATGATAAAATACTAAATTGGGTGCTTATAAAATTACAGGTTTATATTCTTTGTTTTAACATCTTCACCTGAATAATGCAGGGCACATACTTTTGCACAGCTAGGCTACTTGATTTGTTGGGATCCTAATTTATGTAATTTGCACTGGAGGAAACTTATTTCTTAGTCAATAGCTCCCTAAAGTATTTATAAGGGAGACAACTGACAGAATTTAAAAAACTGAAATTTCTTAATTTACAAACTTGAAGTTTCTGATAATGTTAACTAGGGGTGTATCCTCACATGCAAGGGCCTGCACTTGCAGCAGCAAAAATAGTGGCACACATTTATGCCTCTACTTATTGTTGCAGTGCATGTCACTGCACATGCGCTTTAGTGTTGGGCAAACTACCCCACTTAGGGGAAACTGCTCTTTCCCTGCTCCTCCTAATTCCCAGAAAAGTCAGGGGACAACTAAAAGAGTGGAGACATTTTAGCCAGAAGCCAGAGTGTCTCCTAGGAGGATCAAGCCTCTGTGTCTACTGACAAAAATTTCTCTTGTGTACACCACACCACATTGTTCCACACCATTTTCTTTTACTACCAGGATTTCCTGGTAGTAAAATTTGCAGCACAGGGCACATTTTAACATTCCAGGTATGTGGTTTATGGTGCCACAAAGAGTTTTGCAGTGCCACAAGCTGCACATGCCTGAACGTCTGGATGTGGCTTAGGAGGTGATCGCCCACTTAAAGTGTAAATATTTCTTGTGTTACTATAAATGTGAATAATCAATTGCATGACTGAAATAAAAGATCTGAATATCTAACACTTTGCTAAGTAAAAAGCTGTGGGTACTTCAGAAAGGGAAGGTTCTTCAGAAAGGGAAAGATTAGATAAAGGAAGAAGTATGTACAGAAGCAAAGCAGAAAAATTCTTTTAAGTGACAGCTGAAGGAAAGATGGTTAGGCAGCATGACACCTCATAGGCTAACTTGGTAATAAGAAAACTAACTTTTCCAAGCAACAGCAAAGAATGAGCATGACGTTTAAGTACATTTTATGTCTTATGAGTGAGTGCAAGCAGCCTACAATTTTCCCCTAAATTAAATAAAATGCACCTAAACCCCAATACTGTCAATTGCTTCTAAGAGTTTAAACACAAACCCTAAGGCAGAAGTATACGAATTAAAGGCAACGAAGAAGAAGCACTGGGAAGAAACTAACGGTCAATGTTTTTATCTACACTTAGGAAGAGGTGGTCTACACAGGCTTTTGAAAAGACGTCTATGATTAAAGAGCACTACTTGTGGGAAGAAGGATATTGTTTAGGCTGAACTGGCTATTGTTTGGGTTGGTTTGGCTGTTTCTAATCTGACTATAGTTTTTGAGTTCAGCAAAGACCCTTCAAGATGGTAAAAATGTTTTTCTTCATACATTATATAACCAAAATATAAATGCTGTGTTACAATTGAACCTAGATCTTAAGCTTGGAAGATCCATCAAGTTCTGTATTCTAGAAAATACAATGAAGTAGAAACTCAGCTGATAAACAAAACAAGGACAAACCAGTGGTTCTAAACTGGAATTTCTAGGCAAGTAATGAAACTTACATTATCAATGGTCGAGATGAACAGTAGCGCTGCTGAGGTTATGTGAAACACAATAATGAAAGCCAGAAGAATCAACATCTTTGTTCCGTGAAGGTTTTAGTCTGAGATGAAGCTGTTTA
The DNA here is from genome assembly GCF_001723915.1 of Gavialis gangeticus. Lineage (NCBI taxonomy): Eukaryota > Metazoa > Chordata > Crocodylia > Gavialidae > Gavialis > Gavialis gangeticus. The sequence goes on along the minus strand of NW_017729002.1, from coordinate 5,535,530 downwards.
AAAACAAAACTATACATCATTATTTTGTGCAATGATGAGTTAAGTAGCTGATGCATTGTAAAATATGGATAGTATCACAACTGCCTCTATGAGATGAGAAGATTTTAAGTTTAAAATATTTCTGAGTAAGGAAATACTGTGTCTGATCTTTTGTTTTAATTATATATATTTTGAGCTAGACACTCAGGGACTCTTCTAAAAAAAAATAACAGACCTTATTTGTAGCTTAATTTAGTCTTTTTTTTAGAATAGGATATTTCCATTGTCTCTCTCTCTCTCTCTCTCTCTCTCTCTCTCTCTCTCTCTATATATATATATATATATATAAGAGACTGGTAAATGTGTTCCTCTTGACCACTGCTGTTCAATGAATTTCAACTTGAAGTCTTGTATTTTGTAATAAACTAATCAGACATGCATTGTGTCTTGTCTTTGTTGGGCAACAGACTATAGTACAGACTTTCCTAGAGAAGGATATGTTTCTCTCTACTGATTAAATTAGCTGAATACATCTTGCCTTTTCAAGAAGTTTTTACTCCCTGCAAATCGGTATTATAACAGCTGAGAGTGAAATCCTGACTCCATGATAAGTCATAGTGGGATTCCCTCTAGTTTCAGTAGGGTAAGAATAGTCCAAAGTCTTCAAGAACAAAAATCATCATGGACTCACAAGGACAGACTTGCCAATAGAACTGGGATGAGAGTAACCAAGATTCATATACCTGAGAAGTACTTTAAGGATCATGGTATACCCGATGTCTTAAATCGTCTTTGATGAAATATCCACAAGCAGAGATGGACCGATACATTGGTCCATATCGTATTGGCACTATTGACATTATTGGCAATTGGCTTTTTTGGGCTGATGTGGCTGATAATGTCACTGATAAATGCCATGTGCATGAGCACAGCTGCAGCATACATGCAGCCAGGAGTGCAGCCTGGCAGCATGGAAAGTAGTGTCCAGCTGGTAAGTGGGGGAGAAGGGGCATGGGAGAGGAAAGGGGTGGGAGGGGCACATCGAGGCCCCTACGGTGAGGGAGGGCGCAGGGTTGGGGCTGGGGCTGGGGCAGGGGAGAGTGCAGGATGAAGCTGCAGGCAGCTCATCCAGGAGGCTTGGGGGGGTGGATCCCGCCACTGTGTGCACCCCAGGGGAGGCATAGGGGGCATGGGGCGAGGGCAGACTGTCCACTTTGGGCTTGGGGCTAGGAGCTGTGCTGGGCTCTTCCAGGCAGGGGTCTGAGCCTGGGCTGTGCTCAGGGTGGGCAGGGGCAGGCCAAGTTTTTCCCAATTTTGGATTTAAACTTCATTTCTGAACAACAAGAAAGATTTCTACACCTCCCTGCCTGTTTGCCATCTGGGAAGGAATCCTGCCTTATCTGCATGTCAAAGAGCAACTCACAAAGATACTCTCATGGACCCGGAGGAACAGACTTCCACCTTCAGCTTCCTCTGTGCAAAAATGAAGTTTATTCTCTACCTCTGGTGACTTTTTACCATCTTTAACTCTCCCTGAGCCTGACAAAGGGCACGTGTGCCTGAAAGCTTTTAGGAAAAAAAAAATTTTTTTTTTTTTGCGCTTTCTTAGTGGTCTAATAAAAGGTATCATCTCTAAACCAAGAGTTCTAGAGTTTTGCATTTCTTTTTGTCTCAGACCAACACAGTTACCAAATACATCCCTGAAACATAAAGCTATGCATGCTCTGTTATATTACATTCAAACTGTTACATTAATTTACATTTCTTTATTACCTTTACTTTATTAGATTTTTTAAAGTAGGAATGACTAAATTCATATAAAAAGGACTAATGCTCATTCTGTTACAAGTCCTTTTTTCAAACAGCCATATAGCTGTTATCTCAAATCTTTTCAACCCTGTCAGTAGTGTTGGACTCCTGAACTACATGCTCACTAAGCAATGTGGGCAGTTTAACCAAATAAAAGGACTACATTGACAGCAATTTTAAAGACAGCAGTGGATCTATTGGTATTCCCTCCAGTCCAAAACGCAACTACTCTGCAAAAGTTTAACAAAAGCTAACAGACAGTATATAAACATACTGAATAGAAACTAGAAGTTCCAGACTAATCACTTGTCTACTCCAAAGTATAACATTTCAGTGAAACAGAGCAGCCTAACAAGAATAATGTAACATTAAAGCATGTTTTGGAAAAGGATGACTAATCATTCTTTTCCATAGCCAGGTAGAATGAGCCTACTAGAATACTGCAAGATAAACTCTGAGTCCTGAATTAAAAGAAACTATTCTACTATTTATACCTACCCAGTTACTCACTGCTAAACTTTGTCTTCTTGGCCACATCTAGTCATGGTAATTGGGCCCCCTACAAATCTATACTGCTATATGACTCAAGACTCTCAAAGTCAACAATCACGTTTTATTCATGGAAATGTTATCCAGTGATGTGTAAGGATTTTTCCTTGAATGAATGAAAAAAAAAGTACTGTGGTTTGTATAATGATAGACTGAGGCTACCCATGCCACTTAAAGAATTTTTACTGTAAATATACCACTTTTCACACAGCATGAGGATACTCTCCCACCTCGCTTTTTTCTGTGGGTTTAATTTGTGGAACAAAATGCAACCAATTAAACAACTTCAGGTACCCTGTTGCATAAGGACAGAAGGAAATTGCATTGCAGGGAACTATTTTAAAGGATAATGGCACATCTTTGTCTTCTACTACATAAAGGTCCACAAACTAACAAGTTTTAATCTAATTAAAACCAAACTTGTGAAATTGAGATTTACCAGCGCCCAAAAACCTGTTCAACCTTTAACCAAGTTAATATTTTGGCTTTACAGCTTTCTGCCCCAAATTCAAGCAATTAAAAATGAAAAACATCCTGCTTGTTTGCTGAATGGGCAATGAGGAAGATGTTGCAATTTCCAGGTACAGCTATACTGTTGCTAAAGGTTTGCCAGTGAATAGAAACCAAATAGTCATTATTCACTCTCAGCTGACTGGTCAGTATAAACTGAGAGAGGAGACACAGGCCAAAGTACACAAATCAAAAGGTCTCTTGAAAACACGTATCTTTATACATTATTCTTGGAACTCCAATCACATGCTAACATATGGATACACACAGCTAGTTATTACTTCCTTTCTCTTTCATGTAAGTGCATTACCAGTCCAAACAATTTTTCCACATTTTTTTTACTTTCTTGTCATTTTCCAAGTCACTCAAACTACACCTTGATTGAAGATGTACTGGTTAGAGGGTATTTACAGTTAGTTCCTAACCACTTAAGGCTGACACCGCCCTGCCGTCCCAGGAAGTTTACCACATCCTTATTACATTCAAGGATGGATCTAGTCAAACAATACTCAGTTTGGGGGCTTTCCTATCATCCTAAAACAGCCAACACCCATTCATGACAAAAGTCAAAGACTGCAATTGAGAGACGTTTTTGGTTTGTTTGGGGGGGGGGGTTTTGGG
>NW_017729002.1:5511507-5531891 GCF_001723915.1 Gavialis gangeticus | reverse complement strand
TTGCTAAAGGTTTGCCAGTGAATAGAAACCAAATAGTCATTATTCACTCTCAGCTGACTGGTCAGTATAAACTGAGAGAGGAGACACAGGCCAAAGTACACAAATCAAAAGGTCTCTTGAAAACACGTATCTTTATACATTATTCTTGGAACTCCAATCACATGCTAACATATGGATACACACAGCTAGTTATTACTTCCTTTCTCTTTCATGTAAGTGCATTACCAGTCCAAACAATTTTTCCACATTTTTTTTACTTTCTTGTCATTTTCCAAGTCACTCAAACTACACCTTGATTGAAGATGTACTGGTTAGAGGGTATTTACAGTTAGTTCCTAACCACTTAAGGCTGACACCGCCCTGCCGTCCCAGGAAGTTTACCACATCCTTATTACATTCAAGGATGGATCTAGTCAAACAATACTCAGTTTGGGGGCTTTCCTATCATCCTAAAACAGCCAACACCCATTCATGACAAAAGTCAAAGACTGCAATTGAGAGACGTTTTTGGTTTGTTTGGGGGGGGGTTTTTGGGGGGGGGGAGTTAATACAGGATGCTTGCTAACTTTAATACAACTAATTTTCTGTAGCCTGGACTTCCCAATTCTTCATTTCTAGTGTAGTTAGTTTAGGAGGTATTAGTGACAGCAATCTGTATACAGTAATGTGGGGATTAAACTTCCTTCAAAATGTACAAGACTTGAGGCCACAGAGTTTCAACAAGAAAGAAGAAAACATCCCTCAACTTCCTCTCCTGACATGAAGGCAACAGCCATGACTACACTTGCATTACTGTGAAGCAAGGATATAACTGATGCTCAGGAGCAAGCACCAGAAGGGAGTGCATGGGAGAAACATATTGTCACACTCTGAGAAACTGTCATGGCAGGAGAAAGAATAAACCTGCCACCCCATTACACCTAAACAGGGCAAGCGTGGGGTCCAGGAAGAGCATAAAGAGACCTCTGTAGCTCAAACGTTATTGTTAATTCTGCTTCCCAAGAAGGGTAGCAGCCCCCTTGACTCTCCTCAAAGCAACAGGAATGGTCAGGGAGAATGCTGCAGTTAAACAGTGTACTACCCAGGTGCCAGAAGACGGGTAACTACCTTCTCCTGTGCCAGTCAGCAACGGCGGCATAGAATCTCCGGAAGTAGGAGATAGCTGTGTCTTCCCTCCGTTCATGAAGCTGAAAAGAGCCCCAGCTCCCTCCCCTCCCAGTCCGGTAGGCCTAGTTTAACCTAGACAATGCAGCATTTTAAACACTCACTCATTCTAGGGATGTGGAGTCCTGTGACCATTAATAGCAAGAAACCTCTTAAAATGAAATATTCTCCCTTTCAAGCTCCTATGCTGGATCCTGGCTACCTCTTGTAGCGCAGGCAGCTCCAGTTCCTCTCTGAGCTGGGAAAATAAAAGAATGAAAACTTCAGAGAACAGTTCTGGGGCAACGAAAAACAAAGAAAACAGTGATGGTCAGAAAGGGCTACTTGTCACTGAAGGAAGCTGCTTTTAACAGGATTTCAAGATTAGACTTAGGGCCACATGCTTTCAGAGTTTGTGCATTTTAAGTTAACTTTTCCTGCACTACACTCAGACCCTACTCCAGATTTACAGTAAAGTCCAACTTGACTCTTATATAAACCTGATGATCTTCTTACCTGAATGATGTTTTCTGGCCAATTTTGTACAGATTAGTCTACCCAATGGTGTTTACACATCATGGTAGCTGATGTTGGCTCTCTTCTTGCTCTCTCAAAATAGACAAGGGCAAGAACAGACAGCTAGCTAAACACATGGAGTAGGTTCTATTTTATAGAACCACCAAAACTAAGATTAGATTAAAAACTTTGCTCTCCTGTTTAATTTGTATTTGTGATAGAGAAGAAACAGTTGTTGATTTCAAAAATTTAGTAGCTATTAATAGTTGATTTTAATAAATCCCAGAATTTTTTCTGGTGCAATATGCACATTAATGTGCACACACACAGATATTAATCAATAAATGTCCAGAAATGTTCGAACTTTTAAAACTAAAATGTCAGTATGAGTGCTGCACTCTGATATCTACCCTCTCTGTCAGCATTCTTTTCTGATGATATCAAAAGATGAGTAAGATCTGTGACTCCTGAATGAAGTGGCTGTTCCCATCTCATTTGGTGTTTTAGGTTCTTGGGTGAACAGAAGGTTTATTCCACTGATCAAAAGACCTCACGGAGCAGAGCTGCAATAAAATAGTCTATCACTTGAAAGAGTACTTGTTCTGCTTTCAGATCAGAACATCTCATTGTTTAAAACCAGCATGTACTAGTTTTAGACTGAGAACAACTGAAATAAGCTAGTTTTAGGCCATATTCATAAACCCACTTATATGTAGATATTTGCGTGATTAGGACCTTACTTTGAACTTAGATCACGTATTAATATGATGCTAGTATTATTGGTAGTCCCCACCATATTTAACAAAACTTCAAAGAAAAGAATACCAAGTAAAGTTTGACTTGCTGCCATCATATCTGCTGCTAAAAAGAAGTCAAATATGATTATACTGTAGAATTGCAGGAGTGATGATATGCTTGAAAAGTTGTATTTTTATTTTCTGTTTATTTAATTTCTATGAAAGAATCAGGAAAGCCTGAAAGAACTGGAAGTCAAATGTTTTAAAACATACAGGTTCACAAAACTATATATTTGCCTCTTTGCTCTTAAAGTCTGTATGGTAAAACCCAATGCCAAGCAAGTGCCTAACTTTTCTGTAAACCTGTTCCTTAACTTGAAGGATTCTGTCCTGCAATAGAAATGGCATGTTGAATTATGGAGCTAAACCCCAGAATTTAATATCAGTCTACATGTGCTGTAATAGTGTTGCAGACTGTATAACTCAATACCATGTCTGAGCAATGTTCATAGTATAATCTCATAGAGTAAAATCAAGCTAATCATGAAAGAATAAGTTACTAAAATCCTACTGAATACACCCAGATTTGTCTAGGTTATAAGCTTTCATAGACATGACCATTTCCTATCAAATATTCATTTCCAGAACTTGCTAGATACTTAAATAAGCTCATTTATATTACAGTGATAGCAAATATTTTCTGTTTAAGATTAGAGATATTCCTTCTTTATTCCATGTATATACATAAATACCACCTTAGTTTTCTACTTCGGGGAAGAATGTTACATGTAGTGTTCACTTGCCTTTGATATTTTCAGTGCTACCTCCTATTTAGTAGCATAACTAAGGGAAGGTGACTGGAGGAGTTGGAGCAGGGGGCCAAAAAAAAAAAGCCACTCCATTGCTGCCACCGCTTTGTGGGCTGCTCCTGCTCAGGGGGCAGACCTGCTTTGTTCTCCTGTTGATAAGCACCTTTTCACCTGGTGCTTATTAGCTGAAAGTGCTGTGCTTTATATCATCTCCCCCATCACGGTTAAATGCACAGACAGGTTAAGTGACTTGCAGCAAATCTGCATGCCAAATTACCACTGATAGACTATGAAGTAATATGCTAAAAGTATTAATGCTAGTCCTTACTCTTACTACGAAAATAAAACAGCATCAGCTTGCTAATTCATTTTGCATTTTTGAACCATATGACAATATAAAAACTGTAAATTTGAATTCTGTGTGAATTCAAAAAGACCGAGTAGAAGGGAATCTATACCTGTCACTGCTTTGCAATCTAAATATGACTTCAAAAACCAGTATTTCCATTTATTTTCCTAAGAAATGTATCCCTTTTGGGCAGTTTCCTGATAATTCTCCCTAAATTTCTCCTCTTAATTTTATCCTATTATTTCTATTTGTAACTTTTCTTACTCCATGATGTGTATCAATTTTCTGTTCTTCAGTACCAATTGTTCTTCCTTTGCACCACACATTTTTTATTTTTTTTTTACTAACATCTAAACATTGGATATACTTACCTTGTTCCCCTTAATCCACATAAGCTGCAATTCTAGAAACTGATTCAATTTTTCATTGTCTGTCTCTCAAATTCTTTCATTGCCTGTATGTTAATTCCCTAAGACAAAGAAAGTTTTGCTAAGGAAAAAAGTGTATATACTTTATTCCATGCTTACTGTATTTTGATAACTGCAATTTATTCTGCAGTTTTAACTACTGTTTCTTGGCTTTTAGTACTTTATACTGTCTCCATTAGGGCACGTACTCAGGAGAAGCAGGAACTTGCTTCTTTGGAATAAACACAGTCCAAAACTCACAGACACAGGATCTCTTTGCAGTCTGTTGCTTGATTCAGTTCCTTCCCCACAAGCAATTGTAAGAGGGTCTTAAAACTCTCTAGCGTTCCTTCTGTACGATAGAGGATAGATTATATATGAAGTACAATCAACCAGTGGCAAACTGGTTTGGCCCCCTGAGCCAAGTCTAAACTAGGGGGCTCCCCACAGGTCAGATCCAGACCTACCAGCAGCAGCAGGGTGAGCAGTCGGGTAGCCGTCACTCATCCTTCCCCTCCACACTCCACCCCCACTGGCACACAATCCCATGAGCCATATGTTTGAAACCGCTGCCTGCCTTAGAGATACAGTAAGACATTATTAACCATATTTTCCAGGGACACTAAATAAGTTGGACTAATTGAAGAAACTTTCAAAGTCAGGGTGTGTCCTTCACTAAAGAGTTAACCCAGACTCTGTACCTGATTTTGATCCAAAGACCCTTGGACTAGGGACAGAAGTTACATATAAACTGGCTTAAGTTATCAGAAACTGGTTTAAACCTGTAGTAGAACATAAACTGAGTGCACATAAACCAGTTTCAAAATGGCCGAAACCAGTTTAAAATAAACCTGGTTGACTGATTTGGGTCAAACTAGTTTATGAAACTTCTGTCCCAGACCCCTTCCTGATTTAAGTTAAATCGGAGTATCCCAGCATGCTTTTCAGCCTTGGGAGCAGGGCTGGCCTGGCCCTCTCCTCCCTAGCCAGAGCTCCGACTGGCTGAGAATGAGGTGAGGGACTTCAGTGTCTGCCAGGGTTCCCCCTGCCCACCCCCCAGCTGCTCAAGCAGGGATCCCCCTCTCCCACCCCTCTCCCATGGCAGGGACCCAATGGCACACCCCAGCCAGCATCTGGCCATGTCACCCTTCCCCCCTCCACCCCCTGTGCTTCCTAATGCTGAGAGTTGTCTGTGTGTGTGTCTCCAATTTCACTGGAACAAAGGCAAACAGAACAGTGTCAGCTTAGGACTAGAAGCCAGTGGCTTGCAAATATAAATGCACCCTGCAGATAAAAAAAATCTTGAAACTAATGAGAGAAATGCATTTGTTTTCTTTTATAGGTCTTGATGATCTGGTAAGCTTTGTGTTCTTATAAGCTCCCTGCTGGCTGCTGGCTTGCTGTCCGTGTTCAACAGGGGATAGAATGAGGCGTAAAAAATGACCTCATTTGCAATGAATGCAACCAGTGAGTGCTGTTAGTTTGCTGCAGACAGTATGTAGAAACAGGGAGAGGAAGGTTGAAAAGCTCAGTATCACCAACAGATGCATGCACTGCACACAAGTAGTCCTTCTCCCCACCCCCACCCACTTGCCTCAGAGTGCTAGCCAGGGGCTAGGATCTGGCAATGCTCCCCGCCCCTTGAGTGGAAAGCGGGGGGAAAAGCCTGGCAAGGATTGCTTCTCCCTCCCCCTCCAGGCACACCCTAGCTGGGGACTATGCAGGCCAGGATGGGGGTTTAAACCCCACCCTAATCATGGCATCCTGCCTGGGCCTAGCTACGCCCCCGCCTCAGCTCAGCGCTGTAAAAGGGAAGGGAAGGCTGCTGTAGTCCCCCCAGCTTCTAACCTGAGCCACTGCAGGCATGTGCCTGTATTTCCTGAATCAAAAGTAAATGTCTATCCACTGGCAAATCAGTTCAATCTCTGCAGTTTAGAATAATCTGAAAAGATTGAATCAATTCAGGCTCAGGCTTTATGAATGTCTGGCTCTAGCCCTCCTGTCTACACAGAAGTCATCGTGTTGAAGTGCACTAAGCACTGACTAACTTACCCAGCTGGGGCACAGGGTAGAATCCAGGATGTCTCTAACTCAGGCTGGACCCTGAGAACTTTGCATTGAGGATACAGACAAAAATCACAAGTGCTGAACATTATCTATTTGCCCATAAGGCACTGAGAGAGAATCTGAGAAAGTATCAGCACGAGAAAGCACGGGATATGTCCGCAGACATGGACAAGTACTGGAACTATGAGGACACACTAATGTGGGGAAGGCTGAAGGAATGCCCAGATCTGGATGAAGTTAATCCTGATGCACAGGCCATAAAGCTGACTGCTGATGTTAACTGAGCAGTGAAGTCATGCCAGAAAAGACTGGTAAAGGATCCTGCCAAACCAGTCAGAATACTTGCAGGAAACAGCTGCCCCAAACATTTGAGATTTTAGAAGGCAGGCCAAACAGCAAGTCTTTCAGGCACAATTAGGCGAACTTTCTAGAAGTCAGTGGTAGCATAAGACTAAAGCAGAACAACACTGTAACTACCCAAAACTGTAACTAAGACTACACGCTTTGAAGTTAAAAGAAAAACACATTGGTGGCGTGAAAGGTCTGCTACCTTGTGATACATCACAGGATTTCTTGATCTATATGACAATAGCTTCATTTTACTCAGTGCTCTTGTGCAACATCTCATGGTGTCTTGTGATATACCACAGAGAAATTCGGAATCCAGCTCAGACTGATGTTGTACCTTTGTACCTTGATTTGCATAAAGCTCATTGGTTTGTAAGAAACTGAAACAAGTTTTCCTTCTATTTTTCATGCACTGAAATTAGGGGTGTATTTTCCACAAAAAAAATAAACTAAGTTTGTTCAGTTGAATGAATTTTTTCCAAGCTAGCAAAAGCTTTCATCACATTTCCTAGTCTGCTAGAGCCTAATTGTCAATAGCACATAAGACAAAGGATCCAGGAAACTTAATGCTGTGAGAATAAGTCCTAGGCCTGTGCAAGTCAGCAGCAATCCAATCTGGCTTCAGATCTGGCCGCTTCGGATACCAGGGATCTGATCTGGAGCTCCAGACCGGGTTTCTGCTTCAATCCAGCCAAAGCGGCTCTGAAGATTCAGAGCCACCTCGGAGATCCGGACATAGGGTATAATGGGAGTCAATGAAGTATCTATAACTTTGTTGTTTTTGTCCAATTTGGATGAAATGTGCAGGGGTGGTAGCCTGTGCTGAGAGCATGAAGCCTGCCAAGTTTCAAGACTGGTGCAGGGGTTCAGGGAGAACTGCACCCCAAATTCTTGAAAGCAAAACTCATGTCATGTCTATGTGTTACACCACAGGGGGATGGAAACTGCAGGGGTAGTAGCCCCTGATAAGGCCCTAAAATCTGCCAAGTTTCAAGAAGATCGGTGCAGGGGTTCAGGGGGAACTGCACCTCAAACTGCTGACAGGCAAAACTCGTGACATAGATGACCCTGTGTGTGTTACGGTGCAGTGGACTGAAAACTGCAGGGTTGGTGGCCCCTGCTCAGGCCACAAAGCCTGCTGTTTCAAGAAGATTGGTGCAGGGGTTTGGGGGGAACTGCACCTCAAGCTGCAGACAAGCAAAACTCGTGACATGGGTGACATTGTGTGTGTTAAGGCGCAGCAGGATGAAAGCTGCAGGGATGGTAGCCCCTGTTGCAGCCAGAAAGCCTGCCAGCTGTCGAGGAGATAAGTGCAGGGGGGTTCTGGGCCCTTCACCCCTAGCTGCTGACAGACAAAATTCGTGATATGGGTGTTTGTGCAACTGACTGTCTCTGTCTTGCGGCAGTTGATTGTCTGTATTGATTATTTCCTCTCCTTAGTCTCTGATTTTGTAGGTGTTACTTGATGGTAAATAACTGGTTACATTAGCTAGCCACTGTGTATTGAGCTGGTCCCTGAGTGTATCATGATTGATTGGTAACTCGTAACACAGTAGCTTAGCAGCCAGGCCTGCAGTAGTGTTTCCCACACCCCAAGACAGACACAGTTGCACAATGTCACAAGGTTTGTCTGGGAGCAGCTAGGGGTGCAGGGCCCCAGAAGCCAGAACCCCTGCACCTATCTCCTCAACAGCTGGCAGGCATTGTGGCTTCAGCAGGGGCTACCATCCCTGCAACTTTCATTCTGCTGTGCCTTAACACACACAGGGTCACCCATGTCACAAGTTTTGCTTGTTCGAAGCTTGAGGTGCCGTTCTCCCCAAACCCCCGCACCAATCTTCTTGAAACTTGGCAGAACTTGTGGCGTTACCAAAGGCCACCACCCCTGCAGTTTTGACCCCACTGTGGTGTAACACATAGGCATGAGTTTTGCTTTCAAGAATTTGGGGTGCAGTTCCCCCAGAGCCCCTGCACCGATCTTCTTGAAACTTGGCAGGCTTTGTGGCCTCATCAGGGGCCACAACCCCTGCAGTTTTCACCTCCCCCCACTGTGATGTAACACATACATGTGACATCAGTTTTGCTTTCAAGAATTTGGGGTGCAGTTCCCCCTGAACCCTTGCACCAATCTTCCTAAAACTTGGCAGGCATCATGCCCTCTGCAGAGGTTACAACACTTGCAAATTTAAGCCAAGTCAGACAAAAAACAACAAAGTTATAGATATTTCATTGTTTACCCATTATACCCTATGGCTGGATCTTCGAAGTGGCTCCGAAGCTTTTCTGAAGTGCTTCAGAAGTCTGAACTGCTTTGGAAAGCCTAATAAAGCCAGTGATTTGATCTGGACATGCTGCTTTGGATGCTGAAGCATCCAAAGATTCTCCAGGTCCAAAGCCTCACACAGCCCTAATAACTCCTTCTATAAAAAACAACTTGCTTCAGTTTTACTACTCCTTCCATTGCAGGGGGGGGTGAAATTAAAAGAGGGGGCACCAAATTTCAGGATGTAATATAGGGTGTTATTTGAAATGAGAGGGGTCAAGCTTAAGCTACCCATATATTTATATTAGCATGACTTTTTGATATGTTTTCAATCAAAGTATGCTATTAAAGTAAGTATCATAGAACTCAGCAGCACCTTCGAAAGGATCTTGCAAAGCCCCAGATGAGAATCACTCAAGCAGAGAATCAGTTTTAATAAACACACAATGAGATGCACTTCTATTTGGTTTTAGTTTCCTCCACTGTTAGATGTGCGAACACTATATGTGATTCACAAGATGAACCCAGAAACTTCACACAGGAATCCAAAAGTGTCAAAAGCTTTCTGACCTGTTGTGGTCTTTGGTCCAGAGTCTGGAGGTGCTTTGTTTCTCTGTCCAGGCCAGCTCCCCCTTTGCCTGTTGGCTCTAGCTTGGGACTACTTGTTTTGGGACTGACTTCTCTTCCCACAGGCATCTGGCAGCAAGCCAACAGAAGGATGGTGCCTGTTAAAATAACAGCCAGGCCCAAGAGTGCAACAAGTACATCTGACCTGAAGCACCCAGCTTCAAAGTGGAGCATTTCATTAAAACATTTGCAAGAATCAAACTACTATGAGCCTGCTTGTGAGAGCACACTGCTTGAGCACTGTGGAGGAGTCCCTGTACTCCGTCCTTCTCACAAGAACTTCATCTGTAAGAACTCTTGCAGAGTTTCAAATCTTAAGAGATGAGTCACTTGAAAAATACAACCCTTGAATCATCCATTTCCGGTTTGGGGGGGGTTGTTTTGTTTGGGGGGGTTGTTTGTTTTTTCTAAAAAAGGTGTTTTATCCCATCTGAAAGACCCTGCTTTACTCTGGCCTGCATTCAGAGTAATGGCAGGGCAGCTGAACACCCTGGGCAACTCTCGTGCATGGGGCAGTATTGGCTGCTGCGCTGCTTTCCAGCGGCGTGGCCAGTCGCCAGTCTATTTTTGTGCCCCCTATCCCAAAGGCAGCTCTGTGCTGCTGTCCAGATTGCCTTCCTCAGTTATGCTAGTGCCTGTACTTGACTTTTGAATGTTGCGGGCTTCTGTGGCTGAGAAACAAAATGCAGTAGTTCATATTCTGTCCCTCCAGTGCAGAGAGTAGATAATGCTCATATTGGAAGCCAATGCCCTTATTGTATTATTGGTTCAACCTAGCTTCATATTGAGGTGTAAGTGTGAAACCATTCACACTGTCTGGCTGCCAGGGTGGTTGCCTGGGCCCATTAATCAGGCTCCTAGCCCTCCCTCCTCCTTTTCTCTTCCTCCCCATTTAGTCCCCATTTGCAGGGTTGGTCTTGACTAAACAAGTCGTTTGGTTTTTGCAGCTTCTATTTTAAGTACTGTTTTCCTCCCTCTTATACCACACACCAGGAAGGGTATTAACATTACTTTTATTTTTATATCATTGTAGTGTACAGGGTCCCAATCAGAGTTCAGATTTGCGTTATGCATATATGCACACACACACACACAATTCAAAAGACTTTCTCTGACCTACAATTTAGCATGTAGTGAAAGAAGGCTAAAGCAAACACGTAGGAAAAACAAATTAACAGTGAGAATATAAGGTTTATTAAAGACTAAATAGCGGAGGAGTAAGGAGTCAGCAAGTGTATTGAAAGAGTCGTGCTCAGACAGGGCAATCCGCACCGGAGAATAAGCAGGACAGCTGATCCAGATTTGCAGGTTGAACAAATGAAAACAGGAGGCTGACTACAGGCAGGTAAACTTAGGAATTATACAGTCTTACCGCTTTCTAACACCCTTAACAAAAAAGACATCCTAATCTCTGTTCCCTTGAATAGGAACAGGTTTTGCATTTGCAGGAACCTGAGTTCAGGAAGGCAAAGTCAAAACAAGGTCCCAGTTATTCCTGGGCAGCAATTTTGCAAAATAAAATAATGCAGAACACTGAAATCCCTGTAGTTAATTGTTTCTTTTACCCTCCACTGACAATTTCTCTGTGAGTTGCTGCTGTATGAATAAGTTTAGAATTGAGCTTAAACCTGCTCCATACCTCCCCTCATGTGCCTCTGTGACACTGGCAAAAGAGGTCATCGAGTTATTAAGGATCCAGTAAGTAGAAAAAATATCAGTACACACTATTAGAAAATCGTAAGCTAGTACCCTGTCAGGGAGGGAAGTAGATTTTAATTCTACTCTTCTGGAGGATCTCTACTGGAATTCCTTTATTGTCAGGCATATACTTAATGAATGAAGCTAAAATATAAAAGCTAAAGTGAGCCTAGTGAACACTAAATGATATTCCTTTGCTGCTAGGATTTAAAATGCAATTAACTACCCAAACAAAATTTGGGGGCAAAGATAACAATTTAGCTATCAGAAGGTAAAGGCAGGTGCTTCATATCATTATATAAAAATTGTGAGTAATTCTGTATACATTACCTCAAACATATTTCCAGTTTAAAAAAATGTATACCTTTGATTTCTAATACTGTATTTACTCATATACCACACATACCTTTTTCCCCAAAAATAAGACACCCAACATTAGGATGCCTATCCTAAACCAGGAAGCTAATTTCCTGCCCAAAACAGGATTCTGCTTGATTCTGGCTCCACAATGAAGCAGCAGTGGCATCATTATTCAGGCAACTGAGAGTGTCAACTGACTTAATGGCTCATTGTTCTTCATTCCACAAGTAAAGATCATATTTCCTTTCTAACAGTCTTGATGTTCCACTAACCTTAGGGGAATGTTGCTGTCTGCTTAGATGCTTTTGGTCTCTCTCCTCCTATTTCACAGCTCTGCAGACTCTTTACTTCTTTTCAAAATTGGAGATCTACCCACGGCAACTAGTCTTCAGCAGCATCTAGGTTTTCAGCTTTCAGTTAAGTAGGAAAGGAAGGATGAGTCAGCTGAACATTAGGGTTTGTCTATGCAACCTAACTCTGGAAAAATCTTCTCTGCTTCATTCTGCCTTCCCCAAAACAAGGTGCATGTCTTTTTTGCAGAGGGGGAGGAGGGTGTTGTATGCAAAAAAAATAGTATTCCAAGACCTCTGAGAGGATCTTGATTTTTAAAAAAAGGGGGGGCAGAGGGGGTTCTTTATAGTTTCTCATACCAAATGTAGTGTCAAATGTAACATGCAAAAATATCATTTAAAGAACCAGCTGGCTACACATGATTTGCACAAGTAAAATCAGCCAGGATATAGCTCCAAATGGATTATCCATCTTTAGTAATATCTAAAATGGTTTCTATGAGGGCCATCCAGAATGCAGAGCTAATGCAAGGATTGTAGCACTCTACTAGAACTCTACTGGAGTTGCTTTATTTGTATGTGTACTGAAAGGAATAAAAACTAGGTAGGGAAAAGGTAATTATTTTAGGCTTATTCCCATAAGATGTTGTTTACCTTCAACTTCAGTCAACAATAAAGATGGAGTACCTGCACCCTCATGAAACTTAAGAATTCTGTCTTTAAGTCAAACCTAGAATTTCCACATATCACAACTCAGCCATGACACCACCAGCACATGCCTCTTAAATTTATATTCAGAAAAGGAACCACATGCCTTCACAAAGTTACTAACAGGAACAAAGGATACCACATAGAAAAAGGTCAAACAGAATGGTTAAATTTACAAGACAAATGTTGTTCAAGAACATCTAGAAGTAAAGTGATATGAAAGAATTAATGAGTTGTTCTGTTAGTTTTGATTTTTTTTTCACATGCTATTATTGTAGCCTAGTAATTTTCTTAGTAATTTTTCATCTCCTGCAAAACATTTGTCACATGCACTTTTAAATGCTATATGACAGAGTTAAATTATAGCCTGAGTGCTTATTCTGTATTATTTCAATATGTAGTTTTCTGGTCAATTCATATTACCATTTTAAGTGGATACCAGTCCAGATACCTTCTACTATTTCAGTATACACAGCAATTAAGGTAGTCGTTTACTTGTTAAAATACTGATTTGCTTACTTTTCCTTAACAGACTGTGTGCATTGAATAAAATGTTTGCAAGAATAGAACAAGTTCTACTAGGCATTTGAGTTCCATGGCAGGTCAGTCAGGTTATACTAACAATTTGCTCTAAGTAGTACCCCTACGTGTTGTAACATTCTTTTCTTGTATTCAAGTGATCCTCAGGACTCTTTCAAATTCCTTCCTGTCTTTGAAAGAAATCAAGTTATTTCTCCTCCTCACACTTCTGGTTTGTACAAGAGAGTAACAACACAGGCAGAAATCTCTAGACTGATCACTAGAGGTGCACCAATGCATCAGTCCAATATTGGATCAGCACCACTATTAAGAAAATTGTCTATATCAGAAATCAGCCTGTAGTGGCCAATAATTTAGCTGATAAATGGCCTGTACATGCAGCGCAACGTATAGGCAGTGAGGAGCACAGCGTGAAAAGCTTCAAGCAGCTGGTAAGTCTTTTGTGGTGGAAGGGGAGGAGCATGGGGGGGCAGATCAAGGCCCCCATGGTGAGGGAGGGAGCAGGGCTGGGGTAGGTACTGCCCAGCTGGGGCATGGCAGGGTGTGACGGAGCTGTGCCTTGTCTGGGGGCGTGGGAAGGGAGGATGGGCAGCTCCTGCCACTGCACACAGCTTGTTCGGCAGCTTGTCCACTCATCCAGTGATTCTGGCCACTGCTCCCACCCCTTGTCTGGGAGGGCATGGGGGGGCATGTACCCCTGGATCTGCATGGGGCAGAAGACAGCGTGGGGCTATGGAGGAGGGCTATGGGGTGGCTACAACGACTTTTTTTTGGGGGGGGGTGGCTGCAGCCCTCCCCTATAGCCCCTTCCTGGTACCAGCCCCAGCCCACAGCTGCAGCCCACCCTGCACCATGCAGATCCAGAGCACGCCCCTCCCCTGTGCTCTCCCAGGTTGCGTGCAGCAGCAAGAGCTGCACCTCCCCCCACACCCCTCCAGACAAGCCGCGGCTCCGTCCCACACTCTGCCCCACCTCAGCTGGGCAGCACCTGCCCCAGCCCCACTCCATCCTTCACCACGTGGCCTTGATCTGCCCCCCCATGCCCCTTCCCTCCCCTTTCCCCTTCTACCACACCAGACTTACCAGCTGCATGCAGCTGTATCAGAAATTGGATCATTATTGGCCAATATGCTTCCTTAAATTCGGCTATCGGCATCAGCCCCCAAAATTTCTATCGATGCACCCCTACTGATCACTGACAAAACAAATGGTTAAGAGGAACTAAAGTTTCTTAGGGGGGGACAGTTCTTCTGGGAACAGCATTTTCCATTTTCATAAGCAATCTGGATCCCTTTTGCCCATAACATTTTGTACACTGGTCTTTAGTTCCAGTTAAGAATTATACAGGACTGAATTTAGAGCCCACTAGCATAGGTACAGTAACACTGAGGAACAGGTTAATGCCAGTTTCACTGCAGGTGGGGCAGGGAAATTGCAGGGGATAAATGTAATTCAAAAAAATCTTCAAAGGAGGCTTTTGGGTGTTCACATGAAACCAGCAACTGAATCCTTGCATGTCCTTGTCACTCCCTTTCTCAGTTGTATTCTGCCACATCTTGGTGGAGTGGTGTTTCCTTTCCCAGTGTAAGACGGGAAACAGATTTTGAATGCCTAAACTGCTCTAACAGGGTCTCTGGTGACAGAAAACTGAAGTGAATCTCATCCAATTAATCCTGTGTACAATATTACTGAAAAGTCTAAGCAAAAGACATCTGTTGCACTGCTTTTAGACATAGTCATACAATTCTCCCCACTTAAGTCAACAAATGATCTCAATGCAACACAGACTATAGTCTATTCAAACTGTTATTCCAAATGTGCTGGAACAGCTAGCATGACTTTTGTTGTTCCACCTAAGCAGCCAGCAAACAACAGTAGAAAAAGTCTCTGTTGAAATAAATGCATTTAATGCAGTAAAAATGAAAGCTGATGTTGTTCTAATTCTGGCACATGCTCTTGTAGATTGTAAGGAATCTAATACATTATGTTCACAGCTTTAAAATTTTCAAACTGATAGCTTCAATTTGGCTATGAGCAAGCACAAATGTTTCTGTAGATTGTTTTGCTTTCAGCTATCACAAAGTTTACATATCAACTGTCAAGAACAAGAGTAAAAAAAAATCTCTCTCTAACTGCAAAATAGCCAGCCATGAATTAAAAGGACCAAATTTTTCCACTACAAATATTTTATTCCATAATTCTTTCAGGGCTGGGAATTACTTGTAGCATATGACTGGACCTAGAACTTAACTGAGGACAAGCAGCCTATTGTTAATGATCTGTTCTGTCACATCTTGATTCTGAACTGGTACAACTGACACGAGGAATTTATTAACCAATTAAATCAGGTTTATATCAGATGGACTCTCATTTCCTTTTACTATCTCCTGTCTGAACAAGAGGCCCCAGTGACTTCACCGAAGAAGGGGCACTTGTGCTTCACACATGACTCCAGATGGGAAATTGAATAGTCCAGACAGCACTTTGCTTTACCCATTACTAACTGTGGCTACTTTGTTCCATCCTACACACTCCAGTGCTGAATTTACCCCCATGCCTTGTTTGTAACAGGGTAGAGCAAGACCATTATACTTGCAGCCAAGCCTGTTAGCTTTTTCGGTTTGGTTTGGTTTGGTTTGGTTTATAAAGGGTAAATACCTTACATTTTAAATTCCTTGTGTTGACAGAAGCCATCTGCTGGTAGTCTTTAGTCCAGATGTCAATTTGCAATTACTGAATTTTCCATTACAGTATGATGGACACACAAGGCCTGTTAACTTAGCACCCCTTCTTCTAAATTTCTTTTGAACTATAGTTATAAAATTGAAATGATCTATACTGATATCAGCTTTCTGCTCTTCTCTGTTCCACACCTGACCCTCCTGTTATCAGTTCAAGAACAGTCACTAGCATGCTCCAGTGCTGCTCTCAGGTTCTCTGTTTTAGAGAAACTGGGGTGCATGCTCAGGCCCCCTCTAAGCTATGCTAGACACATACACAGTGCAGCTTGTGTCTCAGCAATGGGTCCATGCTCAGCAGTGAGGCAGTACAGACTTAGCCTCAATGTCATGTGGGTTAGTTGCGTTATCGGTATTAGCTCTCTTCTGCATTTAATGGTATTCAGTATTTCTGTTTCCCACTTGCCTCCTAGTGGTTTTCCTACACCTGTTGTCATACTGAATATTACTCAATATTCATGAGAATCTTGATTTAGAGCCCTTAAGGAAAGATTCTGACACCACATAAAAGATGCAAGTGTCCAGCTTTTTTTTCTCCAATTTGTAACAGCTCCAGCTTTTTCTACCACATCTGTTACAGTAAAGCTGTTTTGATGCTGGCATGATGGTACAAGTTATAATTTTTTTAATAGAACAAAAGAGTTTATAGGTTAACTGAAAAGCACAATAGAATCTCAAAATCACTGAATTCCAATGGACTTTTCCATATGAGAAGTGTGTTGAAAGAGGACTCTCTAAACTTAATTCCTAGTTCAAATAAATCCTACTTGTTACAGCTGCCAGGCACCCTGCAAGCTTCTCCACAAAGATTTTTTTGCAGTCCTTCTCATATGTGAGCTGCAATATATTGCATTTTCAGTCTTGGAAGTACCTAGTTAAAAGGTTGCATACCCTAAATAAAGAGCCATGTTTTTTCCTAGACCCATGTTTCCCTATTCTCATGTTTTCCTAAACAAATATAGCTACATATGCAGTATGTTAGACACACACACACACACACACACACTTTAAAAGTAATTTATGACATTCTCTCACCCCAAGACAACTTTTTAATTGTGTTGGTTAAATGAAGGCCAATATTGTATTAGGGCATAAACTTCCCTGGACTCGCATAAATCCACTTCAGATGTATGCCAAGGGAGTTGTCACAAGCAGTGGGCAGGCCCACCTGGTGATCTTCAGTTAGGCTCATTCTAGGCTCTTTTGCTCCAGAGGTTGCTGTGGCTTTCACTTGTATTTTATGTTCAATCCAGATTGTCCCTTTCCCTCTTTAACAATCTACTTATGGATGTACAGAGAGACTGGGTCTGCGTCTACATGAGATGCTAACTGAACAGCAACCTAATAACACTGTGCAGTAGTGTGCCAGGCAAAAACTGGGCTAATACACTACTGCACAGCAATATTAGGCTACTGCACAGTAAGCATCACTAAAAAGCCATGCACTGGTGCTACTGAGCAGTAGTGCAAGTTACTGCGCGTTGATTTAGTACTTGGTTAAATTAACTACAGCGCATTAATGAATGTGTAAATGCACCCACTGTCTCATTCTTTTGTTCGAATACTGAGAACAGCAGAGGCACATGAGTCCAAAATTATGTATATTGGGGCTGTCTTCATCTGGAAGATTACTTTCTCTATCGGGCCAAGGTCCCATGTTTTCATGTCCTTCAATCTTCTTAAAGTAGACTGGGAGTATTTGTATGAAAAGCTGGTAAAGTTTAAGACTGTTGATGCTTACCATCTGTGACCTTTTACTGTGCAAAAACCCAGTATGTTAAATGCACCTAAAAGTTACATACATGTTTATATTATATATGACTCATCTGCTTAATATTTAGTCAGTGTTCTATTAGCCTCCCCTGAAGATTTCTGCGAGCACTACCTCTACTCTGCCAGAGGACTGTATTTTAATGTCACACCCAAAATGTGAGGTCTCACCTGGCTTGTAAGCCAGCCCATGAAACTCAACAGGCAGATTTGTGAGGCATAATGACATGTTTTTCCCAGTCACTGAAGTAGCTTGAATGCATTCATTAGAAGGAGTGCTATCAGACTGTCCCTTGAATCCCAGCCAACAAGAACTATTTTCTCAGAATGCAGACACTTACTTTCTGATGAATCATCTCTCTCTCTCCCCCCCCAAACATTCAAGCTTTCAACAAAAGTAATATAGTAGGATTGAGACCATACTATTGAAACCACATAAATTAGTAAAACACCAACAAAGCCATGCAGATTAGAAGTTATCCATGGGTGGGAGTTCCCTTATGCAGTGTCCTAAGTTTTCCCCCTTTTTCTCTGAGATCCATATGATTCTATAGCAAAGCTCCACATTCTCTGCATTGTCATACTTTTAAGTATAGTACTACAGTGACAGAGAAAGGGGACTAAAAAGGTGCACTTAGTAAAAGCTGATATAGCCAAAGACAGAATTTTCAGTCATTGCGGTAAGTAATACTGAAGGAAAAAATGAGTGAAGTATACTGAGAGTTTAGCTGCAGAATTCTGGTTTCCCAACACTGTGCAACTGCCTTCAACAGTGACCTAAGTCACTACGTATAATTGTTTAATTGCCTATAACAAGTGCTTTATGGGGCTGCAGGTCAGGAACAGTTTGCCATTTCCAATAAAAAAAAATACCATCATCAGTCAGTGTTCTTCCTCAAAATTAATTATCCTCTACGTATATCCATTGCACTCCCGTGTTTCACCTTGGGCTTTTTTGTGGTTATCTAGTTAGCAAGCTGGTTCATGGTTCTTCTGAAACAACCTCAACTTAGCACACAGCTAACAGAGAAATCTGTAAAAATGCCATTGGTCACCATGAGTAGTGAACCCTCCCCTTCAACAATCTGGAATCCACAATAGCATTTACACTCCAACTTAAAAAATTAAAGTGAAAATGATGATACAACCATATCAGCAGTTCGCCAGTCAAAGTGCCACCCTGGTGACAGCTCAAGTCTTTGCATAAAATGTATCATAGTGAATGCTCTGGAGGTTTTAACATGTATCTTGTATGCACTTTATTTGTTTCTTTTGATATAGATGAGGAATATCCCAACACTGTACATGCTACACTCCTTATTTTGGCATTTACGCTGCCATGCAAATGTATTTTGAAAGGCAGTTGTACAACCAACCTAGGGATAGGACTATATGGTCCACTAAACCCATTTTTCTTTCCGAGTAAGAGTCAAAACCACTCCCCACACTGCACGGATTAATGCCACATTCTGTCTGTGAAGATGTCCCTGATGAGGGGCTGTTATGAGAAATACAAGTCCACAGCGTCCTTCTTTTTTCAACTTCAGCACTGGTCTAGAATAACTGACAGAAAACCTCTGAACCTAGAAACTGAGATCAGACTGGACTTGAAGTTGCATTATAAATACTTCATATGGCAAACTAAAAGGCACTTCATTAGGAAGATGATCAGGCCTGCTTGGTACATGACAGACTAATGGGGTTTGATGTGCATGAAAGTGAATAAAATCTGCTACTTTCCCTTTCTGTGGAGCTTGTAAGTAAAAGATTGTGACCATTCCACTATATCCTTAAACAGTATCTAAACCGACCGACCTAAGACAATGCAGGGATCCTAGGCTGCAATCAGGATAACTGAGGACTTACAAAATGCAGTAGGAGCTTCCTTCAAACTTAGACTCACATGCATCTGTTTTTAAAGCGATGCACATTGAATATGTTTTGAGAAAGAGCTCTTAACAAACCCAGTGACTAAACCGTTTCTGTCGATCATCTATTACTGACTGTGCTAAGAGAAAAGTGTCTTTAGCAGGGGGCAGCCATCCGAATTAGAGAGGGCTGTGTAGTAGTCTTACTGGGTATCTCCAAACATGGAGAAGGCCTGTAAAATATAGGTGGCGTTAGTGAAAGTGTTGTGTCTGCATCTCTCGAGTAAACCCTTGCAAGTCCTGCAGCGTATCCGAAAAAGGCAGCGGCAGGCGGCTCTCGGCAGGCTGAAGGGCCCTTTTAAAACTGCTGAGCGGTTCAAGAGGAGGAAAGTTGAACGCCCACAGATGGTGTAAACCAAAAATCTGTACTAAATTATATAGGTGTCCTTCCACCAGGGGGGGTTACAGGAGTTAAAAACCGGCCTGAAGTCCTACTCCAGTCCGAACAACTTCAGAACAAATCACAGAGAGAAAGATTATTTCAAAATCAGGAATTTAAAAAAACCCAAACAAGCGCTGATCGCTTTATGCACGCTTGAACTGAGGTGGGTCTGACGCTTCTCCTTGACCCCTTCTTGCCCTCAACATCACTCGGGGCTTGGCAAGGATTCAGCCGCGTCTTGGGGCGTGGGTAGCTCTTCTGGCTGTAGTCCGTCGGATCCCGGTGGCGAGACGGGGTCCGGCCGGGAGCGGGAAGCGCTTCCCGGGCCCTGTCCGCCCGCCCGGCCGGGGCGCGGAGAGCGGCGCCGCGCGCGCCAGCGCCAAAGCACCTTCCCCTCAAGCGGCGCAGGAGCAGGAGCCCGAGGAGAAGCCCCGGGGCCGGCTGCCCCTTCAGCAAAACCAAGCGGTGCGTTTGCCATAATCCGCAGAGCCCGGCGCTTTCCCCAGCTCCCTTCCCGCGCCCCGTCCGGCACCCGACACCCCCTCGTGTGGACATAACCCGCGCCCGTCCCGCGCCGCGGCTACTCACGGGGGCTGCAGGGGCCCGAGGAGCGGTGCGGAGCCGGGGGGACGAGGCCGCGCTCGGCTTGTTTTGAAGCTCGGGCTCCGGCCGCCTCCCGCCGCGGGGCGGGGCTGATGTCAGAG
>NW_017729002.1:5494576-5506507 GCF_001723915.1 Gavialis gangeticus | reverse complement strand
GAGTGCCGCACGTGGGAGGCCGCGGGAGCTTTCCCAGGAACCACCTGCTCCCCCGGGCGCGGAGGGCGGAGGAGCAGAAAGCCTGGCCGCGGGCAGGGGACGAGCCCCGCCTGGTCCGGCTCCCGAGCCACGCACAGCTCCGCTTTAAAGCGCCTCCTGCTCCCTCTGTCAGGGTCGCTGCCTCGCCAGCCTCACTCCTCGCAGCCGCTAAGACCTTCGGCAAAGTATAGATATTTTTTCCTAGATGAAAAGATAGGAGAGGTTCTTACTGGATCCCACAAGGACTTTAGATAGGACTGAGAAGGCGTCAACAACTCCCTTCTCCCTGAACGGAGACCCTGGATGAGTTGTCGGCACTGTAGGGAGAAACGTGGCCTCCCATCTGTGTTGCTCATGGGATCATTTGCCTGCTTAGTTTGCAAAGGAAAGTGCACAGCAGGAAAAGGCAAGGCGGGGGGGGAATAAATCATAATAAGTAATAGGATACCAAGTCTTCAGAGCTCAATGAAATCTGAATGAAAAGTGCAGCAAGTGATCATTTCTTGCAAATGTCAACTGTGCTAGAGCCTTTTGGCATGGTCAGAGGGCTTCACTGACTTTGGCGTTGCCCAGAAGTTCTCGTCTGTTCTTTACACATGAAATATAATCAAAGCCTTAGAATACTTTTGTATTTGTTCTTTGTGCAGTATTACAGTTCCTGGGACCCACGTGTGTCCTTGACTCCAGGCTGCAGTTCTACATGTACTAGAAGCAGGAACAGGCTGCTTATGCTTCATTCTTCCAGTTTAAGTTTTCATTTCATCCAGTGATCTGATAGACCAAATTAGAGTAGAAATACTCTAATGGATGGAAAACTGGTTTAGTGAGTGTTGCAAATGAAGGTGCAAATATGATATGTTAAAGCTACTGCATGCTTTTTTTAGTTTAGTTACGATAAAAAATTGTAGCTTTTTAAAAAGGCTTAATGATAGCTGTACTCTAGACAATTTAATAATTGCCACAGTTTTCTCTGCAATGAATAATCCCAGTGCCTTCAACTGGACCTGTTGAAGTACTAAACCTTTTGCTTAGGAGCAGGTGTATAGCTGGTAAGGCTTTTAATTAACTGTTGCTGAGGCTTTGTGAAATGCTGACATCGGAAAGGTAATATCCTTCAGAGTAATTTGTGAAGGTTTTGAAATCAGGTAGTCATGAATCTAATCCTGCCTAGCCCTGGCTTGCTATATGGCCTTGCTCTTTGTCTTGGTGAATTCAAGAGAGGGGGGCTACGGGGGAGGATGCAGCTACCCCAAAATTCGCCGTAGCCCCCCTTTCCCCTCTTTTAACACTGCCACCACCTGCCCTGAGTGCAGCACAGCCCAATCCCCCTCAGGGAAGAGCCCAGTGCAGCCCCCCCAAACCCAGCCTACAGCAGCAGCCTGCCCTCACCCCGTGTGCATATCCAGGGCAAATGCCCCCATGCCCACCCCGGGTGCGTGCAGCAATGAGAGCTACCACCCCCTCCCCATGCCAGGTGCCCCCCAGACAAGCCACTCATGGCTCCATCCCGTGCCCTGCCCTGGCTATTAATGGCCTGCCCCAGCCCTAGCCCCACTCCCTCCCTTACTGCTGTTGGGAGTGGGGGGCAAATCAAGGCACCAGTGATGAGGGAGGGAGCAGGGCGCAGGTAGGAGCAGGGGTTAGAGTGACTGTGGCCCCAGATGGACCGGGTGGTGGGACAAGCAGAGGCCTGGGAGCATGTGCCCCCTGATCTGTGCATGGGGCAGAGGCAGTTGCCGCTGTGCACTTTGCTTTGTTCCCTGCTGCAGCTGCACCATGCCCCTTGCCCGCCCGGTGGTGGGACGCACGTGGTGTCTCACGGCTCTTGGGGCAGCTGGGTTTAAAGTGCAGCATGCAGCAGCAGCCACTGCCGCCCTACGCACAGATTGGTGGGGCATGTGCCCCCTGCACTTCCACTTGTCCCACGAACTGGCCCAGCTGGGGACATGCCCCACTCCCTGCCTCACTGTTGGGGCCTCCATCTGCACCCTCCCCCTCCCCATGGCCCTCTCCCCTCCCTTGGCCCTTCCACCACACACTTACCTGCTGAGGCACACTCAGCTCCCCCAAATCATTTTTTCTTCCTCCGCCTATGCCCTCTCTCCTCCCCCATGGTCCCTGCTGCCAGCCCCAGGAGTGTAGGAGTGGAGGGGATAAGCCAGGCTGAAAAATGGCTCCATCTGTGCATCTGCCCCCCCTTTTGCAGCAAAGTGTACTACTAGGAGAATGGTAGGGGGGTCAGCACAGGGACAGGAAAGGCATCAGAAGAGGGGGCAGTCCCCAGAGGAGCAAATGCAGGGTGCTGGACAGAGGAGAGAAGCATTTACCTCCTCACACTGGGATCATGTATGTAACAGGGAACACTAGCCCTGTTACCAGAAAGAAGGTCAGCCCCATTAAGACCAGAACTTTCCAGGCACAGCCTGCTGGCAGAGTAGGGGTTAAAAGCTGAGCCTGGCCGGTTAGTGAGGTGACCAGAAGGGGACAGGCCAGAATTATAAAAACACTGGGCTGAGCTGGCTAAAGGGTCTTTGGCTGCAGAGGGGGTGGACTTCTGATGACTCAGAGAGAAACTGCGGCAGCCCAACAAGAAGGAGCGCAGCAGATGGTGGGAAGCAGAAGCACCAAGCCATGGAAGCCATGAGCTAGCAGACTGCCTTCCATAACTTTATTTTGGTTGTAGCCCATGGGCTTACTGTTTGTGTTTGATTGGTGAACCAGTGGGTTGTGGTTGAGGCTGTAGGGGAGGAGAAGACCTCATTAGTGCCTTGGGGCACAGTCATAAAAGGCCAACAGGCCCAGTGCGCTAGCGGGTGCAGCTGCACAGGGCCAGGGGCCCAGAGCTGGCTTCAGGAAAATAGGACTTTGAAGCTGACTCCTAGTGGGTGGATCTAGGCCCGAGCTATAAGAAAAGGGCCAAGCCTGAGGAGGCAGAAGACCCTACAACTCAGCACCCAGGGGTGCAGTGTGAAAGGGGGGTCAGATGGCCTGGTACCATATTGATCACAGAAGGAGGGCTATGGGCCCAGAGAGTATTAAGGGGCTAAAGCCTCAGAGTTTAACCCTACCCCGTGGATTTAGCCTGGTCGACCTAGCTAGAGAAAGACAGCGGTGAGAAGCCCGTGGTGGCTAAGAACCCCAACACAGAAGTACAAACAACATCTGCAAGGCTTGGGGCATGTACAGGGCTGGTCGGAGTGTGCAAGGACAGCCCGAGTCATCGGGCATACAATCGGTAGTCTCCTACTTGTAAGAATAATTAAACAATATTTACTTCAAGATGTGGCAGGTGAGTTAAGGTGGGATACAGGACAAAACACAGGAGTGAAGAATTAAAGAACTTCAAGGGTGCCTCTCGCAGACTGCTAGAAAGCTGCTAGGGATGGCAACATGTTACAGTGTAGCATCACTTTTGTGGTACAGTAGTGTGCCCTGGCATGCCTGGGAATAACTGGTCTATGGGTTAGTTAAATATGTACAAATGCAATGAGTTGGTGTATTGATGATTACTGAAGTGACAGCTCTATTAGTATTTATCATGGTTCACTGCTATATCAATAAAGCAGGTTCTGCTGCATTATCAACCAACTAGCAATGTTCAGTTAAATAAACAGTTTAAAGGGCTTGTTATTTCTCTCCTAGCAATGTTTCATTTAGTGAAATGACCACTAGGCCATTCCATTTTCACTATCGTTGGGACAAATTTTAATTAAGAAAAGAAAAGGTATTATTTTAGAGTACAAATGAAGTAGCTGCTAGGTATTTTTTACACTGATAGTTGCACCTAAATCTATGAAACTGGCTGTCAAAAATAAAGTAAAGCTTATGTGATATTATTTCATTCATATTTTCACTTCTGTAGGGGGGGAAGTGCTACTTACAAGACAGCAGCCATGACTAGGAATGCACATTTGTCATTCTTAGCTGCTGGATCTAGGGTCATAAATCCAGTGCCAACACTAATGATAATTAGTTGGCAAGATGAAGAACCAGGAAGAATAGATGTAGGGAGAAAATGTTTGAAAAGTAAACATATCTTAAAATATTTCTCTGTGTTCTGCACCTTGATGCACATAAAGATTTCCAGTAGGGCAAACTGGTCAAGAAGTTAGGAAAATACAATAGGAAATGTTTTTTCCAAGCTACCCTTGTGTATTATATTTTGTTTCATCCAGTTGTGACAGCAACTCTGGTGCCAGCACCATGCCACCCTTGGTAGGGTCTTGTAGCTAGACACAGTGCATTTAAACTTTCAGAAAATTAGTCCCTACCACAGAGAAATTTTGTCCCCCTAAAAGAGGTACATCATTAATACTTTTCAAAGAATGAAATGGCTGAAACATTGTGTACAGTCTATTAATGAAAAATCTCCTGTGAAGTGTTCACACGGTTTTCTTTAAAACAAGCAAACAGTATAAATCAAATCAGGACCGTTATTTTAAATAATCTGTGTCAATACTTCTCAACCACGTTTATGCTACAACCTCCATGATTTTTAGACAGTACTTTACTGCCACTGTTCATAGAAGTATCTACTTTTTACTTATTTGGTGTGTCTATACGAAACACTTTACTGTGCTGTAAACTAATCTGTGCAGTAAAGCATCACTGTCTACATGTGCACACCATTTACTACATAGTAAATTAGTCTACTGTGCAGTTAGCTACTACCTGTAAATACAGGTAGTAAACTAACTGTGCAGTAGATACTGTGCAGTAAGTAGTGCATGTGTAGATGCTGACTGGGAGCAAGCAAATTTGCTCCCAGTCAGCCCCAACACAAGGTGGGTCACAAGGAATGAGAACTCCCCTGGTCCTGGCACTGCTTAGCTTCTGGCTTCCCCCAGGAGCCGAGCAGCACCAGGACACGATAGCTCTTTGCCTCCCCCACACCAGCTACCCTCTCCCCAGGAGCTGAGCTAAGTGCTCTGCTTCCCCACCCACCTGGGGGCTGGCTGGGAGCTGTTCCACCTCTGGGGCAGGTCCCAGCCAGCTCCTGGCTGAGTGGAGATGCCAGAGTAGCCGGGGGCTGCCCCAGAGCTGTCCTGCTTCTGGGACAACCCCCGGCTGAGTGGGGAAATCCCCACAGCAGGGAAGAGAGTAAGGTCTATAACCATAACTTCAGGGAGTTTTCCTACATTCTCTGTTCTAAATCTGTTACTGAAATCTAAATCAGCTTCCAAATGAGAATGACAGAAGAACAGATTGACTTTTATTAGTAAATGTTTAGCATTGGGAAGTAATTTAAATACTTTTAGGAAATTGTAACATGCTGTCAGATGTTTTAAGCTTCCCCTGAAAACACAGCACTTTGGTCTGTGCCCCCCAACCTCAGTTAGATTGGAGATTCCAGGAAGCCTGGCAACCCAAGACTGGAAGCAGTGGAAGCATTTGTGTAAATCAGGAATAGAAATAGTTTTAACCCTGGTGATCTGAACAGATTAAATATGATTTCTCCCTATTCTCAATCCAGCTTCATTAGGGAAAGTATTTTTCAATATTTTGCCATAATTGTTTGATGCCACTGTGCAGAACCAGATGTTAATCAATCTATGTATACTTTTCTTATTTTACCTTGTAAAGGGACATGCATTCAGAAGATCCTATATCCTCTAGCATGCCATGAAGTCCCTTTGACCGGTCTGACAGCACAGTACAATAGATTAATCTTTTTTCTTTGACTCCCTCAAAAAAGCAAGTGTACCAGATACTATTCAAAATAGTATATTTGTATTTGAGGGAAGCAGTTTTTCTCATTTATATTCTTGAAAGCCTGAGCTTCTGCTGTTGTATTAGATCAGACATTTGAGCCAGTGGCTTCCTTTAATTGTCTGCGTTTCATGAACAAAATGTAGTTTACGGAAAGACTTGCCAGTAGATGGAATTCCAGGTGGCCCTTTTCCTAAAAAGGATCCCATGAAAATATAGTCTATTTGAAAACAATGGTCCTGATGACAAATAACCTAGGCCACAGAAATAAGTTATATCTGTTGTGCAGTTGGCCCCCAAAAGCACTCTACAGCTGTGCTGTGACACATGCACAGCTGCCCGAGTGCTTTAAAAGCCAATAGAGCAACAGATTAATCCTCATCTAATGAGGGATCAGACGAATGCGTTCCAAAGTGGAGTGCCTTAGGGAACTTGTGTTCCCTAGAGTCAATCTATCAGTGGGATCAGGGTTGGGCTGATGCAGGAAGGGGAGGGGGAGGGAGAGGGGGAGAGAGAGCTGTGGGCTGGGGTTTTCCCAGCCTGAGCTGGAGGGAGGAAGGGTGGGTTAGACCACCCCCCACCTCATGGCCCACCTCCACCCCTCCTCCTTCAGTTCAGGCCAAGCAAACCCCAGCCTTCAGCTCCCACTCCTCCCTCCTTTCTGCGGACAGCACTGGAGCTGGGAGTGGGGGTGGGGTTGCATTGACCCGCCATCAAAGCACGATGAGTTAGAGCGGGGACCTGCACATCGGTTGGCACCCCTAGAGTTCAAGAAGGTGAAAGCCATTCTGTGTTGATACCTGCTGGTTGCTTTGTCACACCTTTCCAGAT
Organism: Gavialis gangeticus; assembly: GCF_001723915.1. Lineage (NCBI taxonomy): Eukaryota > Metazoa > Chordata > Crocodylia > Gavialidae > Gavialis > Gavialis gangeticus. The sequence goes on along the minus strand of NW_017729002.1, from coordinate 5,499,928 downwards.
ACAGAATCTCCATACACACAAGGTTTCTGCCACTAAATGTAGGTAATCCCCAATAGCTCCTGCAAACACACACAGTGTTCATAAAATGAAATGGAATTCATTGTTGAACAGACATATGCCCCACGCTGTCACAAGAGACAGGGATTTCTTAGGGCAATATATTTTATTGGACCAACTGTGTAGCTAGGATAAAGTTAGACAAGCTTTTGAATGCAAGGTATTTTTAAGAGACTTGATAAAGAATGTCTTGCATTTAAACACCTGTCTAACTCTATCCCAACTACAGTTATCCAATGAAAGATATCACCCTAAGAAATACTTTCCTTTCACATAATTTTTGGACCATCACAGCCATAACATCACTGTTGCACTATCGAACTGTTACATCATTCATCTGCAAAGGAAATAGCTTTTTTGTATATTTGAGATGTATTATTTCCCACTATTTCCCCATTAATGGAAAGGATCTGTGGAAGACACTTTTCCAGAGATCGTAATTCTTCATTATACTGGCTGCAGCTTTTGCAGGTAGGGTCTAAAAATGCAGGCTATTTAATGATGAATATGAGCGATTACATAATGTAAGCATCAGTTTAATAGAAATCTTTATAATCTATTGGGTGTTAAGGTCATTGGTAAAAAGATCATGTTACTAGCTTCTTAATGCATGCCTCATGAAAGTTTCTAAGTATAATGGCATGACTTCCATTGCATGTAAACCTCACATAACAGCATCAAGGCCTTTTGATACTGACTCTCTCAATAAGACAAAGTAGCTACCAGCAGTTCTGAGCCATGTAGGTATAAATAATTCTAATGAGCTAATGCATAAAATAAAGACATTCTTCAATCAAGGAAATGGAATTTAAAATTGGGCTTGTATCTGTTCACAACGGTTCATATATAGGGTTTCACTTAAACTATACTGGATAGTGGGTACATGTACATGAGATGTTACATTGCTGTAGCTCATTGTGATAGTGTCAGCAAGCGCTAATCATGACGCTGCTGCTACTGCACATTAGCAATGAGCTGTTGTTCAGTAGCTCGTTGCTAATGCGCAGTAGGGTCAGACACGTCCTGTGTGCCTCTGGGACTGTGTAGTACTGTGCTAAAGCAAGTACTAGGTGACTGAATAGTACCACCTGCACAGTGGGACCCACAGGTAGATGTGCCTACTGGTTACCATCATGAAAGCACTATTAAATTTGAAAATAATTGGAAGTCTGTGCCAAAGAGAGGTCCAGGGCAAAGATAGCAGAGATGCTATAAAAAGTATGCATCCAGAAGCTATTTAGAGTATCTGACTTTGGAGAGAACTAGCCACAGCTATTAGATCTTCATTGACAAAGGGCTGAAGATAAGAAAGCAAAGTAGATTTCTCTATTGGAATATAACCTTGGCTGTGGCTGGATAGTAAAACCACAGCCAGAGGATAAGAGTTAAGGTAGGCATGTTCTTCTTCTAACACCTCACTCAAGTGGAGCTCATGTACTATTCCAAATTGTGCTCAGAACTGTTATTCTTAGACAAACAAAGGACTTCAGTAGGATTTGGTTCTCATTAACTCTAGGGCAATCCCAAAATTGCATGTAGCTGTACTGTCATTTTTAATCATTAAACAAGTGGCTCTTGACTGGTAGAAGAACTTTATGTAGTTACAGAAATTGAAAATTGGAGCCTTGTTCTTGTTCAGTACCTCTGAACAAGAACATTTAGCAGCTGAAAGCCCCACACATGCACACAGTTAGGCAAATGAATAACTAAGTATGCGAGCATGACGTGCATGTGATGCTTCACAGATGAAAGTGATCTGAGAATTGGGACTTAAATATGATTTTAAAAGCTTCCATTCAACACCAAGATCTGAAAATTTAGGCTGTGATTTGAGCAATTTTGATTGGTAGTATGTAAGTGAAGGATAAACTAGACTGTGAGATTTTGTTGCTTAGATTATTGATATCAGTTTTCAAATTTAAGCAATAATATAGTCTGCTTTTTTTTTTTTTTAAGAAAAAGGGATTTTTTGTCAAACTAGCTCATAGTGGATTGTCCTAGATGATTTAAGAAAGAATGGAATGGAATTATGATTGTGAGGACATGCTATCTCTTTACAAATCAACAATTTAAAAAAATAGTTTTATTGTTGGCAATAATTCATTTTGCTGGTCCTGACAGAATGTAATACATTTCACTTTTATTTTATTTAACTTAGCTTGGCCAAGGAAAACATCATAAATAGTTTTACTTTTCTTTCCACTTAGTTCTGTATTTGCTACATATCAGTACTATGTTGCAGAAAAATGCTTTAAACTACATAGCCAACTGTTTCCATTAAAATGTTTTAAGAAATCATGTATTCATTTCTATTAATAATGGGATTTTATAAAAACATTTTTAACGCAAATCAAACATCCTTAAAAAGGAAAAAACTGCTATGGATCAGGATGCCATCCAGTACAGGCAGTCCTTGACTTAGCAATGTTTTGAGTTACAACATTTCACATTTACAACATTTATAAATTGACACCCTATTTCAACTTTCTGACGTCAGTTTTGACTTTGCAATGCTTGATCCGATGCAACACCATACCAGTGAACATGCTCGCTGCATCGCCCATCTCACAGGCAAACATCTGTCCAAACTTCTTTGTACACTTTCTTTAAGAAAGCAGACAAGACTCCAGAAAAAACCTGCAGCCAAGACTCCTGAGAAGACTCCAGCCAAGAACCCTTCAAAAAGTCCAACCAAGAGCCCTTTAAAAAGTCCAGCAAAGTCACCTCAAAGAAGTCCTTCCAAATCAATATAATTGCTATTTACAATATAAAGACATCAATGTAGCTATGTTACTAGTTTATAATTGATTAAGTACAAAATTCTGGGTTATTTTTGGTGAAAATAGGATATTGAGCCTTGGTTCAGAACCCAATTCCCCATTTATAACATTATTTCCTATGGGAAAATTGGTTCCCAGTTACAACATTTCGACTTAAGATGCGGTTTTCAGGAACTAATTGTGTCGTAAATCCGAGGACTGCCTGTATTGACATAATCTCAACTATTTCCTTGTTATTTCATCTTCTTGTGCCCTATCAATTAGACTGCCTTTTTATTGCATCAAAATCAAAGGTAAAAAATACACCGTGCTTAAATGCAATATGGCTATCATTGTTTGATCTGATGATTCAAATGCTATGTTTAATTTTAGTTTACAAGTTTGTAAGATGGGCTCTAAAATCCTGGCATGGGTTGTATGGGTTTCTTCTGAGATTGTTTTTGCATTGTTGGAATTCTTACATTTACAGGCTTGACATTTACTAATTTTGGATTGGAATAAATAGGGTGATTTCCTTTTAATCTGTGCAAAAATTGTCAAATAAGTAACCCACTTCATGTGACAGCCTCACCTTGCTTTCCCAGTACCGGGAAAGACTGCAGACCACATAAGTTCTTTTGATAATGCTTCACTGCTAATATTTATCTAAAGTAACTAGACTCTCTAATAGTATTCCATCTCATTTTGCTTTACTGTCCTTCTAATTTCCTTTTGTTTTCTCAGTCTTGTTCTTTTCTATTCCTGTTCTTGCAATTTGCATTTCACATGGTCATGGTAATAAATATATAGTCCAATAGGTGATACACCCTGAGTCATCTGCTTTTGCTAAATCATTATTTATACAGTGTGGATCATAAATTGAGGAAGTCCTCTTAGACTTGTATATCCCATATGTGAAAGGGTGAATCATAAATTAAGGAAATCCTCTTAGATGTATATTTCCCATATGCTACAGTATAAAATTTTCCTACAGAGAAATTGCTGTTCCTGGCCATATAAAAGAAGTTTGTATTACCTTGGAGCATCTTCATTTTCAAACAACAGAACCAAATGTTGTGGTATTTTGTCTTTATTAGTGAAGTGGCAGTAAATATTGGATAGTGAAAGAGGCACAAAGTGAGCTCCAAGCATTCTTGAGAGAAGTCTAATGGAATAATCCTTAATAAATATTCCAGGCATAGTAAGATGGAAAAATGGTGTACAGGCTTAAACCTGTAAAAAGCCAACTTGGACATTTTCTTTTTTATGAAGTTAGTTATGTATGTACAGCCATGAGGCTCCTGTAATAAGTAAGAATTTGACTACAGTTTATAGTGGTGCTATCATATTCCCGGCAGCTTCTAAATCTGCAGTACTCACTGCATCTACTTCTTTAAACTTGAATCTCAGCTCTGTAGATTCACCTTTTCTCTAAATGAAGTTCTCACGTTCCTGCGGGGGGCAATCAACTGTACAGAGACATTAAAGTGAGGTACACATATTGTTTATTTAGGAGTTACAATTATTATATTAACATCCTTATATAATAGAGGGCTTAGTTCATCTGTCTGTCTGTCTGTAACTCTCTTGGAGCACTCTGATTGGTTAGTGAAAGATCCTGGATCCAGATCCTGGCAGTCGTCCTTCCTGGCTTCCCTTCCTCAGGTGAGTATGGAGACTCCTCCGAGTCTCAAAGGGATAGAGCGTCGTCCCTTTATCCCTCCCAGGGTGTTGTTAGATTCTCCTCTTTATTTTAAAGGTTTTTTTCTTTCAGAGTTCCCTCTGCATCCATTCAGCTCCTCTTCACTCCCTTTCACTTTCTCTCTCTCTCTCTCCTTTTCTCCCTTACAGTTGCTGAGGGACAAGGTTCTTGAGCTCTCTCCGTCCCGCGCCCAGCCAACCGGAACCAGCAGGAGCTAATAATTTGGGGCATGTGACAAAGTGGGGAATCCCTGATTAGCCACAGAGCTAGTTTCCCACCTGCCTCTGGGCACGCCACCTGCCTGTCTGGCCTGCCATGCCTTGTTGTAATCAAATAAATTGTTAATTAAGGTGGGAGGCTGCCCATTTTACACCCCAATATTGGGGGTTTATCCGCAGCTCCATTCCACTCCTACACAGTGGCCCAAGCCTCACAGATGGCATCTCAGGCAGTTGGCTCAACCGACCTCTTCGCCCATTAGCTGTGGCCCCAATCATAGTTTCATAGTTGGTAGGGTCGGAAGGGACCTGAGCAGATCATCTAGTCCCACCCCCTGCCATGGGCAGGAAAAAGTACTGGGGTCAAACAACCCCAGCAAGGTGTTCATCCTGCCTCCTCTTAAAGACCCCCAGGGTAGGAGCCAGCACCACTGCGCTTGGAAGATGGTTCCAGATCCTAGCCACCCTGACAATGAAGTAGCGCCTCCTGAAGTCTAGTCTGAATCTATCCTTTGCCACCTTGTGACCGTTGTTTCTAGTCACTCCTGGTAGTACTCAGGGGAACAGGAACTCCCCCAATGCCTGCTGGTCCCCTCTGACTAGTTTGTAACAGGCC
>NW_017729002.1:5493181-5494340 GCF_001723915.1 Gavialis gangeticus | reverse complement strand
TCTCCATGTTGTCCACATCCCTCTTGAAGTGCGGTGCCCAGAACTGGACGCAGTACTCCAGCTGCGGCCTGACCAGTGTCGCATAGAGGGGGAGGATCACCTCCTTGGACCTGCTTAAGATGCATCTGTGGATGCATGACAAGTTACGGTTGGCCTTCCTGACTGCATCCCCACACTGCTGGCCCATGTCATCTTGGCATCAATAGTGACTCCAAGATCCTTTTCTGCCTCTGCACTCATGAGAAGGGCGTTCCCCAGCCTGTAGGTATGGTGCTGGTTCTTCCTCCCCAGGTGCATCACCTTGCACTTGTCAGTGTTGAATCCCATCCTGTTCTCATCTGCCTACCCCTGTAACCTGTCTAGGTTTGATTGCAACCTATTCCTCCCTTCTAGGAAGGGACCATGGGACTTTCAGCTTCCATATAAGCCCTGGCCCTGTCTCAGGCCAGCTGGGAACCCAAGCTTCTTTGCTCATTATGGGCCCCTGGACCTTTTGATCCTTCCGGTCCTGGCCCCAGAACTGACCAGTCGAGTCCCTCAGTTGGGTTTATGCCTCCTGCCTGCACTTAGGGATTGAGGTCCCCCATTCCCAGCTCAGGTTCTTCTGGAAGTGTGCCTGGCCCTGCGGGGTCACTCCCCCAGCAGACTCAGGTGCTTCATGAAGCGCATCTAGCCTACCCTGCTCTGATGGTAAATGACCCACCTGAAGGTGAGGGCTGGGGTTAGGGTACCCTTACCCACCTTTCACCGAGGTGAGAACTGGCCTGGCATTTTCTGGGGACTCCCGCACCACTGAGAGCCCCACCAAGCCACCCAGCCCTGGGAAAGTGCAGTTTTAGGTCATGCCCAGGACCAGGAGACTCCAAACTGTCCCCTGCAGCTCCTGCCCTTACCTCCAGAATGTTGCATGCAGCCTTGCAGCCAAATGATATTACTGCCTGGCCTGCCAGCAGTGAACTGCCCAGTTTATATAGGCAGCCAGGGATCTAAAATGGCTGCCGCAATCAATCACCTGTTGGCTGTTTGACTTAGCCCTTAAAGTGGCAGGCATCAACAGTGCCCTGCCACAGGTCATTCCTGTCTTCTGTGCATCCGGTTCTTTTGGGTCCACTGGGTTTCCTGGTGAGTACTCGTGCTTGGGGCACCTGCCCCAGCAGTT
>NW_017729002.1:5483492-5488181 GCF_001723915.1 Gavialis gangeticus | reverse complement strand
CTTTTGGGTCCATTGGGTTTCCTGGTGAGTACTCGTGCTTGGGGCACCTGCCCCAGCAGTTTTTACTCTTCTCTGAGCTGGCAGCATGATCCTCACTGCCACATACTGCCACTTCTTTTGTTGTATCCAGAAGCTATTTGTTCTTCCATTCCTTTCACCAAATTGGATAGGAATTAGGGGTGTGCGAAGCAACCTGTATTTGATTCAGATTCAACCCAGTTCAGGAGACAGTGATTCGATTTGCTGATTCCCTGTCCCAATTCGATTCAACCAAACCTGAATCTGAAGATTTGATTCTGATCCGGAGATTTGGCCTAAGACACATCTTTATATGTTTTTTCTACATACCTCAAGGTACCAGGCATGACTCGTGAATGCTGAGATGGTGGGGCAGATGGAGCATCCCACAGGAGTGTGGGGAAGTACTTCTAGTCCACTTCTGGGTCCACCACTGAGCATGTGGGGGACCCCCCCCTGTAACCCCCCACCTCAGTGATCAGCCACAGGGGACCCCAGGTGCCCCTTCCCACACTCAGGAGGTGCCAGAAACTGAGCTGGGGGGGTGCTCCCCACGAGCTCCACGGTGCACCCAGAATTGAACCAGGAGTACTCTGGTCCACTTCTGGGTCCACCACCGAGAACACTAGGGACCCCCCCCCACGCTCCTGTGGGACGCTTCGTCTGCCCCACCATCTCAGCGTTCATGAGTGCGCGCCTTGAGGTACCTTGAGGTATGTAGAAAAAACCTATAAAGCGGTGTCTATGGTTGAATCATGAAATTTATTCGGAGAGATTAATGGGTCTCCTGGTTTGATTCACATTTGGAGATTTGGCCGCTGAATCTCCTCTGAAGCAAATTGGCAACCGAGGCTGTTCACAGCCCTAATAGGAATTGAGTGCCTGAGAGGATCTGCAGACATGGAAGCTGGTGGGAAAGCTGGAGGCAAGAGAAAAAACAGGATATCTGGTCAGTAAGTTATTCTGCCCAATCAAATAAATTAATATTGTAAAAAAAATACAATGACTGTATAATGCTAATTTTTCTTTTACTTGTCATGCTGACCTCCAGATAAAATGAATCTACAGAGGTGAGATTCAAGTAAAAGGAAAGGCCCACCCTTGCACTTCTTCCCTTCTCTCTTGTGTATACTTTTGAAAAATACTCCTTTTGTATTAACATTGTAATTACTTTAAGGAAGCCAATAAAATTCTGACCAATGGCGCCAAGACAAACTGAAGTGCTACCTCTGGAAATGTTATTACTGGATCAGACAAAGCTATTTGCTAATGCAGTGATCTCATTCTTAGCAATGAAGCTTCATGAAAAGCGTTTTTCAGATTTAGAAAGATGGCAGCATTCATGGTATTTGAATGCCTGCAAGATAGGAGGATATTTCTACGGTGTTGCCCACTAGATTAGCTATCCTCACTTTGGCATATTTGCAATATTTTCAGTCAACATTCACTCAGATAATGACAAAGTAAAAGTGAACTGAGTAACTGGATCTTGCTGTTAAGATTCTTCAGTGTTAGCATTTGACAATCCTAGCTTTTGTCTAGAGAAAGAAGGAAAACAAATTGGCAAAGACAAGAGACAAGCTACTATAAAAGGGAAATGTTGGGTCCCTCTTAAGTACAGTATGTAAGGACCTTCTACCCTTCTAATCAAAACTTTTTCAATAGCAGACCAACCTGCTAAATTAGTCAGCCTTATAAGTGATGAAAAAGAAAACTTCAAGCTAGTCAATGTGCTAGAGGTATAAAAACAGGAGACCAGTTTATGGGTTGTTAATAAGAACTTAAGCCCTACCCACAAAAAAACTACCATTCCTTGATGTATATGTATATGTATAATTTTGTTGGGAGTCAGAAATTCAAGATTGGGCTAAAATTACTCTAACAAAATCCAATGTTTGATTAAAATGGTCTGCCAAAAATAATTTCCAAATGCAGATGCTTAGTTAGTTCACAAGTATATTTTGCCACGTCAGATTGTGATTTTTGCCAGCTAAAATTATAATCTGCAACCATAGCTACCCACCAAACATGAAAAGGAAAGTAAGTGATAGGTACTTTAGATTGGAGATTAGAAACAACTTTCTAGCTATGAGGGCAATCAACCGTTAGAACAGGCTACTTAGAGAAATTGTGGAATCTTCATGCCTGGAAATATTCAAGACTAGTGTCATGAGGCTAGAGAGCCAGTGGTAAAGCAACCTGAGAGTCAGCAGGAATGGGGAGAAGAAAAAAAGAGGCCGTGCTTCTAGAGCAGTTGCTCGATGCAGCTGGAACATTACTGAAAGTGGATGTGTGGCAAAGTGGGAACTCCCTCACCAGCCACAGTCCTGGCTTCCCCACCTGCCTCTGGGCACACTTCCCACCTGTCTGTCCTGCCACGCCTTGTTGTTAATTAATTATGTTGTTATTTAAGGTGGGAGGCTGCCCATTCTTGCCTCGGTGCCAGGGGGTGCTATCTGCAGCTCCATTCCTCCCCTGTGCTGCAGCCGAAGCCTTGCAGATGGCATCCAGATGATACAATGCTCCTGGCCTACGGCCAGACCAAGCTTAGGCCTTGTTGTTAGGCCTCAGATGCACACATATTCATACCTCCCGCCCCTTACTAGGGCCTCTCACACCCCACCCCCTCTCACAGGGTTTCTTTCATGCCTCGACAATGTGTACTGCTTTGCTGCCTCTTGGAGCGGGCCCCTTAGGCCATAGGCTTTAGCTAGCTCATACCTTGGGTGGCAGATGTACCGTCTTTTGGGCCTCTTCAATGACCCTCACTGGGGTAATGGCCTGCTAATTACCTGACTGGGTCTAAGCTTGCCCTGGCCCCTTCCCGGGGCAACTCTGTACACTCAGACAGTACAGGGCTCCCAGCCCTCTCGTTTTCCCCTTCACTGAGGCTCCTCCTCTCCGCCTCCTCACTGGGGCCACTCCCTCCTTGGGGCTCCACATCTCCACCCCCTCCCTGGGGCCATGGGGCTTCCCTCCCCGGTGGGCTCAGGTGTCTGTAGCTGTGCCTGGCCCCCACTCTCATTCCTCAGGGTCTTGCACCCCGCAGGGCTCAGGCAGCCACAGCCGTGCCTGGTCCCAACTACCTCCGATGTTAAATGACCCATCCAAAGAAGAGTTCTAGGGTTAAGGCACCCCTACCCACCTTTCACCGGGGTGGTAACTGGTCTGGCATTTCCTGGGGGCACCCACTCCTGGCAGGGTGCAGTTTTAGGTCATGCAGTGAACTGCTCTGTTTATATAGGCATCCAGAGATCTAAAATGGCCACCACAATCAAGCACCTGCTGGCTGCTTGGCTCAGCTCTTAGGGTGGCAGTCACCAACAGTGCCCTGCCACACACCTCCCCCCTGAAAATAGTTCCTGGGGGAGGTTTCCCCCGCTCCTCCACCAAAGCAGGCTCCCCTCAGATCCTGTGAAAGCCCTTGAGTGGCAAGCACCCCCAAAGGTGCTCTGCCAAAGGAGGGAAGGGAGGAGATGCCCAGATGCTGAGGAGAGTGGAGATGGGATGGAGAGAGCTAAGGAAGGAGTGGATTGGAGAACAGAGAGCAGAGAGGAGTCAGCTGTTGGCTTCAGAGAGGAGTCAGCTGTTGGTTTGTCAGAAAGGATGGGAGACAGCATCTGCCTGGAGGAGGTAGAATAAAAAAGAAATAGAAAAGAGAGGTTTTGCCAGAGTATGGTTCCATAGTTGGTTTGACACTGAGGAACAGAGGAGCAGAAGGGGAGAAGTGGCAGAGAACTATGCTAACAGATAAACTTTTCTTGAATACTTGATTTTAAAAAAATTAGGTCAGGTGAAAGCTCCATTGAAAAAGAGGGAAAAAAAACCTGAAAGATACAACAAGCCCAGCTCCATTTAAAGCAGATAAAGGTGAAGTCAACCTGTTTTCTTTGAGACACACACATTTTAGAAGAAAAGACAAAACCTTATTCATATTTATGCTGTTTGAGTTTATGTTTGTTGTTAAAGATTATAAGAAATATAATACTTACCTCTAGTGGAGAAGACATCAAGTAGTCACCTGGGAAATAGGCTTCTGTCACTCTATCCAGCTCAGGTGATGCTGAGACCTAAAGATCAAGATGTAAAAATTAGATCTCCAAGCCGGGTCAGGAGGAACTCATCCTCCTGCTTAACACAAATAATTATGATGTCATAGGGATAACGGAGGCCTGGTGGGACTCCACCCATGACTGGACCACGGGTATAGATGGCTATACCCTGTACAGGATGGAACATGTAGATAAAAGGGGCGGGGGTGTAGCTTTCTATGTTAAGGAAAGCTACACGTCCCTGCAAGCTGATATTGGCGACCAGGGTGGACAACTGGAGACCCTCTGGTTTGAAATCCATGGGGAACATGGCACAGCGGACACAACGGTGGGAGTCTACTACAGACCTCCCACCCAAAGTCAAGAGCTTGACCAGGAGTTCGCCTGGGAACTGACTGAGGCCACATGCTCCAGGACCATGGTTGTCATGGGTGACTTCAACTACCCAGACAAAGAATCCTAGAATCATAGAAGTAGGGTCGGAAGGGACCTTGTAGATCTTCAAGTCTGACCCCCCACCTGGGCGGGAGTAAAACTGGACTCAAATGAGTCCAGCCAGGTAGGCATCAAGCCTCTTCTTAAAGACCCCCAGGGTAGGAGCCAGCACCACTTCCCTTGG
>NW_017729002.1:5465436-5478492 GCF_001723915.1 Gavialis gangeticus | reverse complement strand
CAGACCCAGAGGGTGGTAATTGATGGAAGTCAATTGTCATGGTGCCCTGTGACCAGTGGGGTCCCCCAAGGCTCTGTCCTTGGACCCATATTATTCAACATCTTCATTATTGATGTGGACATTGGAGTCAGAAGTGGACTGGCCAAGATCACTGATGACACCAAACTTCGGGGCAAAGCATCCACACCTGAAGACAGGAGGGTAATCCAGGCTGACCTTGACAGGCTCAGCAAATGGGCAGATGAGAACCTGATGGTGTTTAACACTGAAAAATCCAAGGTTCTCCACCTTGGGAGGAAAAACCTGCAGCATCCTTATAGGCTCGGCAGTGCACTATGGAAGAAAGAGACTTGGCGGTCATCATTGACCACAAGATGAACATAAGCCTTCAATACAGCACCCCCACCCCCCTCACTGGGGCCTTGACCACTCCACGTGCTCTCACCAGGCCTCTCACACTCTTGCCCTTTAATTACCTCATTCACCCCACCCTACTCCCTTGAGCAACTATGTGGGCCATCAGGCTTGTCCCTTCACTCCTTGGCCAGCCCTGGCACAGCCTTTTGGGCCTCTCCACACTAAACACTAGGCTACCTCTGCCCCTGGCCCCTCATTGGGTAACACAGCCCACTTGTTCTCAATTTAGAGCTAGTGACTTGCCCCTTCCACTTGCAGCTCCTTCTCTGCCACCTCACACAGCTTCAAACCCACTTGTGGCCTGTGACGCCTCTGACTGGTGCTTGTGAGTATCCTCCCACTCTGTGGTTTGGGGCCCCCGACTCGCCTGCCACAACTTGATGGAACAATAAAAGGAGGGGTTCAATGGTGTTCCTTTCCCCTGACCTGAAGACAGGGATACTCATGGGTTCACTGCAAATATTCTCAGGGCTCCGCCTCCCCCACACCCCGTCCGCTCGCCAACCACATGGATCTTCGTGGTGCCACACCAATGCTGGGCTACAGTCCGTCTGTTGCCCTGAAGGGCCTCTGCCTCCTCAAATGTGGATGGGGCAAGGGCTTGAGAGTTCAGCCTACCCACCCCTTCTTCCTCTTGGGTCCACCCTGATCCCAGTGCTGGCCCTGGGGCCTCAGATGGGTGCTTCAGGGGTGAATACGGCCAGTCATATCTCCTATGGAGAGTCACTGGCCACAAGCCTCTTGTGCTCTGGGACCGCAGTTTGAGATGTCCTCGCCGGCTTCTGACTGCTGCCCTCACCTGTTCACTGTGGGGCAGAGCCGGAGGGCTCATTCGTGCTGGTGTTCTAGGCCTCAGCCGGCCCAGTGTCTTGCCAGCTGGCTTCCTCCAAGCATCTGGCTTCTGGCAGGATTTTTGAATCTCCCGTCTCAGCTGACATAATCAACTGGCCACCACCCTGCTTAATTGACAGCCGCTTGAAGAGCCAACGCAACGCCAGCTCATGCAGCTCTTTCTCCACCCTGGTCTGCCTCCTTGGTAAGTTTGGAGTGGCATCAGAGTCCCTGTTCCCCTCTCTGGGAGTGTCAGGGTCTGACCCCAGTGTTTCTGGCCCCTGAGGGTGTACCCTGCTGCTACATGGCCTCAGGCACCTGAAGGTTCACGTGGGTCTCCCCACTTGCCCCCATCTTCCAGGGGCCTCAACACACTCACCCCCCTTTAGGGCTCCACACAGTCGCCCCCGCTCTGGGGTTCAGCACATTCATCCCCTCTCTGGGGTCTCAACATGTTTGCCCCCTTCGCTGGGACCTCAACACATCCACCCCCTCCCTGGGGCCTCTGCACACTCACCCCCTCCCTCCCTGGGGCTCCAAGGTCTTCCATCTCTATGGGCTCAGGTGCCACCCCCATGGGCGTACCTGGCCCCACTATTCTTATTGTGCTCAGGTGCCATCGGTTGGGCATGCCTGGCCCCAATATTCTCCAGGGTCTTACACCCCTATGGGCTCAGGTGCCTCCTGATAAATGCACCTGGCCCCATTACCCATTCTGGCTCAGGTGTCCCTTTCTGGGTGTGCCTGGCCCTACTCCCTTCTGATGTTGTTATCCCCCCCCCCGAATGGTGGGGGCTGGGCCTTTCACCATGGAGGTTACTAGCCTGGCATTTCTGGGGGACTGTCCCACCACGGCCAGTACCACCAGGCCTACCTCCCCATCAGGGTGCAGTTTTCAGTCATACCCAGGACCAGGATCCTCCTGCCATTCCCATAGTTCCTGCCCCTACCTCCAAGATGTTCCAAGCAGCAGCTTAGCTGGATGTTGCCTCCTTGGCTGCTAGCAGCAAACTGCTACTCCAGCCCTGAGAGCCAGGATCTTAAAATGGCTGCCTTATCAGAGCTGGCCTGCACCTGTCTGCTGCCTCCTATCCGCCTTATAGTGGCAGAACCAAAGGTTCTGTGCCACTGACCTTCCCCATTAAAAGGGTTCCTTGGGAAGGCTTTCCCTGCTGCTCACAAAGCAGGCTCCCGCACAGCCTGCAACAGCCCTTAAGTGGTGAGCACCCAGTTGTTGCTCCGCCATACACCTTCCCCTTTAAAATGACTGCTTAGGGGTGTCTCCCGACTGCCCTCCATACAGGCACTTCTCCAGCCTGCTGCAGCCCATACTAAGTGACGAGCACCCCAATTGTGCTCTGCCACACTCATAAAGTTAAATTAGCTACTAGTTACTTCCTAGTAATATCAGCCTATATAATGAGACTCGCTCATCTGAAAGAAAAGGCATCTGGGGGTAACAAATACCATATTTTCTCACAAAGAGAATGCCTCAAAATAAAACACGCACCTTGTTTTTAGAAGGCAAAATGTAGAAAAAAAAAGATTTTCTAGGGTCATGTCCATCTGTGTGACATAAAATAAGTCCTCCTGAGAAGACAGAGTATCCAGGAAATGTGCCCAGGATACAGTAGGCAGGAGAAACTTTCTGGTGTAGCAGACTGTCTCCTGGGATGCCACGCTTCCAGAATGGTCTGTATTTCCAGGGCTTCCTCTACGTCCCACAAAGTTAGGCTGCAGACCCTTTCAAGACAGTTCTTCAGTATAAACAGTTCTTTCTATAAGTTCCTGTAAATGAAGTGTTGTTTTTCCATATCAAAATCTTCATCATGATACTACCAGCAGCTCATTTTCCACTTCAGGCACAAGTTACAGTGCTCAGCCAATAGCTATGGCTATGAGAGGGTTAACACAGGACTCCATTCTTCAGTTTTCTAAGCCAGATAAGCAACAGCCATCTTGGCAGCTACATGATATGCAGCATCTTCAGGCTTCATTTTCAGAAAATAAAACAACTTCCCCATGTAAGACATGCACCTCTATTTTGGGGGCTATTTTTGATGGGAAAGGTGTGTGTTGTATGTGAGAAAATATGGTATTTCTGAAAACAAGGACAGTATTATTCATATATCTGCACAAATATACTGTCCACCATGTAGCAAACTACAACTTTCCTGTAGCTTTCCAATTCAAATAATTAAAGTCCAGGAAGCCAGGCCTGTTCTGCAGATGGCACTCCATTGTGTGTAGATATATACATAAACATGCTTCCAAATATGCATATTTTTAAAACAACATTTGAAATCCAGTAACTAAGACATTTTGAAGGAATTTTGGCTAAATGTATTGTCCGAGGATTAGAAGATACATACTATTCAAATTCTTATTTTACTCTGAACACTGGAAAAATGTACTAGCTTTGTATATATTATTGTGTATTGACTGCATCCATATGCAGTACTGCCTTTTTATAAAGGTTGTTATTACAACACCAAAGCATTGAGACTCCCAGTACTACTGAACTGAAGTTTAACCATCACCCTGCTAAAACTATTGTCCTCCAGGAACAAGCATTGTAGAAAGGAGAACAAATTCAGCCCCATTATTTTAACCACCCATTGAAGTCAATAGAATGTGCACATATTTATACAAGGGAGAATTTGGGCTCTTTGTGGAACACTGAAGTATCCATGAGCCAAATTCTACCCTCAGACATGCACTGGTAAAATCCATTGACTTAACTGGGTGTTGCCACAAGCATACTTGTGGGTAAGATAAGGCTTAGGGTGTTCTTTAAAACAACAGTGGAAATTATTGTCACTGTGTTTATGGGTAATAAAACTAAGTGAGCACAATATGAATCCTATTATGAACAGGAACGAAGGAGTCTAGTGAATGCATAGGCAATTCCAAAAAAAAAGGCACAAGCTAACAGTGTTAACAATGGTTATACTAAGATTTTACTTTTCAATCCTATCAAGAGATAAATACATTAAGACACATGCAGAATGCATCACTGCCAACTTTTAAAGTTTGATTGTGAGTCTCTTGATATTTAGTGGTGGCATTTAGATGTGCGTTAATGCACCTTTTCTAATGAACATTAAATTTAGTACCTCCGGGCACCTATAGACATGCCGGGCATCTGCTCTGATGCATGCTAATTAGCACGCATCAGAACAGACTGGTTAATCAAATTTACTGGAGTGTGTTAATTAGTGCACTCCAGCAGCCTTCATGTCATGTCTATTCAGTGTCACCATGCTTCAAAATGGCAGCAGGGGTGTTTTGACTAAAAGTCATCAAAAGAAGTTTAGTTCAAGTGCTCCTGCTGCCATTTTGAACTGCAGGATGCTGAATACATATGACAATGCAGGTACTTTAATTAAAGCAGCTCTCAGAGCCATTGTAATTAAAGTGCCCCCCTTCCACCCTGGAGTATGGGTATAGATGCGTTCCAAAGTGAAATATTAAATCAATGTGCATTAGGCTGCACTAATGCACAGTAGCACATTTGCATGCCTTTTTAGTAACGCTTAATGTGCTATAGATTATTTTACTGCACATTAGTGTAATGTCATGGTTTTCCACGCGAAATAATCTACTGTGCATCAAAGTGCACATGTAGACACACCCAGTGATTTTTCTCTTAAAGCCATAAACCCATGAGAATCATCTTCTATTTCATATTTCATAGATTTCATAGACATTAGGGCTGGAAGGGACCTCAAAAGATCATCGGGTCCTGCCCCCTGCAAGATCCCAGTAAGATAAGCATTCAAATGTTTCTTGAAAATGTCCCGAGTAGGTGCTTGCACCACCTCTGGGGGGAGTCTGTTCCAGGCTTCTGGGGCTCGGACAGTAAAGAAGTTTTTCCTTATGTCCAACCTAAACAGGTCTTGCAGAAGTTTGTGACCATTGGACCTTGTCATCCCCTGGAGCGCTCTGGTGAATGGGTGTTCCCCCAGATCCTGATGCACACCTCTTATGTACTTACAGGCTGCCACCAAGTCACCCCAAGCCTACACTTCTCCAGGCTGAAGAGTCCTATAGCTTGCAGCTTCTCTTCATAAGGCCTGTTCTCTTGCCCTCTGATCATATGTATGGCTCTCCTCTGGACTTTTTCATATTTCTCCATGTCCTTCCTAAATTGTGGAGCCCAGAATTGGATGCAGTACTCCAGCTGCAACTTCACCAAGGCTGAATACAGTGAGAGGATGACATCCTGGGTCTTGTTCGAGATGAATTGGTAGATGCAAGCCAGAGTTTTGTTCGCTTTGCTAGATGTGGTCTCTTTCAGTCGTGGTGCTAGCAAGAGTAGCATTGCCGAGCCTGTAAGTGTGATGCAGGTTTCTTTTCCTGAGGTGGAGCACCTTGCATTTCTCCATATTGAATGCCATCAGGTTTTCATCCGCCCACCATGCAAGCCTATCAAGGTCGGCCTGGATTACCAGCCTATCCTCAACTGTGGACACTCCTCCCCAAAGTTTGGTGTCATCAGCAAACTTAGCCAGTCCGTTTCTGACACCAGAGTCCAAATCATTTATGAAGACATTAAAGAGTACAGGTCCGAAAACAGAGCCTTGGGGGATGCCTAGTCACTTAGTGCCATGTTGATTCGATTCCTTCAACTACCACTCTCTGAGTCTAACCTCGGAGCCAGTTCCCCTGCCATCAGACTATGGAGTACTCAAGGCCGCAGTTGCCCAATTTTTCCATGAGGACATCATGAGACACCAGGTCAAAGGCTTTTTTAAAATCCAAATATATGACATTAACCTCTTCCCTTTTGTCTAGAAGATATGTCACCTGGTCATAGAAGGAAATGAGATTAGTCAAGCAAGACCTATCTACAACACACCTGTGCTGGCTGTCCTTCAGAATGTTGCCTTCTGTTAGCCTGTCAAAAATGGTTTCTTTGATATTTTTTTTCCACAATCTTTCCAGGGATTGAGGTCAAACTGATTGGCCTGTAGTTTCTTGGGTCTTCTTTCCTCCCTTTCTTGGGCAAGCCTTGCCCAGTCTGAGATTGAACAGTGAAGGAGGGGTTGCTGACTAGGCCACCTGACCACATACCAGACCAGGGAATTGACCAAGGCTCCACAGCAATGGCTATCATTGACATCCTGCTAGCCCAGAGTATTGTTCTATGACTAACTGCCTTCCATCCTAAGAACATCAAAGAAACTCTTTCTCCTACCTTTGCTATCTTATTTCTTTTCCCTTCTGTTTGTTCCATCAAAAGCAGAAAAAGTTACCACCTTTCCCAATGATCATCTCAAAAAATCTAACTATTTATTCCCCACTTACAAAGAGAGAGTTAGAGTCCCTAAGCCAGTAGTTCTCAACCTTTTTAACCTCAAGGCACCCTTTGAAAAATGCCAGGTCTTTGTTTTCGCTCATTTTTTGGCTACAGAAAAATTATAGAGCAATTCTTCTGTTGCTGAAAACTTGGAGAGATCACAACAGGTCAGTATATTTTTAACTCTATGAATTCATATTTGAAATCTCTGGGTTTATTTTGTGAATCATGTTTGCATATGTAACAGTTCCAACATTGTGTGACACCATGTGGCACCCTTGAAAGAATATCAAGGCATTCCAGGGTGCCACAGCACCTTAGTCAAGAATCACTTCTCTAGCCAACATCCTCTCTCTGAAAAGGGGACTTTAATAAGTTTTGGTTAAGTCTGTCTTGACTCACTTCATCTCAACCTGTGAATCCAAAGCAGTACATTTTCTAAACTTTGGCATGAATTTTCAAGTGTCCTTGTGTAGGGCTTTGTTTGTAAAGTTCGTTGTTTAGTGTTGCACAGTGACAGGGTCACATTAACATCTTTGACCTCAGGATCACTTATTCTATCAAGTCTGAGATACAGCTTCTGCCCCCACTACCTAAGTAAAAATGGAGCACAACTTGGACTCACAGAATCTCTGAGTTTTCAGAGAAGGATTTGAAGGAGGAAAAATGAAGGTGTTGGTCAAGGAGGGAATTTCAGATGCGGAGCATGGACACATGCATTTGGAGGCATTTCAAAAGGAGAGAGAAAGGAAACAATTGCTCTGAGCCATGCATCAGCTGTTGTGTTCTAACAGTTACTTGGGGACAAACTGGAAACAATACATATGGAGAAAAACAGCTGGAACTTTAACCCTGCTTCATCCACGCTAAAGCTGAAAAAGTTTTACTACAATTGTATGGTTCTCAATTTGTCCCCATGTAACTGTTATAACATAGCAATTGCTCTGCACTCCTGGTCAGCAGCTCCACCTTTGAAATGGCTCCAAATGCATGTCCATACCTTCAGTAAGCTGCATTAAAGCAGGGTTGGGGCTGACTGGGAACATACCAGTAGAGCAATTACTTACATACATTGAGATCAGGAAAGCAGGTTGTTTAAAGCTTTAAAAGCAACAGCTGGAGGCTAAATGCTAAGTAAAAGCTGCTAAAGTTTTAAAATAAAAAGCTAGTGTGACAGAGGGAATTCAGGAAGAGTCACATAGGTAAAGTATATGATTTGTGTAAATGAGTTTTGGACAGTCTGAAGGCAAATGGGATGGGCTTCACCTCTCCCCGAAAGGCTTGTGTCATCTTTCAGGTTGGCTGATCTCCTCCAGCAGGCTTTAAACTAGGTTCATTTGGGGAAGGGGAGGATGAGGTCGGAGGGAGCCTCGGAACACCAAACCAAGTGTTGCCCACAAGAACAGCCCAGCCAAGACTGACGACGAGCACAAGAAATACCCAGGTAAGAGACCTGGGTAGTCCTGGGATTAGGGGGGCAGTGCATACACTTTCAGGAGGCCTTAAATGCCTATACACTAATGCTTGTAGTATGGGGAACAAGCAGGAGGAATTTGCCCTCCTGCTAGCTAACAAAAACCCAGACATAGTGGGGCTCACCAAAACGTGATGGAATCCAATGCACAACTGGGCGGTGAAAATCAAGGTCTATAGGCTATACAGGAGGGATAAAACAGGAAGGAAAGGCAGGGGTATGGCACTCTATGTCAAAGAACAATTCACATCCTCAACGAGCAGCACTGGGGCAGAGGAGGGGCAGACTGAAGTGCTCTGGGTCAGCATACAAGGGGGTCAGGGGGAAAGGGACTTAATGGTGGGGGTCTACTACAGACCACCCAACCAGGGAGAAGAGCTAGACCAGTAATTCTCAGGTTAGCTCATGGAGGCAGTTAAGTCAAAGGATGTGGTCATCATGGGTGACCTCAATTATCCGGACATTTGCTGGGAAGAACAGTCAGCCAGGTCTGACCACTCGTATAGGTTCCTAGCCATGTTACAGGACCTCCATCTAACCCAGGAGGTGCACTGTCCCACTAGGGGAAATGCCTTAGACCTGGTCCTGGCCACAAGTGATGACCTGGTGAGGGGACTGCGGATGCTTAATCACCTGCGTGATAGCAATCATCACCTACTGGAATTCACCATCCAGCACTGGGTGGCAAAGGCCTGCAGCAAGACCGTAGCCCTGGACTTCAGGAGCGTGGATTTCATTGAGCTAAGGAGACTAGTTGGGGAGGCACTGAGGTTCCAGAGGGGTGGGGAGTTGGGAGGCCAAGAAGAATGGTCATTCCTGAAGGAGATGATCCTCCAAGCCCAAAGGGTGGCAATCCCAAAATGGATCAAAGGGGACAAGAGTACTCAAAAGCCCCCATGGCTCACCAAAAGCATCCAGGAGTGTCTCAAAGCTAAGAAGGAGGCACACACCCAATGGAAGGAAGGGGCCATCACCAGGGAGGACTATACCTCTGTTGCTTGGGTTGTAGGGGGGCAGTCAGGAAGGCCAAGGCAGAGATGGAACTGGAACTAGCAACACGGATCAAGGACAACAAGAAATCCTTTTTTAAATATATAGGGGGTAAAAAGAAGGTTCCGGGTAACGTGGGGCCTCTGCAGGACACGCTTGGAAATCTGGTGGTGTCACCAGACGACAAAGCTAACCTATTTAACAATTTCTTTGCCTCCATTTTTCTGAGTGGAGACCAGATGATGCCCCCCCCACCTGGATCCCCGATGGTCCCAGGGGAGGCACAGCCAGGCCCAGGGTTAGAGAGGACCTAGTCAGGGAACTTCTCGTGGGACTGGATGCATTCGAATCAGCAATTCCTGATGATCTCCACCCCAGAGTGCTGAGGGAATTTGCAGAGGTCATTGTGAGACACCTGGCACAGCTTTACGAGCCCTCATGGTGCTCTGGTGAGGTACCAGAGGACTGGAAAGGGCCGATGTGGTCCCCATTTTCAAAAAAGGGAGGAAGGAGGACCCAGGAAATTATAGGCCTGTTAGGCTTACCTTGGTCCTGGGGAAGCTCTATGAGAAAATCATCCAGGTGCACATCTGTGAGGGGCAAGCAGGGGAGTGTATGCTTAGGGGTAACCAACATGGGTTCATCAGAGGCAGGTCCTGTCAGACCAACCTGGTGGCCTTCTATGACCAGGTCACTAAATTCTTGGACGCAGGTGTCACGGTGGATGTAGTCTTTCTGGACTTTAGGAAGGCCTTCGACACTATCTTTCACCCCATTCTCATTAAAAAATTAGGAGATTGTGGTGTCAAGCATACACAGTCAGATGTGCCACCAATTGGGTGGAGGGCCACACTGAGCGAGTGGTGGTGGACGGGTCATTTTCAACCTGGAGGGATGTGGGCAGTGGGTTCCCCCAGGGCTCGGTCCTCAGTCCCACACTGTTCAACATCTTCATCAGCAGCTTGGACAAGGGGGTGAAAAGCACCTTTTCAAATTCACAGATGACACTAAGATGTGGGGAGAAGTGGGCATGCTAGAAGGGAGGGACAGGCTGCAATTGGATCTGGACAGGTTACAGGGGTGGGCAGAAGAGAATAAGATGGGATTCAATACTGCCCAGTGCAGGGTACTGCACCTAGGGAGAAAGAACCAGCACCATACCTACAGGCTGGGGAACTCCCTTCTCATCAGCACAGAGGCAGAAAAGGATCTTGGAGTCACTATAGACTACAAGATGAACATGGGCCACCAATGTGGGGATGCAGTCAGAAAGGCAAACCGCACCTTGTCATGCATCCACAGATGCATCATGAGCCGGTCCAAGGAGGTGATCCTCCCCCTCTATGCGACATTGTTCAGGCTGCAGTTGGAGTACTGCATCCAGTTCTGAGCACCGCACTTCAGGAGGGATGTGGACAACATGGAGAGGGTCCAGAGGAGGGCCACCCGCCTGATCCGGGGGCATCAGGGCAGGCCCTATGAGGAAAGGCTATGATACCTGAACCTGTTCAGCCTCCACAAGAGACGGCTGAGGGGGGATCTGGTGGCCGTCTATAAACTGGCCAAGGGAGACCAGCAGGCAATGGGAGAGTTCCTGTTCCCTTGAGTACTACTGGGAGTAACAAGGAACAACGGCCATAAGCTGAAGGAGAGTAGATTTAGGCTAGATATCAGGAGGCACTACTTCACAGTCAGGGCAGCTAGGATCTGGAACCAACTTCCAAGGGAAGTGGTGATCACTCCTGGGGGTCTTCAGAAGGAGGCTAGATAGACACCTTGCCAGGGTCGTTTGACCCCAGCTTCCTTTCCTGCCCATGGCAGTGGGTCGGACTTGATGATCTGCTCAGGTCCCTTCTGACCCTACCAACTATGAAATGCGATGAATATTATTAAGCCAGAAGAGGTGAACTGTAAGAGTTAAAGTAACAGTCTCACCCTTTTTAGTGGAAATGTTGAAAATCATTTGAATGTTTTGTATCTGCAATAGGCTGTGCACTGGCTCTTCAATCCAATCCACTTATGCTTAGGAGGAAAGGGAGTGGTTTCAAACTGACACACAAAGAGGTACTTTAGCTAAGTCAGTAAGGGCCAATCTTCTGGGCAGGTGTGCCATGCAGTAAACTCCACACCCTCCCTAAGTGCCACTCAGTTCCTCTTCCTGGTCTGCTGCTCTGCTTTGTGCTCTGAGCCCTATCTCCCACTTCGGTCTCTGTCCCCCCTCTTCCCCCCCCGCCAAATCTACTGCATGGAACACACTGGCTAAAGATAGAAATTACATATAAGCCAGTATAAATGACTGGAAACCGGTTCAAATCTATAACACAGCAGAAGTTCAGGGCACATAAACCACTTTCAGAGGGGCCAAAACCAGTTTAAAATAAACCTGGATCGATGTAGTATCAGACTTAACTGATTTAGGATAAACCAGTCTATCAAAATTCTGTCCCAGATACCATAGTAAATTAAGTTGTCTTAATCCTCCAGCATACCAGCATGCTTTGTGACTCCAGCTGTCAGCTCCAGCTGAGCTGTACTGCCTGCCCCCTGGCTGGCACAGAGCTGAGACAACAAAACCTCTGCTTCCCAGCCAGGCAGTTCAGCATTGGTTCAATCTATGCATCTTAGAAAAACCTGTGTAGATTGAATCGATTCCACCTCAGCTTTTTGATGGTGTGTTCTTAGCCACAGAGGCTGTCTGTGCCACTTGTGCATGCCATGGCCATCCATGAGCCAAGCCATATTTCCTCACCAATTGGCAACTGAAGTCTTGGAAACTAGGTGTTGCTTTTACAAAAGTTGAGCAAACACAATTGTTCCTTTGCTGAGCAGATGTCTGCCCCACAGCTGGGTCCATTCTGCATTGCTTCTTGCATTTATCCCAAGATCGGTCTAGATTTGTCTGACATTGCTTTGTACTCTTGGCAGTGATAAGGAAATGCATGTCTTGCTGGCACACACATGGACTCCTCACACTGAATGAGACAGCACGAATATACAGGTTAGGCTTTTTTTCAAACCATAACTTCAATGTTATGTGTCTTCTGGATTCACTGTAAACGTTTTGGTTTTCCCCACAATTAAAATGCCACATGGGATAATATTTATAGACCTGCAAGTGAGAAATGTATATTACCAAATAACAGATAGCTTTGTGGTTCCTCTACTGTCATGTAAATAACTGCATGGGCTGCAGCTGCTGATATTCAAGAAGGGACATCAAGTACCCAAGAAAAATATACAGCATATCTGTTCCTGCCAGCATTCATTGTGCTTATCTGTAAGGTTATCAGGATTTGAGGGTAGATAAAATCCAAAATGTGTCTGAGAGAAGGGAACAATATGAATTCTCAAGAAGGTTTACAATGTAGTTTCATTCTGCCTATCAATGTATGGCACGTGTAGACAAAATGGGGGCCCTAAATTGAAGCAGTGGGTTTTAAAAAACACTGCTTCAATTTAGGGCTGACCCCTGTGTCACGAACACACCTTACCTGCCTCTCCGGTGGAGAGGGGAGGGTGAGCTGTCAGCAGGTGGAGCAGTCCCTGGGCTGGTATTTCCCTCTGCAACAGCCCCTGCCTCCCAGGCAGCACCCGCCCACAGACACCTGGCTAAGGTGGTCCCGGGGGCACCGCAGCCGTGGAGGGAAGGACCAGGCCCCCACTCAGCTCAGGCAGGCTGGTGGGGGGGCAGCTTTGCTGCATGGCTGTAGGGGCAGCAAACTAAAACTACTCAAAGGAGTTTTAGTTTGCTGTGCCCCAAGTCATTTAAGGTGCATTACGCTACTACATTTCCTACAGCGGCTAGAATTAATGCGCAATACACCGCTGAGACATGCAAACACCAACACCATTAACATGGTGGAAAAAGCATTTAGCCTGGTTTAAAGTGTTGTGCGCACACGCCTCTCATTTTGTCTACACATGGCCATAGAGTACATTTTATGTGCTTCGCAGGTACAAGCCAAGTAACTGAAAAGGGATATATACACCCCTTGAATCATTGCAAAAGGTTAAAAAGGCAATTTTCATCACTGACTGCCAG
>NW_017729002.1:5458538-5460436 GCF_001723915.1 Gavialis gangeticus | reverse complement strand
TACTACATTTCCTACAGCGGCTAGAATTAATGCGCAATACACCGCTGAGACATGCAAACACCAACACCATTAACATGGTGGAAAAAGCATTTAGCCTGGTTTAAAGTGTTGTGCGCACACGCCTCTCATTTTGTCTACACATGGCCATAGAGTACATTTTATGTGCTTCGCAGGTACAAGCCAAGTAACTGAAAAGGGATATATACACCCCTTGAATCATTGCAAAAGGTTAAAAAGGCAATTTTCATCACTGACTGCCAGTGCAAGTATTTTTGTCTTATTTAAGCTTGGGTAGCTAGCAAAGCAACCACACCCCATTTGGCAAGAGCTTCTGGGCATTGCAAAAGTTTTTGGAAACCAATTCAACTCCACTAGCCAGGTCAATTTTTCTAGTGGTCAGAACAGGTAGTTAATGTGCCTGAGTCTTTTCCTATCTTTGCCATCGACTCTCCTCATGATACCTGGAAAATCACATAACCTCTCATTTGTGTTACGGATTAACTGAAGAAGTCTAAAACATCACCTGTACATATTATTTATATTCATTGATTTGTACTTAAATATGTCAGAGTCATTCTGACTCCTCCCTGGCAAGTCTCTATCCATAGTCACATAGTTCAGCATGGGCACTGAGGCTTACTAACATTGCTTTGCATCATGCTAACACCTCCCTCTGCAAATGCGATGTTTTGGAAATTTCAATGCCACTTTTGAATTTATAGCCTTAACAGATCCTACTATGCACAGAGCTGTAAGGCATAGTGAGCATGCTTCAAACATGAAAACACTATGTCCACCTAATGTTCCAAGGGTGATATCTCTCCTCATTAATGAAATAGGTTTCCAACCAATCAAGTATAATGTACGGTATAAATGCGCTACATAAAGCAATATGTTTTACGAGTAATAATAACATGCAATGAGAACTCACTCCTGGCCATGTGCCAAAGTGTGGTGTGGGTGAACATAAGAAAGTAATTCATAACCTGTTTGGTCATGTCTTTATTTTGCTAGTCCCATCCTTGTAGCTGCATTTGAGAATATTGTAATTTTAGTAGTTTTCATTGCTGTTTTCAGTTACTGTAAGTTTATAATGATGCCAGTAGAATGGGCAATATTTATAAATCTTTAAAATAAGTGTTCTGCCATCTACTGGATGATCTGAGAGCAAAGCAATGTGATTTTTTTTAAACACACTCTAATGTGGGGTAGAAGGGCAGTTCTTGAGGCAGAAAAATAAAGGAGTTTATAGCTCCTTGGTGATTACCTGACACCCAAGAATTTATAAATAACAACAAACAAGCCTTTCTAAGTAAAGGTTGGTCTTAGAGCTTTTCCTAGAAGACAAGAAAAGGAAAAGAGCTTAATAGAGCTGGCATGCTTGGATGGATGGAAGGAAACACTGATTCAACATTCCTGTTACAAATAATCTCATGTAAAAAAACTTTGTAATCACAAAAAATAACTACTCCCAGTCTCTGGCAACTTGCGCTGTAGAATTATAGGAAAAAGTGGTCAGGCAAATGCCTTGCTCAGAGTAGGATCATCCCTATTTAAACCATCCTAGACAAGTGTTTATCTAACCTGTTCTTAAAAACTTCCAGTGATGGGGATCCAACATTTCTCTATGTAGTATATTCCAAAGTTTAAACATCTTCAGGTTCTTCCTAATATCCAATCTAAACCTCCCTTGTTGCAATTTAAGGCCATTACTCCCTGTCCTGCCCCCTGCAACCACAGGCAATAGTCTGCCATCATCCCCTTTATAACCACCTTCCGATATTTGAAGACTTATCAAAACCTGCTCTGTCTTCTCTTCTCCAAACTAAATAATCATAGTTCTTTCAAACCATTTAGCTGGCCTGCGGGAGCTGCCCAGCAAGGCCTGGGGGGGCAGG
>NW_017729002.1:5449512-5458527 GCF_001723915.1 Gavialis gangeticus | reverse complement strand
TCCGACCCTAGAAACTATGAAACTATTTCCATTAGTTATTGCCCAGGCCTCTAATACATTTTGTTGCTCTCCTCTGTACTCTTATAACTTGTCCATGTCTTCCTTGAAGTGCAGTACCCAAAACTAGACAGAGTACTCTAAGTGAGGCCTTATCAGTGGTGAATAGCTTGGAAGAATAGCTCACCTTGATTTGCAAATGATGGTTCTCTTAATATACCCAGTCAGGTTGTGCAAAGCTTTGGTCCCTGATTCAATTCAGTGGAGATTCAGCCTAATTCAGTGCCTGAATTTCCTAATCGAATCAGGAGACCCTTTAATCTCTCTGAATCAAATCAGAACCCTCCAAATCAATTTGAAGAGATTCAGAAAGATTCAACGATTTGCACATAGACACAGCTTTAAATGTTTTTTTTACATACCTCAAGGTAGCAGGCAACTCATGGATGCTGCAATGCTGGGGCAGATGGAGTGTCCCACAGGGACATGGGGGGCTCCCCAGCGCTCTCAGCAGCAGACCCAGAAGTGGACCAGAAGCACTTCTGGTCCACTTCCAGGTCCACTGGGGAGCACGCAGGGGGGCCCTCTGTGCCCCCCCAGCTTGGCGACTGGTGCCTCCTGGGTCTAGGGGGCACCCGGGGTCTCCCCACAGCCGATCGCCAAGCCAGGGAGATGTAGGGGGTCCCCCGGCATGCTCAGCAGCAGACCTGGAAGTGGACTAGACGTACTTCTGGTCCACTTCCAGGTTCACTGCAGAGCACATAGGCCCTCCCCCCTGCCTGTGCTCCTGTGGGATGCTTCATCTGCCCCCGCATCACAGCATTCATGAGCTGTGCCTGTTACCTTGAGGTATGTAGAAAAAACATTTAAAGCTGTCTCTATGGACAAATCACTGATTCTCCAGATCAACATCGAATCTTCAGATTTGGATTCAGCCAAATCGAATTGGGGACAGTGATCTGAATCAACGAATCAAATCACGGTTCCTGATCAGGCCGAATCTGAAGCAAATAAGGCCTATTTTGCACACCCCTAATACCCAGGTACACTATTGGTTGTTTTTGCAACAAGAGCATATTTTTCATATTCATCTTACAGTCCACTGTAACCCCCAGTACCTTTCCATAGTATTGCAGCCTACCTAGTTATACCCTAGTCTGCATTTGTTAATGTGATTGTTCTAAGTGCAGGGCTTTTCACTTGGCCTCACTGAATTTCATTTGATTAATTTTGGACCACTTTTCCAGGTTATCAAGGTCATTCTGAATCCTAATCCTGTCCTACTTAGTATTTGAAACTCCACCCAGCTTGGTGTCATCTTCAAATTTGCTAAGTGTGAACTCAATCTCTTTCTCCAAATCATTAATAAAGATAGAATCAGAAACCATAAAAAGAAGGGCTGGAAGGGATATCAAGAGCCTGGGGACTAAACCATCCCAGCCAGGCATTTGTCTGACCTGCTCTTAAAAGACTTCCAAGGTTGGAGATTCCACAGCCTCTCTGGGTAGCTTGTTCCAATGCTTAACCACCCTCCTAGTGAGAAAACTCTTCCATATCCAACCTAAATTTCCCCTGCTGCAGTTTGAGGCCATTTCTCCTAGTCCTGTCCCTTGCAGCCACCAAATACAATTGATCACCAACCTCTTCATAACCAACTTTCTGGTGCTTTAAGACTTATCACATTCTGGCTCAGCCTTCTTTTCTCCAAAATAAATGATCCCAGTTTTTTCTGCTATTCATCATACGTAATGTTTCCCATGTAACTACCTCCCCTTTGTCCTTTACTAATATAAATTTATGGAGTCTTCTTTCAACCAACTGGATGAAAAAAGTAAGCAAAATACCCACTTCCTAGGTGCTAGCACATGGAACACTGATAAACTAGGAGGACACCTCCTGTTTTTTTTGGGGGGCGTTTAATAAAAGCACTCCTTTCATCACAATCTAGAACTAGTTTTAGGATATTCCTTTGCAGTTTAAAAGAGTTTGATTACCAGTCCCTTTTAAAGGCCTGCTCACATGTGATGATGCATATCCTAATTCCTAGCAACATTTGAATTCTTGTAGGTTCTTGTCTATGAATGTAGTGCTAGCCTATTTGATGACCATGGATGCTCAAGTGCTTTCTATCAGTTTGATGGCTGCAGTGCCAGCTGCTCCAAATGCACTGCTTTGTTACAGAACGTATAGCTATGGTATTTTTTATTTATTACCACATTTATTTGCATATACATTGACCCCAAATGTAAGATTACTCCCAATAATTATATACATAATAATATATACGTATAATTTCCATATATAGACAAAAATTATAAACTTGTTATAATTTTCCAGGTATAGAATCAAAGTCTTGGAGGGTTATCTTGACCCCTTCTTCCCCCACTGCTACAGAATGGAAAGTAGTGGCTGGAAGGGTCAGATAATCCCTTTACCCTCTGCCCCACTCTCTGCTCTGGGCTGCTCTGTCCCCAAGCATAGCACATGGAAGCTCAGCCCTTACTTGGCCATGCAGTTGTGTTGGTTGGGGCATTATCCAGGTTGGGGAAGGAGTTTCCACGTGTGCCATGCCCAGGAGAAACCTTTCCTGAACGGGAGGTGAGCTCTGCCTGACAGTAAGGGGGAGGAAGGCAGAAGGTGCAGCAGGGAAGCAGAGGGGGGTCAGGAGGGGTTTGACTCTGGCCCCAACCTAGGCAGAGTGTCAGAGTTAGAGCCACAGTAGGTGCCTGTTCCCCACTCTGCTTTGTGTATGAATGTAAAACAAGGTGATATCCCCATCCTGATTGGGGAGGGGCACCTCATATGTAATGTGAGTAAATATGATAAGTATTACCTCTTTAAGATCTCTTCCTGCGTGCTGAAATCTCAAGAGCCCCTTTGTTCTGTTGAGAGTCCAGTCTGCTTTGCTTACATACAATAATACAACTTTTTCACTTGTTTTCTTAGTGTAAAATGAAAGTTATTTTAGACTAAACATACATGAAGTATAGTACTGTCAGTGTTACCAGTGTAGCAAAAATCAGTGCCCTTCCCCATGTGCAACAGTTATTTTTGGCATATTCTACTTAATGGCATTTTTAAAAATAGTATGGAAATCTGCAACTTCCAATACATTGCTTACAAATGAGATGTCTTCATACATGACAAAGGCACTTCCTCTTACTTCAGACTAAACTGATGACAAGATAGAAGATTTAATTTGAAGCTGATCCAGAGTTATTCTAATAAAAGCATCAACATATTGAAGATTTTCTGAACTTGCATATCTTAAAAAAACATGAACAGAAACTTTCCAAAGCAGTTTGTCTTTAAGCTAAGAGCAGTTACTGATTGTATTTAATATGTTCTCCCAAAAGTCATGTCACGAATAGGAATGTATAGAATCTGCCTAGTGTTTGGCACAGAAATGGTTAAACCCTAGTTTGGCCACAGGAGAGTCTAAGGTCTCTCCTGTTGATGTAGTATGTAAAGGGATTCAAGAAGTTGGAGTATGACACAAGTGAGGTTGATTAGTGGTGAGCAAGGATCCAGGTTTTCCATTTCCCACAGAAAAATGGGGGAAAAAACATGGATTTCCCCTTTTAACTGAGAAAAATGCAGATTTCTCATTTTAACAGAGCAGCACATGGCTTCTTCACTTTTGCTAAGAGCTCTCTGCAGGCTGGCAAAGCTCCAGCCTGCAAGGGGCTGCGGGGGGAAGGGGGTGTCGTGCATGTGTGCGAGTACACACACACGGCTGCCAGGCAGCCTGGGGAACAGCTCCCACAGGTTAAGTGTAGTGTGAAGGGATTGAGGCGCTGATAGGCAGGGAGGAGGGAGCTGGGCAGGGCTGGGGCTTGGGCCCTGGGGCCAAAACTCTTTCTGAATTCTACAATTTTTGGTCACTTCCTGAATTTCAGGCTTAAGCTACCTATTGTAACAAGACAAAGTAGGGCAGAGCTTTGTGTTGTTTTTCTCTGTTGCTGTGAGGCAGATCGTGATGATGAGGAAAGTCCAGTCACTACTAAACCGAAACCTGTCTATATGGTTATTGTATGTTGAGCCAGCGGGGCCTCCAGCCCACAGGGGCTCGCCACGGTAACTGCTTTCAGCGGGTGCCGTTGCCCAGCTCCAAAGGGAAAGGGAGCTCCTGAGGCGTCGTACTCTGCCACTTGCCATAGAAACAACACAGCGCTCTGCCCTGCTTTGCCTTGGTCTGATAGATAGCTTAAGCCTGACAGGAAGTGACCAAAAATTGTAGAGCTCAGAATAATTTCTAATACTTAAAATAATGGAAGTCTGGGTCCATGCACAGACAACTTCCTGCTCTCTAGTCTAAGGCACAGGGCTGAAGGGATTGTACTGTGAGGGGAGACGAGAGGGAGGGGAGCAAATTAGCATGGGCGAGCTCATGGCAAAGAAACGGCTCAATTTCAGATGTTCAAGTACAGTAACAAACAAAGGTACAAACAACTGTACATACTCAACATACTATAACCATAACCCATAATATAATCACTTCTCCTACCAGTTTATATTTGATATTATTGCTTGCAGCAATGTTAGTGTGTTAGTCTTTCCTAAGTTTAAGATTAACTTTGCCTATTTATAAGAGATTTTCAAGCCCTCTGCAACAGAACAAAGATGAAGGAGAAGGGAGTAATTGCTGGAGAAACATCTTTAACTGAAGCACCTCTAACTACATACTTCCTTCGGCTTTTATTTTATGATAACACACTGGGCAGCCAGAAAGGAAGGATATGTGGGCCATAAGAAAAGCAAACTGGGGGCATGTGGCTCAATAGGAGGGACACTGTCCTGAAAAAGAGACACCCTTCGGTTCTGCCCCCAGCCCTTGTCGCAAACGTTTTTCTGCGTCATTGTTTACAGACGTCCACAAAGAAAATCCATTCTGTATTTGTTCAATATAAACTAAATAAACATAAAGTACAAAGAAAGCCAAACAAGTTTCTACTCTGACTCTCAAGGCACTCCATGTTGTACAAAGTTCCCTTCTTTAAACTTTTTCTTTTAAGTGTTTTTTCTTGCATTTTTAATGGGACAAGGACATTTTTTTCATAACATACTATTGCACAAGGTTAAGCTTTTTTTCCCCACAAGGCTCAGGCTCCTAACAATCTGAACACCAGAAAAGCTGCAATCAAATGATCACATGATTCTTTGGGTCAAAAAACATTTGAAAAAAAAAAAGGACTGGCGCTTTTCCCATTGGTAAAGTAGCAGCAGACTTAGACTTACTCATGCAGAGGTTTTCTGTATCTTCAAAGTCTTCCACATTAAAATAATAATGCAGTGGAAAAGCAGCTCTCTTAGCCTGAGCCAAAACTTGAATTCTTCCCTAACCAGACTTTTTAGCTTAGGCTAGCTGGATGGCAGTACCTGTTGATTTGAAGTGTGATTGCTGCTGGATTTTATTCAAGTTACAACAGGTTCACAACCCCTCTCCCCGCCCTCCTGCACCTCGCTCCACGTTTACAACAGTCCATCAACTGCTAGTCCAGTCATGCCATAGCAAGTCTTGTCTGTCTTTGGCTACTCTCAGTTGAGTAATGCTAGCATCCCTACTGGACTAACCATGGAAGGCAAGCCCTATGTAAGAGAATTGTATTAGCAGCTCAAGCACCACATTTTTTTTTCCTTTTGGTGCCAAAATTAAAACAAAAAAATTTTGGTTTGAAGTAAATGCTGGACTTGAAACAAATATTTCATTTTAGGGAAGAAATTTGCTTTTCTTTTTATTAAAATTTGGTTTCAAAATTTATTTGTTGTTTTTTTTTAAATTCAAAATGAAAAAAGATTGCTGGAATTTGGGGGGTTTGTTTTTGTTTTCTGTTTTTTCCTCTCTTTGAAACTATTACATTTTCACAAGTAGTCTCCCAGCTGTAGTGGTTGAAGTGTTTTTTGTTGTTTGTCTGAAAAAAATGTACCTACTCAGCATTCAAGTTTCAGTGTCACACCCTCTCAGCCAGACGACTGAGTTAGCTAGCTTCATTTCAGTTTATAGCTCAGTGAAGATGAGACCTATGCTACTAATTAAATAGCTCTGTGCTGCTTAAGTGTTATGTGTATGGGTTGCTTTCCCTCAGCTGTTATTTCAGCTGGGCTTGTTCAAATTAAAAAAAACAATACTTAGGTGGTATGTTCTACAGGTATGCATGCAAATAAAAGTGTAATCCCAAATCATGAACTACGAAGGAAATTGTTCCATTTTGCTTTGTTCTGTTACAGATAAACCAGCAGTTACTGCACTACTTACACTTTCAAACACCACTTTACCCAAGGCCTGGTTTTGCTGTATGCACCATATTCAAACTGGGGTGGTCTGGTTGTCTACACAGTGAACTGTCAGGATATCATTAAAATAAATCCTAGAGTAGGTTGCATTTCAACCACAGGTAGTGAATAGGAAACTAGCAATCTGCTTTCCTGTATTGCTTACTGAGTAGGTAACGTTGGTGCGTGTTTTATTCAACCCTTTCAATCTTCAATAATAGAGAGGCAGAAAATGCTGACACCTCTATGTAATCCTGAAGGCTTCAGTTTTATGCAGAAAACAGATGTTGCAGTTTTTTCATTATCAGTGTGTTGCTGGGTTTTAAATGAAAATCCATGGGTGAGTGCATCACTCAGCTTCAAATTTTGTGGGAGGCAAATGTCTGAGGGAAACATCTGTTTTAAACAGAGAATCAGATTACAGGCAAAACTAGTAATTATTGCACTTCTGCTTTAACTTTCTATTCAACTGTCATTTCAAAGTTACAAAACGAATGGCTTTGTCAAATTTATGCCCCTCATAACAAACCTGGAGAGTGGAAATCCTAATAAATATCAAAGAATTTTCTTTTAAGTTTGCTTCTACCAAACCTGTTTTACATAGACTCTGACTCTAATAATATGTTATTTCTCTAGGCCCTTCCACAAAAGGTTGGAAAACTGGCATTTCCATATTCCTTCCTGCTCTTCCCACAGTTTATGGAGAGATGAACAGATTACACAGAATTGAAGGTGAAAGGAGAGTAAGTATCACCTGCTGTACATCAGCTTATCTGGGGAAACAACATTGTGACTGTGTCCAGATGAGCATGGCAGTGCGGTATGTGGCGACGCAGACACATCTGAGGTTCCACATACCGCAAGGGAGCAGTACAGAGGGATACCCCGGGGTCAACAAACCTGCTGAAAAAAAGAAGTGGAGTGGTGCACACAGCAGCAGCATGTGATGTCCAAAGCCAGAGCCTGGCCAGCTGGAGCTGTGCTGCACTGCCAGCCAGGTTCTGCGTGGAAGGAGTGAAGCCCCAGGAGGCCCCCAGGACCCCAGGTAAGGCTGCTGGCCCCAGCCTCCTCTACCCCACCTGGGGTAACTTGATGCGTGCCAGAGCACGCATGGCACAGGCGTTTCCCAGGGACAACTAGCAATGGCACAGGGGGTACCACCACTAATAGTCCCTGCAGAACCAAACCTCCACACGCATCTGGACACAGTCTATGTGCCTACTTCTGTTCCATAGTAAGTAGAAGCTAAACCAGGGCAGTTTACCTCTAAATGAAACAGGGCTGAATTATTCAGTTTACCTTGCACTTACTTGGAAATAGGAATAGATATACAAACAGTTCTGATGGGGCATGTCTACATGTTCATTTAATATGCTTTTGCTGCTGCACATTAAGTTGAGTACCTCTAATATGAGGTACTAAATAAAGGTGCAGTAGCTGCGCTAATGTGCAGTAGCAAAGGCAAACAGTTTTTGTGACAATGCACAGTAGACTAATTCTACTGCACATTAGCACAGTTTTTGCTACGCATTAGGACATCTTGTGTAGACATACTCATGGAGTAGCTGATACAGTGAGTTCTCCTTTTTTTCCCCTCTCCCTTCCACCCTTTTGGAGATAGACAGACATAACAGTATGATCCTGTAACCAGCAGGGCAAATAATACTCTGGCATGCATCAACTGATGTATCTCAAGCAAAACCAAGGAAGTGATTCTTTCACTTTACTCAGATTTGGTGAGCCCGCAGCTGGAGTACTGCATCCAATTCTGGGTGCTGCACTTCAACAACAATGTGGAAAAGCTTGAGAAAGTCCAGAGAAGAGGCACCCGTATGATGGCCACAAACTCCTGGAAGACTGTTTCAGGTTTAACACTAAGAAAAACTTCTTCACATTTAGGGTGTCCAGACTGTGGAATAAACTCCCTCCAGAGGTGGTGCATTCACCTACCCTTGGAATCTTCAAGAGGAGACTGGACTGTCTATGAATCTATGAAACAGTTTTGTTGCTATCAAAGGACTTGGGAAGATCCAGGTAGGGTTTGGTGATATAAGTGCATGCCCCTTAAATTCTTCATATCTGTAACAAAGTGGAGCAGGACAGAGAGGAGTGAAATCAGGATGGAGGCTTTGATCTCCATTGGCTATATAAAATCTCTGCAGCTGCCACACCAGGGAAGGGGGAAGTGACCCTGCCTCCTGTCATAGCATCACTCTGCCCCCACTCTGATAAGAGGGGGTTGCATCACTATGTACCCCCCCACACACTCACCTTTTAAAGCTTAGATCCTCTGGTGTAAAAAAATACCTAACAAGCTGTCAGTAGGGCTGTGCGAAATTTCACCAAGTGTTTAATTTTGAAGCTGTTTCGATGCGTTTCGAGCTCAAAACAGTGAAATCGAAATGAAACAAAAAGCTTCAAAACAGCTTCAAAACTAAATGAAGGCACTCAAAACATTTCAAACGTTTTGGAACATTTCAAGTTTCAAAGCATCCCGGTGGCAGGAGGCAGGGGAGAGCCAGGCCTGTGCTTGGAGTGGCTCCACCAGCCCCATGAAGCTCAGCCTGGCGGCGCAAGGCAGAGTGCAGCCCTGGCTCTCCCTGCCTCCCACCGCTAGGCTGCACTCCAACCAGCTCCTCCAGCCCCATAGAGCTCAGCCCTGGCTCTCCCTACCTCCCGCCACTGGGCTGCGCTCCAACCCGCTTCACCAGCCCCAGGGAGCTCAGCCTGGTGGCGGGAGGTGGG
>NW_017729002.1:5434007-5444512 GCF_001723915.1 Gavialis gangeticus | reverse complement strand
CTTCACCAGCCCCAGGGAGCTCAGCCTGGTGGCGAGAGGTGGGAAGAGCCAGGGCTGTGCTCTGACCAGATCTGCCACCCCATGGAGCTCAACCTGCTCTCCCAGCACTGCTGGACTCCTCCTGGGGCTGTGAGCCCCCAGTTCTGCGTGCCAGATGACAGGAGGCTGCCGCTGCTGTTTGGGGCCAGCAGCAGCAGCAATCTTCCTGGTGCTGGGCACAGGCTGCATCCAGCACCAATCCCAGGTGGCAGTCTCCTATCATCCGACATGCAGATCCAGGGGCCTGTGCCCCAGGGAGCAGTCTGGCACAGCCCTGCAGCCTTCCCAGGGATGCAGGCCCCTGGATCTGCATGCCAGATGACAGAAGGCTGCCACTGCCAGCAAGTGTCATGAGTTTTCCCAGAAACCGCTGCACCTATCTCCTTGGAACCTGGCAGGCTTCATGCCCTCAGAAGGGGCTACCATCCCTGCAATTTGCATCTGAATCAGGCAAGAAATGACAAAGTTTTAGGCATTTTCATGATTCCCCATTATAGCCTATGGGCAAAACATTGAAATGCATTGAAACAGCAAAACAGTTTCATCAAAACGAAATGGGACAGTGCTTCAAAACAAAATAAAATGAAATGATGAAACACTGTCCCTTCAAAACAGAGAAACAGACATCAAAACAAAATGGTGCTGCTTTGCACAGCCCTAGCTGTCAGGATGCAATAGTTACAGATGCGTGATTATATAGTGATACTAGCATAGCAAAACCAATCCAACTTTAACCCTGGTTCCATCAGGGTCAAGGTTAGGGCAATTCAGGTAAGTTGTATCACCTCAAGGTTATGCAGATGTAATAGCTGGAGCACATTGACTGCTGTGTGTTCTGAGCAGAACCTGTCTCGTCTTTTTTAAGGTACCTAAAATGTCCATTTGTCTGTATCCTTCCCCTTGCTATAATTTGTTCATCTGTCTGGACTCTGAAAGAATTGTGGAGACTGTCTTCCTGGCTCAGAAATCACTTCAGACCCCTTATGCATGTCACCTCTTCTGTTCTTGTTAACATTTTTGGCTAGCCTAACCTGTCCTGGAGATGGTCACTTCATGATAAGTACTAATGCACTTAAAATATTAAGCACATTGCAAAAAATGCATGCTTGGCAGTGATGACAAGAAAGGCCCTTTCTAGCTCTGGAACTAAAAACATGTAGACCTACTACTGAGATACCAGAGGGGTCATCACTCTGCAGCTCATGAGCTGGATCCAACCTGCCAAGTGATATCATGTCTGGCCCAGAAAGCCAGGGCATCAGTGGCAATTCAGCATTAGGTCAGCAATGCTGTAGGAGGAAGTGAGGCCGGAGGTTGAAGTAGAAAGTGACAGAGGCGTCCAAGTCAGCAGCAGCTGCCCACGTTTAAACCTAGCTCCATTAATTTGGTCTGCTACTCCTAAAAGGCTGCTGACCTCTCAGCTAGAGCCATTTTTAATGTATTTATGCTCATCAGATAGGAGTGAGTGAATTTTGTGCATAAATAGAAAACTGAAAGCGATATCCTCTGTAGGATGACAATGAGCAGGATTTGTTTGCAAAAATCAGAAAAAAATAGTTATATGAATTACCTTTCAACATTAATTTTAGAAAGCATAGTTTAGCCCACTGAAGTAATACAAAACATTAATGCAACATCAAGGCCTCATACCAGTAATTTGGCACTCAAACATCAAGCATAAAATATCATTATAAACACTTAACTCTGTCCCTCAAATGTATGGTCTCTATATTCATTATTGTACACCCTAAAAAAATAAGGCCTTTCATTCACATAATCAGTAGACTGTTCCCTTCTCCCAGATGCTTCTTGGTAGCTGGTGTATTCTAGTCATTTGAATGCATCTTATTTGCCTCTACAATCCTATTTTGCAAAATAAACCCAGGATATGCATTAACAGGCATCCAGCAGAAAATATAGATTGGCAAGACGATGCCATATGAGTGTCCCTTGGCCTAGGAAGGGGGAAGAAAAGCCATTTTCATGAATACAAGAAGGTATTTTGTGTCTTTTTTATACATAACAAGAACAGAACAGCCTTTGCACAATTGACTATGTAGTTGAATTATTGGAAATAAAAGTAAGTTGACTAAAAAGGAAGACTCCCAAGAAACTTGGAAGGTATGTGGTAAGTCCCGGACTACAAAGCAGATCTTGTATATAGTAAGACATTACACATCTACCTTTTCAAAATATTATGGTTCCCTAAATAGATATGCCTTTGAAACTTGATTTGCATAAAAGGCAAATAATTCCAGAGTCAAACTCTTACCAAACAAAACCAGAAAGCTTGATTTAACAACCTGATAAATCCAGTATTTATTTTCTGGTACATGTTCTTTTAAGAAATACAGCCATGATCTAGCCTTTTATATTTTGTGCCTGTCTCAAGGGCAGGAAGCGCTACTGTTTACAAAGCAGTATTTGTTTTATATACCATCATTGGAAAGGTTTGATTTTTATCCCACCAAAAACACAAGAATTATAGAACTGAGACTTAAACTTCTCTCCTGAACTTTTCCAATTGTGCCAAGTTCTTTCAATTTTTAGATCTTAGAGAGGACCCCATCTTCAATAGTCAGGCAGAAATGGAGTGAGGAGAGGAAGAAATTTTCATTCTGCTTTTCCTGACTTTGTAATGGAAGCCAGATCTCATATTATTTTGGGGGTTAGTTTTCTTTACTATGGACAAAGCTTTCTCAATGGCTGCATGAACCATGGAAATGAAGGTCATAGACATAGAGAATTTGTGTCGGGGGAGTGTGCTCGGGGCAGATGATGGTGATGTACTTAGGCTTAGGCAAGGAGAAACACTAGGGCTTTATGTAAACAGGTGGGCTCATGGTGTTCTTTTGCTTGTTCTGATGCTCTTGAATGTTTCTTATTATTTGTCTTATACATATTTTTCTGTCACTCCGCTCCCCAACACTCCTACCTTCAACACATTATGTTCTGGCTTTTAGCTCTCAGACATTGGACAATGCCTTCTTGCTTTGTTCTGCATGCTTTTTGCAATCTGCCAGGACCATCACCCACTGTCTCTACTTCAGAATAAGCACCAGCATATTAAAAGGCTATTTCATTGCCATTGTGAATGGACATGGTCTAGGAGGTCAGCACCAGATCCTCTCTTAAGTCACTTTTATACATGTTCTGGGGGGTGGAGGTGACATTTTAATTAGAGCAGCTCCAAGAGAGCAGCTTAAGCCCTTGCTGCCATTTTTGAAGTGTGGGGATACTGAAACACGAGACACAACAGGCTGCTGGAGTGTGGTAATTACCACGCTCCAGTAGACTCAATTAATCAAGTGTGCTCCAATGCACTGTAATTACAGCACGTTGGAGCAGCCTCCGTGCTCATATATAGGCACCCTTAATTTTCAGATTCTCTCCTCAGGCTTCCTATACGACCACTGCAAACTCCTTGATCTTCTTCAGAGCTCATTCTCTATTTCCCTTTTTGTTCTTTCTCTTTCTAGGTATCTTTCTTCAGTAGTGTTAGTACATAGTCTGTGGCTGGCTTTAACATAAGCTCCCAAGTGCATTTGACAATCTCCACTGGCTTTCAGAAGGAATGTTTCTGTTTTCCTTTGCATTAAGTTTAATCTTTTGAACCACTCCTCCAAGGTTCTGCACAAATACATTTTTGCTCTCATCCTTTGACACCAAGGAAGACAATTTTCTTTTCAAGTCGGAGCTATATATATTCAGCAGGAAAAAAAAATAATTAGGTAGCTTACAAATCATAATAGTGACATTTCTAAATGGCATTTCTTGGGCACTACTATAAGAGGCCCTTCCTTTGTACAGTATTTTCTTTGCTTTTAAATGCTCTAGTGGGCAGAGATAGCACCTTTCCATCTTGTAAGGTTCCAACTTGGCATGCCAGTGTTCAGTAAATAATAGCAATATAAACTGTTTCATGAAACATCTAGCCATTCCTTGATTTCCTATCTCTGTAATGTCTGAAAGGGTCTGCTTACCTGTTTGTGCCGGAAGTGTGATTAAAGTTTGTGAAGATATACATTTGTTTAAAACTAGATAGCTCTGTTACTGATAAGTGCATTTGTTATCAGGGTTTCAGCTGATGCTGCCCAAGCCCACCTGTGACCCTAAGTGCTCAGTCACTCATTTCCATGCTGCCATAGCTGCACTCTTATTGGTACCCCAGGTAGCTAGCTTTGAAGCTGTGTTGGGATTGTGTAGATCAGGGTTAAGCAACCTTATAGAAGCTATGGGTCAAATTAGCACAGCTTGCTTTGAAGGTGGGCTGCCACTCCCTTCACTACTGCCACCACTTATTTTCCAGTTTGCCACTGAGGTCCCAACATGTGCAGCTGTCCCCCAGATTGGCACTGAAGTCCCATTCCCTCAGAGCAGATGAAACTGCTTCATGGAAAACTGAGAGTATTGGCAATCAGCTTTTTTTGTTTGATGTGGCCAATAATGTGGCCAATAAACGCCACATGGATGTGCATATGTGGCCAGGAGGGCAGCCTAGCAGCTTGGAGAGCAGCTGGGTCCAGCTGCTAAGTCTATTGTGGAGGGAGGGAAGGGACATGGGGGTGGGGCTGCGGTAATGGGAGGAGTGGGGCTGGTGCTGGTGCTGGTGCTGGGGCTGGGACAGGGGCAGGTGCTGCACAGCTAGGGCAGGGCGGGGCATGGGGTGGAACCGCAGCTCATTCAGGGAGCACAGGGAGGGGGTAGGTGGTTTCTGCTGCTGCAGGCACTCCAGGGGAGGCATGGGGGGGCATGTGACCCCGGATCTGCATGTAGGGTGAGGGTGGGTTGCTGATGTGGGCTGGGGCCAGGGCTGTGCTGGGCTTTTCCTGGCAGGGGACTGGGCTGGGCTGGGCTGGGCTGGGCTGTGCTCAGGGTGCATGATGGCAGCACTGGGAGGCAGGATTGGGGG
This sequence comes from Gavialis gangeticus, assembly GCF_001723915.1. NCBI lineage: Eukaryota > Metazoa > Chordata > Crocodylia > Gavialidae > Gavialis > Gavialis gangeticus. Next base: position 5,439,561 of record NW_017729002.1, on the reverse strand, counting down.
TACTGCAGCCACCCCAAAATTCACTGTAGCCTCCTCCCAGCACTGCTGCTGTCCCTGCCCCAGCCCCAGTGTCAGCCCCATTCCTTCCCAGCCTCGATCTTCCCGCCGCATGCCACTTCCCTCACCCCACCCCTTCTCCCACAACAAACAAGCTGGTCGCTGCTTCAACACTGCAGGGCTGCATATTGGAATTGGGTCAGTATGGGCTGATATGGCTCATTAGAAATCAGCCATCAGTATCAGCCCAAAATATCTCTATCAGTGCACCCCTACTAATGGAAGATGGGCATGCCCTGTTCACCTGGACACAATGCACCTTCCTCCTCTCACCTGCCACAATTTAGCTGTTTTTCTCAGATGAATGTTTAATTGTGGGAAGATGGTACCTGTGGTCAGTAATTTTGGTATGGTTGAGTCTGCATAGAGCTTCTGCGGGGCTCCTTCTTCCCTATACCCTACCCCTTTTCACTCGGGTGTTGCTGTCGGACCTCAATGATGAGTCAGGTTCCCATTTGGTTCTTTTCTTTTTCTAAACACTGAGTGAGGTTGGGAACTACTTAGAATGGTGTCTGTACCTCTATTTCAAGGATTACAACACAACAGATAATACACCTTTCAATAGCTCAGGTTAGTTAGCCAGGCAGGGCAGTGATGCCTCAGCTTGAGCTGAGCCACCCCTTTCCTGAGGTAATGACCTTAGTCCAGGGTGCTCTGGGGCATTACTTCTGACCCCTCTGGGCCAGGCTCCCTGTGCTTACTGACCAGTTGCCTCTAGTCTGCAGGCTTTCCCTGCCTGTGTCCCTCACAGAGTGTGGGCCAGCTTGAGTTAGCCCGAGATGGCTTTGCTCAGGTCTCGTGTCCCGGGCTTCTGCTTTCTGAGGGAATCCTGGCCCATGGACATTCGTGCCAGTCCTGCAGAGTTGGCAAGCTGTCTTAGCATGACTCCTCTGGCTGTTCTTCTGCCCAGCTCCTTTGTGCAGCCCACTCCCTTCCCTGCCTGACCTGCATTATTCTATGTGCAGTCCTTGGTGTGGGCAGTGTCCTGGCAGTATTTGTGGTGGCACGATTCCTGGCACCGACAGTGGGAGGAATGCATGGACCCTCTCCTGGATCCCCAGCACATCCTGTCTGCTTATCTTCAGGCTCATCTTTTAGCCCTCTTCCTTCAGGCTCTGGGTCAGTTGGTGTTTTACTTCCTGCCAGCATAGCACCAGCTGGCTGGATTACAGCCTGACCACCTGGATCTGGGCTGATCTGGACCACCTGGGCATGTGTCCCCTCTGGTAGAGATGTGTATTTCTTTTCTTCCCTAGGCTCGCATTGATCATCTGCTGCCTTTGAGTCGGCAGCTTGGGTGGGGTCCTGTCACAGACTGACTGTATTTAAATATATTCAGTGAAACTATTGCTCAAGCGTCTGCTCACTGGGGAGTAAGAAAGCTACAACTTGTTCTCCAGATGTGCTATCTAGAAGCATTATTTAGTTAGAATCAGATTTCTTCTCTATTTCTTACCTGTCTATAGTCTCAAGTGTTGATGTAGTTTGCTCTATTTTCAGTTAGGTATTCCTCTCCCAACCTTGCTATGTGATGTAGAATAACTCTAATCAAAGTAAATTTCATTGCTTAAGGGGTTTCAAGAATATTAATATGCTTGGAGGAAATCTAACAAGCCAGTAGTAAGACTATTATATTTCTAGACCAAAATGATCATGATTCAATTATCCTTTAGAGAAGGGAAAACAGCAAGTAGAAGAAACTCTGGAACTGAAAATGGAAGTATGGAGTGGAAAACAAGTGTGCAGATAGTTTGGGCATGTAGTTTGAAAGGCCAGTGAAGTGAAGTATAAAAGATAGGTTCAGAGATTAACTAGACCCACAGTAATTTTGTGAGATGGCTAGTAGGGCTGTGCAAAGCTTCAGATCACAATTCGGATTCAGAGATGATTTGGATGATTTGGAGTCCAGATCTATGAATCTGAATCAAATCACTGGAAGCTTTAGGCTTTCCGAATCAATTTGGAGTTTCTGAATAGATTCGGAAAAGATTCGGCAATTCGGCCATAGGGTATAATGGGGAATCAATGAAATACCTATAACTTTGTTGTCTTTTGCCTTATTCAAATGAAACTTGCAGGGTTGGTATCCTCTGCTGAGCACATAATGCATGCCATGTTTCAAGGTGATAGGTGCAGGGGTTTCTGGGAAACTGCACCTCAAAGTCCTGAAAGCAAAACTCATGTCATATGTGTGTGTTAAGCCACAGCAGGGTGAAAATTGTAGAGGTGGTACCTCCTGCTGAGGCCACAAAGCCTGTAATGTTTCAAGGAGATAAGTACAGGGGTTTGGGGGAAACTGCACCCCAAATTCTTGAAAGCAAAACTCATGTCATATGTGTGTGTTAAGCCACAGCAGGGTGAAAATTGTAGAGGTGGTACCTCCTGCTGAGGCCACAAAGCCTGTAATGTTTCAAGGAGATAAGTACAGGGGTTTGGGGGAAACTGTACCTCAAGCTGCAGACAAGCAAAACTCATGACATGGGTGACAGTGTGTGTGTTAAGGTGCATCAGGGTGAAAGCTGCAGACCTGCTAGTCCCTGCTGAAGCTACAAAGCCTGCCATCTTTCAAGGAGATAGGTGCAGGGCTTCTGGGTTCTGGGGCCCTGCACCTCTGGCTGCTGACAGGCAAACCTCATGTCATGGGTGCTTGTTCAACTGTATCTGTCTTGGGGCATGGATAGGGAGGGGAAAACTACTGCAGGCCTGGCTGCTAGGCCCTGCTATGGCCACAAAGCCTGCCAGCTGTCAAGGAGATCGGTGCAGGGGGGTTCTGGGGCCTGCACCCCTAACTGCTGACAGGCAAAACTTGTGACATGGGTGGTTGTTCAACTGACTTCCTTTATCTTGGGGCAGAAGCAGTTCCTGGCTCTGTATTGATTCTTTCCTCTCCTTAGCCTGTGGTTTCATAGGTGTTAATCGTTGCTCATTAACTCATTATCCTTGCTACTGTGTTACCAATCAATCATGATTCACACAGGGACCAGCTCAATACTAAAGTAATTGTAGCAATCAGTTGCACCATAGTTCCAGAGTCTAAATGAAGGTGGTTTGTTCAGAGGCAGAAAAAAATCTCCCTTTTCATCAATGGATTTAGAAAAAGGTAGATTGGAAGAATCTTTAGACTAGTCAGAATATCAGGGACATTTTCAAAGCTAGAAGATCCATATGTGCAGGTCTCTTTCTTTAAATTTGTGAAGCATCACTGCGTGAATTTAGATAGGCTCTTGGAGGGAGAGGGTTAAAATATGTCCCCAAACTACCAGCTATAACAGGAATGGGGGATTTACACTCTGGACACAGACAGAAGTGACAATTTTTGCCCAATCTGATCACAGAAAACAGTTTATTGCCTTGACCAAACACAAATACACAGGTGCAGACAGCTTTAAAAATGGCCAGTCAGGTGAAAATCTGAATTCTCATTGCATGAGGGGTCAGATGAAGATGTTTCAAAACAGAGCATCTTCTGTAACTTCTGTCTGCACTGCCTGCCAGACTTGAGCTGTTTTCAGAATGGGAGTGCCAGGGGGGGGAGAGTGAAGAGAGTTTGGTCTTCAGGTTTTCAGCCTCCACTGGAGGATGGGGTGGGTGTTTTGGAGCCACACACACCACCCTCCAGCACTGATTGGGGACCCCCTAGAACAAGCTCCCTCTGCTCCCTTTCCCCCTTCTCATTCTGAAAACTTTGCAGCCTCGCAGGGAGGAGGGGCCATTGCTAGGTGGAGCTGGCTGCAGGCTGCATCTAGATACCCTTTCCCCCATTGAATCGACAGTGGACTTCTGTTTGATCCCAGGGATCATTATAACTCAGAATGCTTCCTGCAAAACATTCTCAGTCACAGCAGGGAGCTGCACTTCTGTCTGCACCCTCTAGTTCCTGTGACTAATACACATGGCTAGTGCAGGTGCTTGTGGTTGTAGAAATTAATTTACTGATTTCTTTTTTATTTTTTCATTTGCCTATTAATATGTAAATCTACCTCTTAACTATCTCAAGATACAAGCATTCTTTGGAGTTCTAAGCATTTATTGCAAAACCATGTACTACTGAGACATTTGCCCACAGCTGCAATAACCAAAGTATAGCAGAGTGAATGGAAGGGAGGAGCATTTGTGGTGTGTATGCCACACATGTCTGGCACAATCTGAAGTGTCCAGAATTTCTACTGATTTCGCTTGCATGAATGGTCTGGTAAGTGGAATGTGAGCTAATGCAGAATCTTGGACTTGAACTCCTTGCTTCCTCTATTGTGGGTCGGTTGGACCTGAAAATATGCCTGTTTAAAATTGCTCTCTCAACTTCCACTTAAAAGCACCTTCTTTAAATTCACAATCTATATGTTCAAAAGCTGAGGCTTCTGTTCAGAAAGCACTCTTTGTTTCCCTGAGTTTGATGCTAGGTATTCTCAAACTTACACTTGCAGGCAAGGAAGGTGGGGGGGCGGGGAGGCAGGTGTTCCTCCCTGTGCAAACATTGCATAATAATGCTGGTTCATTAGCGAGCTTAGCTCCTAGCCTGGGGCAGAAGAGAACAGTGTCAGAACATGTGCACAGTCAAATGCTATATTGTTAAAAATCCAGGCAGTTACAGGATGGTAGCAGGCATTCCCCGATATCCCTGCATTTGTAAATATTCCCCCAAAGGGTCCTATTACTTTCAGTAAGAGAACACTGTAAAATGTTCCTACAGAACATTCCTCAAACCGACAGAACAAACCCACAGAAATCTCAAGGTTTGCAAAATCTGCAGAAAAGAATACTGAAAATAAAATAAAAGTCCTCATAGCACTGCAGCCCAGCCATGCAGCGCACCAGGAGGGAAGCGGGGAGGGGAACTGCCACATGAAAGGGAGCCCAAGATAGCTGCTGTGCCCACTCCTCACTGCTGATTGGCTAAGAGGGCCTCTTGTTGTGTTGCCCTTCCCCACCTCCCAGCCCCCAGTGTACACTCCAAGGCAGGGGGCACTGAGTTCCTGGCCAGGCCTCTGCCCAGTGAGGCTGCATGCCTGAAGCTGGTGCAACTCCTGCCCAACCCTGACACAGCTTCTGCCTGACCCCGGCACAATTCCTGCCCAACCCTGAGTCCCTGGCTGGGTTGGGTAAGAACTGCTCCAGCTGTGCCCATATGACCCAAAACAGCATGTGGAAACACAGCGCAGCAGTGGCCCAGCCCAGCCACATGCTGGGGACTTGGGGCAGGGGAGGAGGTGCAGAGAGAAACAGAGAACACAGGGCAGCACTGGCCTGGCCAGGCCTGAATAACCTGTGGATCCTGGTCCCCTGGTCCCTATACTTCCACCCTTGTCCCAAGTCCCTTGCACACAGCCGGGTTGAGCTGGTCCTACACTATGTTCCCATGCGCTGCTTCAAGCCCTGTGGGTGCAGCTGGAGCGGTACTGTCCAACCTGGCAATGTGCCAGGCACTTGAGGCAGGGCTGCAAGGAGATCTGTGGGGTATATGTGTGTGTGTGCATACACACGCGTGCATGCGCACATG
>NW_017729002.1:5427102-5429007 GCF_001723915.1 Gavialis gangeticus | reverse complement strand
AATTAACAAATCATCAACATATTGGATCAGTGCTACCTCCGGGTGCTGCCTTTTCCAGCTTTCCAAGTCTTTTTGCAATGTGGTCCCGAAGATGTGGGGTATATGTGTGTGTGTGCATACACACGCGTGCATGCGCACATGCCTGTGTCTGCGTGTGTGTGCGGCTCTCAACAGCTTAATAAAACTTGTTAAATGGCCCTCCTGCCAAAATAATTGTCCACTCCTGTCCTAGAGCATCTGATGTCTTCTCATCCTCGCTTCCACCTCTCTACAGGTTTTTGTTTTTATTGGCCATGGGGTGGGTGCTTGGCAAACAGCTGAAGAGGGAAGATGCTTATGCCACAGCATCCCTATATATACAAAAGATCTCATATTTAGCAGCCAAAGTAGATATGCTGTTTCTTGTCCCCAGGCCCACAATCTTTTGTGGCTGCAAAGGACTGTGGGATTCGACAGCTGTGACAAAATATTGTAGATAGTGTTGCCCTGTTTGTCTTGCTTGTTTAGCCAAAATGTTGGTCACATGGGTTACATGTTTCTTTAGCAAAAGAAACAAATGAGAGAATTAGGCATGTCTTTGAAACACCCTTGTTTATTTACAAAGAAAGTACAGAGTACCAGCAATGAGGATATAGTTTAATATACCAATTGCTTGTTCTTGTTCTTACCCAAGCGTCTGTGTTTCTCTGATCTACTCAGGTGATTTATTTTGGAATTCTCCATTCACTTTACGCTGTCAGAGCAGAAAGCAGGTTGTTTGGAAGCTGTTTACCGCAGCTTTGAACCACACGTTACTGGCAGTTTACCTGCTATCTTCTCTTGTCATGTCCATGTTGGCATGTTCTGCTTCATCCACCGTCCCTCTGTTCTTATTTCTTAATATAGAAACAGACAAAGAGAATAAAAACATTTTGTAAGTGTGCTTTCTTCCCCTTTATACTCCAAGTTTTTAGGTTTTTTTCAGTTGGAAATCTCTCTCTCTGGGATTTGTCTTGTGGCTAGTTTCCCACTGCTTGTTCTGGCAGTCATCCTGGCCTTCCTCTCTTTCTGTGTCTCTCACTCTGGTGTTTTATTGTTATCATCCCACATACACACGCGCACACACACACAGCTGCAGCCCTGAATGTATCAGATGAGTGGGGCTCCTTCTTGGGCCATGTGGCTAACTCCTACTGTAGCCTGACCCAGAGCTTTGTTTTTGGGTGGAGGCCTCTATTGTTCATCTGCTCTGTAAAGGAGCTCAGTTGCTTTTTACCCCCATTCTGAATAACAGATGTTTGTTTTATACCCACTGGGCTCAACAAGATTTAATCTAACCTACACAGTATCATTTTGTGTTACGGGTAGGTAGGGGAGAGAGGGGGAACCGTGGAATAAAGATCCTTGCTGGGCTTGTGTGTTGCTTAAACTGTTGTCTCTCCTATTGCTTTCCTACTTTGCAAGGCTCGTGCAGCAGAACTTGAGGCAGAACTGATTAAAAATGGGGTGCAGACAGACATTGGGGACTTACTCTAGCTTGTGGCATTTTATGTAAAGTGCCATGAATTAGAGTCCCCCCGCCCCCCAAGCCAACAGACTTTGCCAGGTTCGGAGGCAGGGCTTGGAGCTGGCCAGGAGGCCAGCAGGTGGGCGTGTTCCAGAAGCCTCCCAGGCAGTGGTGGATTTACCATGAAGCAAACCATGCAGTGGTACGGGCCCCCCAACAACAGGGGGCCCCGCCACTGCTGCCGGAGAGTCTCCTGCATTTTGTTTGTGGCCTTCCCTCCCACCCAGCAGGTTGTGGGCTTCTTCAGCGGTTCCGGCTAGAAATTTCGGCCACCGCCCCTCCCCCGCGGCCTGTGTGCCATGCTAATTCCCTTGCAGCTGTGTCGTGGGGTGGGAGGTGGGAGGTGGGGCTCTGCACCC
>NW_017729002.1:5420920-5422102 GCF_001723915.1 Gavialis gangeticus | reverse complement strand
AACGGCGGGGGCCCCCGCCACTGCTGCCGGAGAGTCTCCTGCATTTTGTTTGTGGCCTTCCCTCCCACCCAGCAGGTTGTGGGCTTCTTCAGCGGTTCCGGCTAGAAATTTCGGCCACCGCCCCTCCCCCGCGGCCTGTGTGCCATGCTAATTCCCTTGCAGCTGTGTCGTGGGGTGGGAGGTGGGAGGTGGGGCTCTGCACCCTGCACAGATCACAGGGCCCCACTAACCATGAATCCACCACTGCTCCCACGAGGCTGCCAACTTGCCCCTCCCACTCCCCAGCCCAGCTCTCTGCTCCCCAGATTCAGGGCCGTCAGCCAAGGTGGGGGGGAGGTCCTGGCTGCTGAATGGCCAGAGCTGAGGGGGCGGAGATGGGGAATGGGGCTCCCACACCTCATGGGCCGCTGGGAGGGGTATTGTGGGGAGCTGCGTCAGGCCCCTGAGGTGAGGGGGCGCTGTTTCACCCTGCCCCCCACCCTCCATCTGTGGCAATTCAGCAGCTAGAAGCTCCATGCTGGCTGCTCCTAGCTACTGAATGCTACGGAGCTGGGGATGAAATGAAGCTCCCTCTCCTCCTAGGAACAACCTGGCTCCCCACTATATCCCAGTCAGTGAGAGGGGCCCAATTCCCTGCCCCCTCCCCATCACAGTCCAGGTCATTCAGCAGCTGGGAGCTCATTCCCCTTCTCCCTCCCTTCCCCCTGACAGACAAGAGGGTGGGGCTGAGCTGGCTACCAGCCCAGCCTCCCCCCCCACAAAAAATAACCCTGGAGAAATTACAAGTTCCCTAAGGTGCTCTGCTAATGAGTACCTTAATATAATACCTGATTTAACCAGGGTTAATTTTGCATGATCAGCCACTGTAAAAGTGATCTGCAGCTGTGCACAGGTGTTATGACACAGCTTTCAGGGGCCAGATCACTGGAATAATGTCACTTCTGTCTGTACCCTTCTACTGAATGCCTTCAAAACAGCACTGAGGTCCCAGAGTTTGGAGTCTGTCCTCCCCATGCCCCCACCCCCCTTTTTTTGGATGTAACAAAATCCACTTTCTGCAGGCTCAATTTGTACTCCTTCCCTTCATGGTTTATTTCATAGTTTCCTGGATGACACTGTCAGATTTTTGTCATTAATCCTGCATGACTTAGATACCCTTATTACCACCCTAAACAGCTTCTC
>NW_017729002.1:5415561-5415920 GCF_001723915.1 Gavialis gangeticus | reverse complement strand
CCTTTTTGTTTAACCCACAGTTTACTTGTCAACACACCACAAACACCCACAGGCTTTGCAAATACCCTACTTGTAGATAGTTGCTGTTATTTTCTTTAACCCAGCTGTCTATTCAGTTGACCTGATGTTTATGCAGCAAAGTCTGTTTAATCTTTTATTTTGGTCTCATAGTCTAGTCCCTGAAGCCCATATTCCTTTTTTTTCTTCCATGATCTGTCTCCCATCTGTCATTTTCATTCTATCATTCAGGGGCCCAAACAGAATATACTCTCCCAGATGTGGGGACATAGCAAGGGGTGGATTATTTCCTCCCTGCTCTGGGGATCCAGTAAATTCCTCTTTGTTGGTTTTTTTTTGGG
>NW_017729002.1:5397382-5415459 GCF_001723915.1 Gavialis gangeticus | reverse complement strand
GGGGGGGGGGGGGGAGAGGGGGTTGTATTTTTTTTTTTGTTTCTGGCCAAACTTTCCATGCAAAGAATGCATTCTCCTTGCTCTCTGAGTTTCAGTAGCTTATCGACTATGGACATTTAGGACAGATCCCAACAGCTTTTTTTTACCTGTGTTTTTATACAAACATTGCTTTTATAAAAACACGCTGCAAAGTATCCAAAAAACCCAATTCCTAATACTGGGTAATTTCTTGTGACAGCTGGGACCACTTCATGCAGTTTCTGTAAGTTTTGCTCTGTTTCTGAACAAAACAGGAACACAGTGGGCACGTCTGCATAAGATACTAAAAGTGCAATAGATACATTAATGCCCATGCAGATATGCCCAGTATGACTATGACAAGGAGTGTACTTTGAGGCTCACTTACTGTTCTGTTGGCTTACAACAGGGGTGCTCAGTCTCCAGCTGGAAGTCCACATGCAGCCCAATAGACCCATGGCATCCCACCAACATGGCTCCTCACGTGTCCAGAAATTTGGCATCCAGGGAGTTAATATGGCTACCTCCTCCCACTGCCAAATTCCCAAAACTCATGTCCTCCACAGTCGGGTTGGGGCTGGGCTACATCCCCTTTCCTCCGTGCAGCCAGGTTCGGGTTGAGCCATTCTCCTTCCCCCCCATGCGGCCAGGTAGGGTTGAGTACATTCTTGATGGCTTATAAATTATCACAGGTAATTGGCACTGCACACTTAATTCTCCTTAGGGGTGGGATTTGAAGCAGAAGCAGTTCATGTGGTGGTACAGCTCTTTCAGAACTGGAGAAAGCCAGATGAGCAAACCTTTCATCTGACCCTGAGCTCCAAAGTGCTCAGTTTGTTTCTCAACAGGTTTTTGTAACAAATCTTGTTTTTGTCTGGGTGCTTGCTGAGAGCACTTAACTTTGGGATCAGCCTCCTTGTGCAGATTCCTTTTATGACCAGCTGCTGCACTAAGTGAGCTCTTACATATTCTGTCCATTAACTTACAAGAAGCTCAGGATACTGAAGTTCAGGACACTGAACTTGTCATTCTGCCTAAACAGCAGTGCAAGGAGGGAGCGTTCCTTCATACATGTTGCAGACCAAGATACTCATTTAGACTAAGCAGTTCTTAAATGACAGGAACTTGGATATGTATGTTCCTTAGGTACACTAGGATTAGTGGGACTGATTCATCTGATTTCAGAAGAAAAGCTGTAAAGTAATTTTCCTCCACTCCCTAAACCTGCCTGGCAGGTGAGAAACAGGTTTCTTTTTCTTTACAGAGCCTACAGCTCTGCCAGGTGTGAGGTGTGGTAGCAGGGAACTGAACTGGGCTCTGCTTAGGTATTTATCTTTGCTGAAAGCTGGATTTACCAAGCTAAGCTGTAGGAGATAGGGGAAGAGATTTTGTAAGTTTAAATCCTGTGCCAGATTGAGGCCTCCAGTAGAGATGAGTGGCTCTTTCCCTGTCTATGGATTTGTACCTCTCTGCATCAGGTAGTTTGAGCCATTACCTAGGAGTCAGTTTGTCCAGTAGAAATATCCCTTTTAGTCTTCTAATGCAGCGTGTCAATCTTAAATTGGTCTGTGGCCACATTCCCTTCTGCAGTGCCACTCTTCCTGGGGCTTTGGCAGCCATGGCATGAAACGCCACAATGGCAACCAGGCCTGCTGCTGCAGATGCACAGATAGCATCCAGGAGGTTAATGTAGAGGGGTAGAGTAGAGGGGGTTTGTGTGGGGGGGGGTTGTGTCCCCTCACTAGCCTCCTGCTGCTTGCTGCTGTTGGAGAAGGTGTTGGCATGGCCCCTACTGCCGCTACTACTCTCACCCATGACCAAGTTCTGCCAGTTCCTGTAGACACTGGAAATGGGAGTGGTAAATTCAGTGGCAGCTGTAGTAACCCTACGCTGATACCTCCCCACAGCATGATGGGGCTGAGGAAGGGATGTGAATCCTATGAGCAGATGACTCCTGCCTCTACTCCTCCAGAAGATGGTGAGTTGGATCGCCCACCTCAGATCCAGTTTATGGGACAGATGTATGACAGCCCTGCCCTAATGGTAAGGAGCAGAAGTTATGGGCACTAATGATACCTTCTTTACCCTATCAGTAAGAGGCTGTATATTTCCACTATATTAGTTCTACATCTTGACTGAGTATTTAGAATTAATTCCACATTCTTGAGCTGTGATGTACTGAGAAGTGCTCCCTGAAGGCCTCTTATATATACAGAAGAGCAATAATGCAACCACCTGAAGGTTGGTTAGTATAGGTAAACCCTGCACTAAAGCCTTCAAATACTGCAGGAATATTACCCTTGGACCAGGCAATTGCATGTGCAGATTGTATTTGCATGCACACTGTTTCATGCACAGAGGCAGGTGTGCAATACTCAGACTCTAATTCCTACTTGGTCATTCACCCATACCCCTAGGGAGGGCTTTAATCAGCATGCTATAGAATCAGAATCTCTCTGGCTCAGTGAATGTTTGATAATTATAAAGAAGTGGAACAGCTCCTACAGGAGGCATTGAAAGAGTCACCCTGAAGAGTCAATAGCTTGGTTGGTGGTCTGGGTGGGTTAAGACTGAGGTTCAAATCCCTCGTCTAAATCAGGCAAAGCAGGAACTTGGACATGGGCAACCCAAACAGTGGTAGTTCCCAGGGATGATTTTTGTCTTTTGTTTCTTCCTCCTGCCCAAGAAAAATATTTAAGGGGCTCTTTCATCCTGATGCAGAACAGAGAAATCTTTGAAATCACAGACCTTTTCAGAGATGAGAAAATAGTTTTCCTACTGGCTCAAACTAGCACAGTCCTGTGACACCCACATGCTCTTGTAGAAGCTAACAGGACGCCACATAAATGTAACTGTACTTTTTGGCACTGTTACAGAACTGGAGCATTGAATATGAAACTTATTCTTACTATGCTATTTTTTGAGTTCATAATGGTAATAGCTATGTACATTTTTGCCTTAATACCCCTAATTGAAATCATGTGGTAGAGGTTACTCAGAATTTTAGGGCTGCCTGATACTTTTTGCCTTCCAAGTGAGATGCAATCTGTTGGAATCATTTTAGTCTTGCTGTCAGGAGGACCTGCCAATGTGCTGCTTTATTGATTTCACCATTTCCATTTTGCAGTTTTCCATAAGAAATTGGATTTTTTTTCCCCTTGTTTGGATAAAAATAAGTCACACACTTGAACTGAAACCAGAGCTAAAGGGTATTAAAAATCTGACTGGAATAACAATGTCTGTTTTCACTTTGGGTCAGGTTTCAAGATCTGAACAGGAGAAAACAAACTCATTCTGAAGATTATAGCAGTCCCACAAAGGTACATTCTACTTAGCCATGTCTGCTAATTCTGCTTTGGAAAAGATTCTGCCAGCTTGTCCCCTATACACCCTGTCTTTCAGGAATGAAATTTGGCCATTGGTTTTAATACTTTTTCTAAAATATCTTTTCTTTTTACAGGAAGAATACAAAAGTTTCAGCTTAGCTTGCAACAAACCTGCAAAGTGATAGCTTTTAAAGAAAACCATTCAAGACATTAATTTGAATTCTAATTTGTATCTAAATCTTTTAGTTTATATATCGAATGACTTTGAGTGCATACCTTTCATAGATGCATAGATTGTAAAGGAGCTGGAAGGGACCTTACAAGATCATCAGGTCCAGACCCCCCTGCACTAGGCAGGAAAGACAACTGAGGTCAGGGGACCCCAGCGAGGTGACCGTCCAATCTCCTCTTGAAGATTTCCAGGGTAGGTGAATGCACCACTTCTGGAGGGAGTTTTTTCTACAGTCTGGACATCCCGAGTGTGAAGGAGTTTTTCCTAGTTAAACCTGAAATAGTCAGCAAAACTGAAATGAAATCTACTTTTCCTTGCTCTTATTAACAGAATATAGTTTGTATCTATATTTGCTGTTTGAAGTTGTTCATATTAATTTGAAAGTGTGGAAAAGACTTACCCTCTGAAGCGGGGAGGTGGCGAGACGCCGCGCCAGAGGACAAATGCGGGAAAAGTGAAATTGTGGCAGGAGCCGCCACAGCAGAACTTCAAAGGAAAAAAAATGGGCACACTGGATGCCGGGGATGGCTCTCACACCAACGTGGGCATGTTTTTTACATGCCTGCCAGGGCCAATTGGCCAGCCGGATGCCTGGGGCTAAAATAAAAAGCCCGGCAGAAGAGCAGTAGGGGGTGCCGGGAGAGAAACCCCCAGCTGGTCTGAAGGGGCTGCAGTGCACCCATGGTCCCAGGAAGGAGACCTAGTGGGCACCCCAGGAGGGGGAAGCCCCAGGTATCCACGACCAGCTTGAGCCAGGGGAGGTGCCCACAGAGCCAGAGTGGGCACTGAATGGTACCACTGAAGACTGGGGTCCACATGGACCCAGCAGCAACTTGATATGAATGCTACCAGCTGGCGGTAAGGTCCCTGTCCAAGGAAGGAACGACATGACGGGGAACGAGACACAGCCAAGCACGCACAATGCCTAAACAGGAAAAAGGGGGCCGCAGAAGATGCTTAGGGAAGGAACACCACTGATTGATTGCAGCCATCAGACCTTACGACTTCAAGCATTGAAGACCACCTGGGACATCACCCTCGGTGATGTGAGTGGTAACATCGTGGTTGGCGGTAGGCAGGGGTAGGGGAGGCAGAGCCCCACAGAAAGGGACTGGAAGAAGAGACCAAGGGAAGACTTCAGGGGGGCAGGACCAAACATCATCTTCCCAATTTAAACCAATTAATCATCAAAAATGTGGCAGATGAGGCCCCATGGGGAACCACCCCAAAGTCGCTTGCTGACTAGAGCGTCCGGCCCAAGAAGGCACAGCAAAGTCCGAGAAGCATCCCTACCCATGACGTACCAGGGAGAGGCATGGGAGGTTACAGAGAGCCTTTTCTATTGTGAGTTAATTGTGTAAATACTTCTCTTTCAAGTATTTTATGTTCAGCTTTCAAAAATCACTTAGTGTTACAGATAGCACCTGCAATTTCTGCTTGACTGCAGGAGAACAATAACCCTCCTAATTCTGAAAAGGTTTTGAAGAAATCTCAGGGGCTTGGGGTCCCTGAGCAGCTAGTTTTGGGAACCCTAGAAAGCTACTCACTTACTTGTATTCTTATCAGCACGAATCTTATCTGAGGGATCAATTCTAGAAAAAAATGGCTGCTACTTAAATATTTTATTGACTGGTTGGCAAACTTCTGTCATGGCCCAAATACAAATTAATCCCAGCTATAGATCTAACCTTTCCCAGATGGTGACATCCTTGCTTCACTTTATTGAACAAATCCTTTTTCTATGTCATTACTCTTTTTGTCAAGGAACTTTGAGAGCCCTATAATTTAGATTGCAAGTTAAATTCCTCCTTAATTTACTCCATTTTAGTTTCATAGAAGATTACAAAACTGCTTTATCAAGAGAAACTCACTCATCCAATGGAAATCAAGGCCATAGAGTTAGATAAAACCAAGTTCCAACATCACTATAGATCAGAAAGAAGATATACTTATGCTACTTTTTAATTCATGAAGCTATAGGATTCAAATATGAACACGTGCAAGACAACTACAACCAGCTTCATTATCCCCTTTTCATGCATATAATGCATCTCCACTGCCATTTTACTGGAAAGAGACACCAAGCTCATTTTCTCTTGTATGGCAGTGCAAAATGTTGTTTTGGGATTAAGTACAAGGTCAAATGATGCTCAGCCTTTCCCCACCTGGAGCACCTGGATAGGTTATCACACGATCACTCTAGTGTTAGAAGACTCTTAATACATAAAGAAGTGTGATTGGGTGGTTTGTTTGGATGATTCCACATGCTGTTTCACATTACATACTCTTAGAGGTAGCACAAAGAGAGAGTGATTATACATTTCCCAGGTCTACCCAGAAAATAAGTTTCATCTATGTGAGTTACCATGTGCTGCTCCCTGTAGATTGACAAGATGCTCAAAATATAACTGTATATACAGAGCTCTGTGGCTTCCTCCTTCCCACCTCAGGGAGTCATAATATCCATGGGATCCTTAGTTAAAGGTTCTTGATTTTATTTGTGTATGTGTGTCTGAGAGGGAAATTGTGATGTGGGAAATCTTCAAATGCTATCCACACATGACACCAAATGAATACTCAGTATATTACCCAAACCTGGGATTCTCTCCTTTTTACATGAAGAGTTAAATAGTTGACACAGTTGACATTTGAACTGTGGTTCAAATCATCTGAGGCAGAGAAGGAAAGTGAATCTGGGATGCTCACACAACAGGGGAATGCTGTATCCCCTCTAAGCTGCTGGCTGAAATGGGGATGAAATATAACTCTTTCTTTTTAAGCAGAAACTATTGGGTAGATTCACAAATATTTTTTTGAATGTCTAAAACCTCATTTTTCAGTGAATTTACACTTCTCAAGAAAAAATTCACCCGGCTCTTAATTGAAATACCATTATAGGGGAAGAATTGCCTTGCTAGCTTCCACTACAATAGATTTTGAGTTGTGCATTTTCCTTTCCATTAATGAAAATGGATGAAGAAAACAAAACAATCGTAATCAGCCTGCAAGTCTCAAGATGTTTTATGTTATTCTCCCTGCAGCAGTTGCCTACAGCCTTCAAAGTGACTTCATTTTGAAGGGCAAAGTGGCATTGGTACTGCTGGTTTAATTTAGCCTCTATAAGAAAAAGAAAATCAGAGGCCAGGTTTTCATTGCCCAGTGGATGGGCCACACTAGAGCCACATGACCCTGACCTAATTCAGCGGATCCCAGTTCATGCTAGCAGGGATTTGAATCTGAAAAAACAAATGAACTTACAAGGATTTAGTCATAAGTATCAAAATGTACAAGGTGCATGTTGTTGATATGGATTTATTGCTCTTAACTCACAAACTTGTAGTGATTTATTTTGGGTTTTGTTTTAAATTGAAAAGCAGTAACAATGAGCAATAGATGTGAGTAATGGGTGTCTGGATGTAACTGTAAAATGTAAATAAGGCAAATTCTCAGAGCCCTTACTTGGTCAATGGCAGTTGTGACATCTGAGAGCAGACATCTGGATTTAACCCAAAGTTTAGAAAATAGCATTTAGGAAGAATCCTTGTCCTTTATGGATGAGCATGGTGATTCAGTATTATCTTTCTTCTGCTGAGTGCTAACAGATGTCAGCTTTTTCCTTTTTTTGAGAAGTCAGATGTGTACTCTAGGTGTATTCCCAATGTAGCTTGCTTTGTTTTTGATTATGTGACCATCTCTAATCAAGGACTGGTGCGAATAGTGTGCACATAATTCTCTCACTCATGAGTCCCAGATAGGTCACCCACTGGCCAATTCCTAGAGTACAACTTTCCTTCAAGAATTGCCTCTACCTAGAAAAAATAAGGCAAACCTTATTTGCTGCTTGCCTTAGCTTCTGCAAAATAACTACTTCACAAAATTAATAAAAACCTAAACAGTGTTTGCATTGTAAGAAAAGGAACTTAGGCCATGTATAATGGCACCATCTGGGGTGCTATGCAGTCCTAGCAGTTTGGAAGTAGTCATTTCAAAGACTGAACAAATAAAAAACTTCCTTAGTTAAGAAAGAAAATATTACCTGACTATTGCAGGAACAATTTTGAAGGTCCCAAATACCTTCCTTGATGGAAGTATAGCTTGAATGTATTACCTTTTCTCCTACCTTAGTTTTCCCTTCTGCATGGATCATTTGAAAATGGTAAATGGTGCATATGTGACAAGTGTGTCAGGTAAAATATTAGCTGACTATTGCAGGAACAATTTTAAAGGTCCCAAATACCTTCCTTGATGGAAGTGTAGCTTGAATGTATTACCTTTTCTCCTACCTTAGTTTTCCCTTCTGCATGGATCATTTGAAAATGGTAAAATGGTGCATATGTGACAAGTGATTTTTATTTTTAATTCTTAGTTTTTAAAACATGGACAGATATAATAAAATGGAGATTGATTCTGACACTCCTATTCCAATTGAATGTTACCTTTTAAGAAATCAATAGGATTATTCATGGACTTGAGGTAGAATTTGGTAGGACCAGGCTATTTAAAAATCTAGCTAACACATAACACTAATTTATTTAATTTGGGGGACTTGAGGGGAAGGAAAGACACAAATTTAGTAACAGTTTTAAGACAATAAATTGGATCATTGTTGTAAGGGAAAACTTAAAGTATCCAAGGTGTAACTTACCTGCTGTTTAAAAAATTAAAAAGTTGAAGGTTATAAATTGTAATACTTTAAGAATCATACAAATAAAAAAAACCAAATGTGTGTGCTCCTCCCCTGGTGGCATTTGCTCCCTACTTAGGAAGTGGTAGCCTTCACAAGTTTGGGTCTTAAAGTTGAAAGATGCAGGTCTAGTTCTGCTGTCAGCCACATATCTGTTAAATATGAGTTGCTACAGTGAAACCCAGGGTGTTTCTTTCAATTTCCACCAGCTTTAAATAGCCAAATTCAATTCTCTTCACTTCTCTAACCAAAAGGGTTGCAAACCCAAGACAAATTGGCACCTAAGTCACTGAAGCTTCATTTCTAGATTCCCAAACGAAACAGCCAAATTTAGAAAAAGGAGGACAAGAAGCAAAAACCATAAATATTGGCTTTGGCTTTCCTAGAATTCTGTTCTGTACTATGAATTAGAGATGCTTTTCACATGTAAAACCTGCAACACCACACTCCCCAAAAACCAAAAAACCCCAAAACAAAAAAATCCCTCTCTTTCAGATTATGACACTTTACATAGGTCCGGGTTCAGTAAGGAAAAGGCTTCTTTTAGTTTTACTCAGACCTGCTGGATATGCACTCAGGGATCTGTATTTGAGTTCTGGATGCAGTCATGTGCCAGAACTACATACTGGTGGGGGGTCACCCACCAGACAGGGGAGCTGAGTTTCATCTTTAGCAAAACAAGATTTAAAACTTTCAGCTGTATTGGTCCTTAGGCTGGTATCAAAATGGGTCTACCTCATTGAATGCTTAAGGGCCTCTTGAAGGTAATATTGCCTTTGGACCCATGAAGGGAAAATTTAGGAGGATTTGCCTTGGTGCATAACAAAATTTTACCCCAGCAGAAATACAACAACAATAAAATAAATAGTAATATTATCCTACTGAGAACCTTGTTTATGACTTAAGAAAATCTGAGATCCACTCATTCCCCTAACAATCCCCCTAACCAAGGCCCATAATTGTCAGCGGGAGTGGAGGGATGGGGGGCAGAATCATGGGCTGAAAAGGACCTTCTGCATCTCCCAGTTGAGTTCCCTGCTCTTCCAGGCACAAAGTTATTAATCCTTTCCTTAAATTTATCCAGCTCCCATTTAAAAGCAGTTAGGTTTTTCTGCTCCTCCTTCAATTTCCAGTCTACATTTGTCTATGGCCATTTTATACCCAGTATTAGTGTGTCAATATTGTCCTTTAGCTTTAATAGCTCTCTCCATTGCCTGATATTTATTCCATCTGTGTTTACAGACAGCTATCCTATTGCCCTCCAAGCCTGTATTTTGCTAGGCTAAACAAATCATCCTCTTCTGGTTTCCTTGCTGCAAGTTAGCAGCTCCATATCAGTATCAGTTATCCCTCTGCACCCTTGGTCAACATCAGTACCTACTGAAAGGTGAGACAAAAGTAGTTATTTTATTTTTGCCATGTTTAGATTATCATAAATCTCTACCTCAACTTCAGTGGATAACAGCCCACTTCTTTCTTTGTTCCCTTTTTTATTTATATAGCTAAAAGAAAATTTGCTTTGTCTTGATAACCTTTGCAAGGTCCAGCTCAGACTGACTTTTGGGAATTCTCACATTTTCAACCTCTAAAACATGTATTTCTTAGATATGTAGTCTTTTTCTATTCTATTACCTGTTGGAATAAGTAAGCATAGAGCATCTACCATGCTTCTTGAGGTGGTTCTTCACACAGGCAGGTCTGAAGCCCCTTCTTACAAGTTTTTCACTTTGCTTGGGGTTCAGATTCCTGTTAGTGTCTTCTAGCCTGGCCCCAGAGCCAGCCTTCCCCCTTTTCTGCCTCAAACTAAACAGAACAGAAACATCAATAAAAAATACCCACCTGCCTCTCCTATGAAGGGCAAGTGCTCCATTATTGCCTTTCTTCTCAGCTTCCCTCTCCCCAGCATCATTTCCCTGGGAGCTTTTAACTTCCACCAGAGCCAGCCAATCCCAGTCAGCTGGCCCAGTGTGCTAGGCAAGCAGGCAGGCAGACTGGTTTTTTAGAATCATAGATATGAAGAGCTGGAAGGGACCTTGAAAGACGATCAAATCCAACCCCTCTGCTCTGGTCAGGAATATTGCTGAGATCAAATGATCCCAGCAAGGTGTCTGTCCAGTCTTCTCTTGAAGACCACCTACTTGGGAAGTCTATTCCAGCTTCTGGTAAGAAGTTCTTTCTTACATCCAACCTGAAACCATCTTCTAACAGTTTATGACCATTGCTTCTTGTCCTCCCCTGGGGTGCCCTAATGAACAGCTTTCCTCCCAGCTCCCAATATTTACCCCACACATACTTATAAACAGCCACCCCCCCTCAGTCTTTTCTTCTACAAGATGAACAGTCCCAGATCACAGAATCATAGAAAATTAGGGTTAGAAGAGACCTCAGGAGGTCATCTCGTCCAACCCCTTGCTCAAAGCAGGATCATCCCCATTTAGATCATCCCAGCCAAAGCCTTGTCTAGCTGGGTCTTGAAAATCTCCAAGGATGGAGCTTTCACCACGTCTCTGGGTAACCTGTTCAAGTATTTTACTACCCTCTTAGTGAGAAAATTCTTTCTAAAATCTAACCTAAACTTGTCTTGCTGCAACTTGAGTTAAAGCATCCCCACTGCCATTTTGAAGTAGGTAGAAGCTAATACACAACGCTATCTGAACTCTTTAATTAGAACAGCTCTTGGAGCCACTCTAATTAAAGCATGCCTCTCCCACCCCCAAGCACATGTAAAAATGTCCAGTAAGCCCACTTCCCTCAGCCTTTCCTTAGAAGTCATATGCCTCATCCCCCTACCCAGTTTCATTGCTCTCCACTACACACTCTCCGATTTGTCCACTTCCTTTCTGTAGTGGGGGCCTGTAACAGGTGGGCCTTCTCGGGGCCAATTAGCCTTTGGCCCACCCATCTGTTCCTGGGCCAACCACCCACCTTCTCTCCTGCCATGCCTTGTTGTTATCTAATTAATTATCTTAATTAGGTGAGAGGCTGCCTATTTCTTGCCCCAATGCCAGGGGGCACTATCTGTGGCTCCATTCCTCCCCTACACTGCAGCCTATGCCTTGCAGATGGCATCCATAGATGGTACTCTCACCGACCCCACACTAGGCCCCAGAATCCTCCAATCAGGACCCCTCTAAGATCACTCCATTCAGGTAGCCTATCCTGCCTTCATTTGGACTGCCTAGCTCCCTGAAACTATTTTCCCTCTTGAGTGTCGTCTCCCTGGGACCTTTGACCACACAGGCCCTGGCCTCACCTCCAAGGCCAGTCAGGAACCCCAGGCCCTCAGCTCTGGGCACTCCTCGTATTGGGCCCCTGGCCCTTTTGATCGGTCTGGTCCTGGCCGCAGCATTGACCAGTCAAGGGTACTCTACATCAGACCTCTGAGCCTCTAGCCCCCCTCTCTCTCTGGGGTCTGCCTTCTGGACCCTACTAGCAGGTGACCCACCTGGTTGTGGGAGCTGGGGTTAAGGTGCCCTGACCCACCTTTCACCAGGGTGGTAACTGATCTGGCATTTCCTGGGGGCTCCCGTGCCACTGAGAGCCCCACCAGGCCACCTGCTCCTGGCAGGGTACAGTTTTAGGTGCCCAGGACCAGGAGCCTCCTAGCCATCCCCTACAGCTCCTGCCCTTACCTCCAGGTTGTTGCAAGCAGCCTTGTAGCCAGGAATAGTCATTATGCTGTCACCATAGTTGAATATGTGTTTCTTTTCTTTTCTTTTCTTTTCTTTTCTTTTCTAAATGCTCTTACTATAAGTTAGCCTACATAGAGGTGCTATGTCCATCCTTGATTATGGCTGACACTAGAGATTTAACCAGGAAAAGAAATGAATATTCTCTTCTCCTCTCTGTGAATCCATGTTTTTTTTGGTATGTACATTTTATTGCACACTAAGGTGGAAGTGTTTGTAGGAGCTCAGTATGACAATACTGGCAGTGAATCACAGGCTTAGGTCTTGAGTTACCTTTGTTTTTTATTCTGATGTATTTTTCTTCAGTTCACAAGGGCAGTGTAGGCAGGGAAGCAAGTAGTTGGATCCCAATGAGGAGGCTTCCCTAATTTTGCAGGGATCAGCTGACATGATTTGTTTCAGGGCTGCTACCATTGGGCACTAACCTCTGCAGGCCTCCCCATGATGTAAAATTTTGTCAGCGCTAACTGGACTCACTGGGTCAGTGGAATGTGGTCACTTGAAACTCCATGTTCTATTCTCAAGGGGAAGACACGTAAACAGTAATAATATTTACATGTTTCATTTAGACCAGCAGTTCCCCAAGTAGATTCCTGGATATCAAGCTGAAATATACAGCAAGCAAAAAATATTTACTTTGTCTCAGGGGGATTCGAAAATACTAAAACAAAACAGCAAATATAACTTAACCAGGCTCCCAGAAGATTATTCCAGCAAGGAGTTCAAAACCATGCCCCATCATTATTGTACCTTTTCACCAGCTTTGTACAAAACAGTCACTATAATTGCATTGCTATAATGATAAGAAAGGGAGCGAAGAATGTTGCCATACATTTGAGTTGTCCCATAAGATTCCTCTTTAGGATGCTCAAAATTACCTTAGTTATATGCTTTAAATGCTGATCAAAAAGATGTTGAGTTAAAATGCAAAGCCATGACTTATATGATGTTGGGAATATACTAATATTGAATTTTACAATGGTTCTGTTTTTTGGAAAACTTTTTGTCTTACTGTTAGCTAAACATTCTCTGTCTTTTGTAACTGTTACTTATTAAAATAGTTTGTCAGCAAAGGATATTGGGAATTCTGACATATATATTTTTCCTGACTCTTCCAGTTAAAAATCAAGAGTGTAGAAACAGTCAAAAAATCATTCAGTAGAAAAGTAACAATAGTATTCAGCATCTGGAACTAAATGATATTTCCTGTCCCAAAGCTATTGTTGAATTTTTCACTCTTACCAAGGAGAATTGAATCAAACTTCAAACAATCATTTAATACTTCCTACTGTTGTAAGCTTTTATCAAGTATTAAAGATGAAAGACTTGATCATATCATTAGCCACTGCATGCTACGGAGAATTTATCTGTATAAAACATCAAAAACTACTCTTCTTCCTACTGTTTTATAGCAGACTCTTTACTCCTGTTCAAAATTGTCTTAGAGTCTACAATTTTGGGGCAGTTTGTACTCATTTTATTGCTATCTTTGATCATGTAAGTTCATGGGCTTTCCCAAGCTTGTGGTATGTGGAATTCTAGTTTTGAGTATTGACAGAGAGATGAGACCCTGCAGGGGAAAGTGACATTCCTGGAACCTCCTCGACCCACAGAATTCAAAAAATTCAAAAAATATCGTAAACGTTTGAGGAATATTTCCAATCATACAGTGTTTGCCCACTAGTTAACAATGTGGCGGCTGGATTCTCAGCTCTGTTCTGCTGATGTTAGGCTGTTGTCAGCATCCAACCTAGAGAGCTTCTATCATTAGATTGGATATGACAGCACTGCCATGCCTGAAGGATATTCCTGAGTTGCAAGATCCTCGTATTTGTTACTGCTCGACAACACCAGTTATGTTCAACATTCAGACTGGTAGCTACAGTGGAGATCCCCAGAGATTGAAAAGTTTGGAGCTTTTATTTAATTACGAATTTTGATGCCAGATGCATCATTTTTCCCAGATTCTAAGCTGATCCTGCTAATTGCCACATTTTTGTGTTTCCACTTAAAACAGAGAAATGACCTATTAAAGGAAGTGCATGATTTAGGAGCTGAGTCTCTGAAGAGCAATGTCATTGTTAGCCATCCTTTTAATGGGAGCTATTTGAACTTTGGACTACCCACTCACTTCTCCAGCTCTTCCTCTGGCACTGAAAGGCTCCGGCTGGGGAAGTGAAATGAGGGTGGAGGAGACTGTGATGCTGGTGCTGCTGCTTGTTGTCATGGTGTGTGGGGGGGTTATGGCTGGTGCTATTGGAGGGGATGTAGACTCAGGCACAGGCAGTGGCACTGACACTGCTTGCCTCTCCTTGCTGCCTGTACAGCTAGTGGAAGTCTCATCCCTGCTTCTTGTAGCAAAGAGGCTGTGTCTGAGTTTGTGGGGGGTGGGGCACGGGGAACTTACAGCTCTCCCTCTACCCCCTCTTCCATCCCTCCCTAAAGGCTTCCCAGCTGCCTTTCCAGCACACTTCATGGTGTGTTTCATAGTGTCATCTTTGCCTTGATGTGCTGGAAAATCTGTCTGTACTTCTGTAGTGTTATCTATCTGATTTATGTAATATATGTAGATAATATAATTGCATGTATGTGTATTAATGAAATGTATGTATATTTGTATTATGTATTTATGTAATAAATAAAATAGAAAAATATATAAGTGTAGTATTAGAGGTGTGCAAAATGAGCTGTATTCAATTCAGATTGAGCCCAAATCGGGGACAGTGATTTGATTCATTGATTTAGATCACTGTCCTGATTCAAATCACCCAAATCCGAATCTGAAGATTCGATGCTGATTCAGAGAAGCAGCAGTTCAGCCATAGACACAGCTTGAAATGTTTTTTCTACATACCTCGAGGTACCAGGCATGGTTTGTGAATGCTGCAATGTGGAGCAGACAGAATGTCCCACAGGAGCATGGTGGGGCTCAGCGGTGAACCCAGAAGTGGACCAGAAGTACATCAAATGAGCTTTAGTTAAAGTGTCTCCACCGCCATTTTGAAGCTTGGGATGCTGAATACACATGATGCTGCTGGCACTTTAATTAGAGAGGCTCTGAGAGCCACCCTAATTAAAGCACTTCACCTGGGAGCATCTGTATAGATGTCCTAAAAGACTGGGAGAAATCACAAAACTAGGAGTATTCAAGAGAATTTGAGAGGGGCTGAATAATAGTATGAGAGAGAAGAAAAGAAAAAATGGAAGGGGGAATGTCACAAGGGAGGAAAAACGATAAAACAGCAATGTTGGGAACCGAAATAGTTAGGAAAATGGGGAAGCAAAGACAAACTAAGGCCAAAAGCAAAAGAAAAGGGGGTAGGGAAGGGGTATAAGTATAGTATAGCATGGGAAGGGAGTGCGGGAAGGCCTGAACTATGGCTCTGCTCCATTCCCTCCAGAGGACAGTATCTGATGAAGTGGAATATAGTGTCATGACTCCCCTAGGGACTTCTCAGGAAGGAAGTGGAGGTATTAAATATTCCATTCTATTTGGGGGCAAGCATGAATCTCGAGTTTTATGAAAGGGGTAAAAGGTACAAAAATAAGGATCATTTTGCAATTGGGAAAGAAATCAGATTGGATAAATAATAAGGGAAAGAGGGGGAGGCGGAGGGAGTGGGAGCTTTAGTACCTGACAGTAATTTTACAGCATGAATGTGAAGGAATACATCGGGACCAAAACAATATTGTGGGTACACTGTGTAGGAAAAACATAATCTAGACTGCTTTATTTCTGATTTTCTTACAAAGAGGTGAAGGCACTTCCAACATATTTGCCAGCCAGTAAGCCAGTGTCTCTAGGCAGATTGCTTGAATGTTAACACACAAAAACATTATATTGATAGTACAGATGATTAGTTACAGCAATTGCTTCCTATTATTTGTTTTGTAAATAAGTAATTAAACTCCAACCTTGTGCAATTCCTTTGTTTTGCTCCAGTGTTAGAGTCTGGTTTCTGTATCTGCCTGAATACAAAAATTAAAAAGAAAGGTAGTTATAATATGAAGGTTTTTTTTTTAATTCAAAGAAAATAAGAATTAAGACAAGCCTTCCCCTGAAAGGCTGGAGAGCCAGAAAATGAGAACTTGTCCATGCTGAATGAAGTGACAATGAGTATACAAATGATACTCTAATTTGTACAAATAGTAAAATTAAACTAGATATTTAAATGTATTTTCAATTTTAATAGAGTGGGATATCCATAAAAACATTAGCAAATGATCTTCACTACATATTTATTTTTAAGTTAATTGTCCCTTTTGTATTTTTGTATGTTTTACAAAACATGTTTTCCAGAAGATTTCAGAAAAAGGATAATAAGTGATGAAGTTAGCAGTCATTAAAAAATGAGATTCCCCCAAACCACTAGTGGAATACACACAATACTACAAATTATTCCGTTCCAAAGACGAATATTCCAGCTCAAAATTAGAGGTTCTGTGCTTCTCAGTATGAGTTGACATTTCCAGTTGACTTTGTTTTCCTGCAAGTTGAGCTAACATAAAAACCATGGGCATTTCCTTCCAACTCTTTCATAAGTACCTGAAAATGTCATCAATACATTTGTGGGTTTTTCTGCTGTTTTGCATCTCATATGTCTGTGCATAAGGGTTGTAGCCAATGTGATTAGGTAAGCTTAGGAATTTTTATGATTGTTTGTTCTGTTCTTAGTATATTAGTCAGTGAATTTCCATTAACAAATTGTTTTGTCTCAAGCCACCAAATTGTTCAAAACTGTGTAGTTCACATGTCCTCAAACAACAGATAAAATACAAAAATATAATGTCTCCCTCTTCACAGTGTTCTGATTAGGAATGCAATAATAAAGCCAATTTCAAGGTTTTGGACTTGGAGTCATGTTTCAGCTTGTCATTGGAAGCTGACCAGCCCAATTAATACTTTCAGTTGATTAGGTTGATGTTGTGTGTGTGTGTGTGTGTGTGTGTGTGTGTATCTATAGCTATATATATATATATATATATCATGTTCAGAAACTGTGGATATTATTCCTAAAATAGGGTCTGAATGGTTATCGGGAAACACCAAACCAGTATGTAATTGTGATGAATGTTATAACAGTTGCTGGTAGCTGGCTAAGAAAACTAAACATATTATAGCTTCCCTAAGATAATGATCCCTAGCAGACTTTCCTCCAGGTTCCTATAAACGGGGGCAGGCTGCATCCCAGGTTATTAATGTTGGACAAATTCCAGTCTGGGTCCATCATACTCAGTAATGTTTCTTGTGACCTCTTTTTTAAGTGCAAGGCTTGTTTCACACTCCTATGGCTGTATAATCAATAAAACCAAGAATGCAAATACAAGGTAAGTTCATAGGTGTCTGACCTGTATCATGCAGACTGCAAGTAAACAGATTTAATCCTGTTTAGTAAAAATGCAGAGTAGCAGTTATTGCCAAAGGAAGCAGATTCCTGCCATTAAAGTATTAAGTGATTCCTTTCAGGTATTTTGCAATGAGGATTTGAGGAACACACCAAGTGATGACAATGCAGTATAGCCATACAGACCTGGATGGATGTTCCAAAGGTGTATTTTGCAAGTCTAATAGGCACCAAGTTATGAGGTTAAATTCCAACTTACTGTGGTAAGAGTAAGGATTGTGAGTTGGTGGGGAAAACTTGATTGCCTAGCAAAGTTTCCAGGGCATATTATATGGTTTGTGGTCAGTTCCCTGGCAGAAAAGAGGGAGTGGAGTTGAATGAGATTCCTGAATTGTACAGACTGGTTCCTAAGGTTATTTTACAATTGAGTCACTGCACAGGTCTTCTGACTGGGCTGGACTTTGGTGAATTGGACTTTGCTGAAAGACCAGACGCTGGAGAATATTCCTATCTCCTTGTAATGTATTGTTGGCAAAGGCCCCAAAGAAACCCAGCTCCAAGCGATGTAATCTGTAATCTGCAAAAACAGAGAAACCAGTTTAACACCCAAACAGTGTTGGCATTTCGTATCAGATTATTGCCAGCCAGGCACCAGTTTGAGAGGGATTGGCCAGTTCTGCCTGCTTTGTATCAATCAATGAAAGAAATATTTAATGAGGTTAAAGAGGCGCACTCTGTAAGGGCGCGCTCTGTAAGGGCGCGCCAGCGTTTGCGCCGGCGTTC
>NW_017729002.1:5395517-5397371 GCF_001723915.1 Gavialis gangeticus | reverse complement strand
AGAAGATCTACTAGGTCCCTTCCGACCCTTAACCTATGAATCTATAAAAGAAATAGACATGGTCAGAGGAGAGCTGCTGTCTCTGACCAGCCCTCTGTGTCCTTGTTATTTGTACAGACTATCAAATATGCATTCTTGTGTGTAATTTAGTTGAGTTCCTATCCATTCTCTCATATGAAGAAGGCACAGACTGCGTTTAAATCCAGCTGGGCAAAGACTAGCTGCTAGGAAGCAAGCAGGCCAGAAACAACAGGAATAGGAGCTACCCCTGGGGAGTGACTGACTATCTGGGAGCTAGCTACACTGCAGTAAACAGCTACGGGGCAGACATCCAGGCAGTCCAGAAATAAAGGCTGCAAGCAGCTGGGCTAACTGGCAGCAGAGGAGAGCAGACTGGCCCCTGTGGGTGGCTGGAGAGCCACCTGACAGGAAGGGGTGGGACTATGGGGCACATAAAACCAGTGCCTGAGAGCAAGCAGGCAGGCAGAGGGGACTTATGGTGAGGCAATGACCCAGAGCAGGGTGGATTTCAGTTGTGTAGCAGGTCACTTGCATTTTTGTTGGGATTAAGTTTGAAACCAAAATACTGCATTGTGGCTATGGGGGAGGTTTGGAGGCCACAGAGGGGTTCCTGGTAGAGCACTTGGTGATGGGCAGCCTAGCCTGTGGTCAGGGACCCAGAGGACTGTGGGCTAGTGCAGGCCAAGGCTGGGAGTGCTAGGGCCAGTGGAAGTATCCTGGTCTGCGGTCAGGGCCCAGAGGGCACTGGACTGGTGCAGAAGCAGCCCAGCCTGGGGCTGGGGACCTAGAGGACAGAGGAGTGGAAGAGCTAGGTCAAGGCTGGGAGGGCTAAGGCCACAGTAGGGGTGCTAACCCCAAAGAAGGACTGAAGCCAGAGCATATTTAAGCCAAGGAGAAGGGGCTAGAGCCCAGGAAGGGTGGAAATTAGACTAGGGCTAGAAGCCAAGGGAGAAGAGCATGGTCAGGGTCAGAGGCCTGGCAGAGGACAACTCAAAGTAATATGTTTGAGGTATTGGCATAGCTACAGAGGAGGATGGAGGCCATGAGTGCAGCCCATAAGGTGACTGGTGCCCTGAGGACCAGGGCAGGAGGGCCATGCTCAAGAGGCTATGCTGACGTGGACTGGGCTCACTTTGGGATCCTGGGGCAGACTCCCAAAACCCTAAAAGTTACATCAAGGCATAGCAGGTGAGGGAAAAGGGAGGGTATCCTGAGAAGCCAGAGGAAGGACAGGAATCGCATGGCCACCAAGGGGTGTCATGGATGCTAAGTATTTAATTAAGGGCTCATTTGTCTCTTACAGCAGTTTAAAATGATGGCTGGATTACTGATGATCTCTATTTACCAAGCAAGGTAAGTGGCTAGAAAAATCAAGTTTGCTTTTAGTAAGGGATGTGGTAATAACTACAGGCTAGAATATTTAATTTCAGGTTGTGATATCAAACTGTGCCAGCCTGAGGTGCATTGACTCTTTACATATATTTTCTCTCCTAGGTGCTGGCCTGTTTTGCTGGATTGTTTCCCATGATATACTGCAGTCTACGAATGAATGGTCTAATATTTCCAAACAGAAACTCCTCAGAATTTCTCATCTTGTATAAAAACTCACATGAATTTTTATCTCCAATATGGTGTGAAAATAACTGTTGAAATATGGGACTTTCCAGCATGTTGAAAACTCTGTTATTGCATATTGCTTCATTTGGTTTTTTCCCCCTCAGCTTTAATGCACAACTGCAGATATGTATGGTAGAGAAGCTCGTTACCTATAGAAACATGTCAGGATTAACTAGATGAGGTATTCCCTCCGAATGTTCCAGATTCTTCACTTGC
>NW_017729002.1:5389612-5395342 GCF_001723915.1 Gavialis gangeticus | reverse complement strand
CCCCCCCCCCCCAAAAGAAATGAACTCCAATAAACCATTTTTGTTTTCTTTTTTCCGTGTTGGGAACCTACTTTAAATAAGCTCATTGGTCTTGACTTCAATTTGATATTCTTAACGCAACACTTCTTCTGGGGAGAAGTGAAGGAATGCATTGGCAATTTATTCTCTCTAGTCAGCACAAGACAATTACTTTTCTTGTATAAATCCCTTGAAATACTTTATGAATTTAAATTGTGGACAGAGGGGATGAGGTGATACATCTCTCAAATAGGCAGCCCCATTCTATTTCACCCAGTGGCCCACTTAGTGTCAGCAGTTTCTTTCAATATATAGCTGCCCTAAGGGTTCAGTTGAAGACAGGTGTTGCAATGACTGTTCCACTACCTCTGACTTGTCTGCCACTGGCTTTGCATTGTTCTTGTCAAGCAGCGCTAAATAAGATAGTGATTTGGATATGAAAGATTTCAGTGACTAGCAAATGAAGGAAATTTCTTCTTAGAATGTAAAACTATCCAAAAAGCTGTGAATGTGGAGACTACAACTAAAAAAAGCACTGCAAAAGCAACCATCCTAGCACCTGGGAATACAATGGATGATAAAAATAAATCATTGCCTGTTGACTACTTAGAATATGACTTGACTCAGCTGCCAACCTTACCCTTCAATGCTTTAAACCAAGATATACAAAATTATTGTCCCCTTGTGATCTTTGTCAAAATAAGTGAAACATTCATGACCATCTCATGGCAAAAAGATCCAGCCAATTACCAATAAAAACAAACTGTTATGCAATAGGATGAACAAACTTCAGCTAAACTCTCTTAATTGTCTTTTCCTAGCCTTACTTACTTCTCAACTTGTTGCATTCAAAAACATCTAAGAGGATTCTTCATAAGCTGTCTTTGGAGCATATGAAAAGGCTACTGTCTCAATG
Organism: Gavialis gangeticus; assembly: GCF_001723915.1. Classification (NCBI taxonomy): domain Eukaryota; kingdom Metazoa; phylum Chordata; order Crocodylia; family Gavialidae; genus Gavialis; species Gavialis gangeticus. The sequence goes on along the minus strand of NW_017729002.1, from coordinate 5,394,408 downwards.
AAAGTTGATGCACTTGTCTTAGAAAGAAAGTTCTTCTTGCCTTGTTTGTACTTGTGATCCACCTGCTTCTAAATGAACAGCTCCCGAAGGACTTTAAGCAAGCTGCTTCCATCTAGCTTTCCTACTGATGCTAATAAAATCATGTGTCTCATTCCCTTGATATACAAGAACTGCTGGAAGTAAACTAATATTTAGATTAAATTACTAAGCAGAGACAGAACTCAAAGAACAGTGGCAGAAAACACTCCCATGGTGGTTTCACTGCCTGATTTCCAGGTTTGGCATATGTGGAGCTGTAGTATGTAGGTGGGGTGTGGCTCTTAGTAGTGCTCTTGGGAGCGCCACAGAAACATTACAGATATGCTCTAAGTGGATGGTTCTGATCCTTTTCCAGCGCTTTGGAGTTTCATCACTCAAAAATATGTCTCCTCACAAATCTGGAATAATCTTTGGAAGTAACTGCTACTCCTCCCTTCCCCTCCCACACAGTGCAACAGAATTCTTTTGGCTGATCGCAACTGTTTTCCTCTAGTTCAGAAGTACAAAATTCAGCCAGCCTAACAACAAATCACAATCACTTCTGTTACCATATGGATTATGAGTTATGCTTAAATTGGATCTAATTTGCATGTCCTGATTCTAGCCGTCTTATTAGTAACTGTAAGAGCGAGCCTGGGGCTCTCTCTTCCTTTAAACCAGACGGCCCAGCAAAGGAGCACTGCAGGCCAGGTAGGGTGCAGCAGCTGCAGGTCACTGGCAACAGGGCAATTAGGGCAATTAGCAGGCACCTGCAGCTAGCCCAGGCAGTCTGCTGACCCCAAGTGGGCAGGGCCCTGGGAGGATATAAGCCTGAGGCTGGGGGTGGCAGGCTAGTCTTTCCTGGAAGCAGTGCTCCTGAACGGACTGCTGTCTTGCCTGTGGAACCCCAGTGAGGTGTGGGGAGCTCTCAAGGATAGCCCAGGGCTGCAGGGTATGCCAGCACTAGAGGGGAGGGAAGGTTTGCCCTCTTAAAGGAGCAGGGGGCTGCTTCCCTTGTTTATGTTATAGCTCAGGGGCTTATGGTTTATGTTATGGTTCACACCAGTGGTGTGGGTTGGGACAGTAGGGGTGGTATATGGAGATCCCATTGGTGTCCATGGGGCATGTGATTGCCTTGAGCACTGCCAGAAGCAACTCGAGCAACTGTTGAGCCTGGAGTATGAAGAGAGTAGGGCCACATAGCTTGACAGAGGCCAGGGGCCTGGCACCTGAGAGGGGTGCAACCACACTGGGGCCAGGGTCCCAGTGCCTAGAAGGGCTGAATCAGAGCCTCAAAGCCAGGTCTGATACAGCAGGTCTGGGCTAGAAGGCCTAGCTGTGGGACTAAAGGGGTGGGGGCCGAGGCAGCTGAGGATAGAACAATGTTACTGTTACGCCCATGAGACTTGTGGTGTGGTGTAGGGAAGAAATGGAGCCAGGTAATTACCCCCTAAGGCTTTAGGTGCATAGTTGACTAGAGAGGCCCAGCAAGGGGCCTGGGAACCCCAGTGGGGAGTCCAGTTGGACTGGGGCCCATGCGGAGGTCTGTGGGCAGCCTCCCTCTTAATATTATTATTCCACCAAGGCATGGCAGATGAGAAGGTAAGGCACCCTAGGGGCAGAGCACGGCATGGTCATGGAGCCACCCCTGGGACTCTGACGTGTTACAGTAACCAGCCAACCAGGTTCAAAAATTGAAACAAAGATTAGGCTTGTCACAGCATTTTCAGTTTTCCTAACAGCAAAAAGTGTGCATCACTTTTTTTTAAATTGCTCCATTTACCATTTTGTGCCTGTTTAGTTTAATTTCAACCCTACCTAAAAAACCCTGTGACAGTTGCAAAAACCTTATTACTGCCATTTTCTAATATTCCTCTTTTCAGTTACCATCAAGAAAGCACTGCTAATATCTGCATGACAAAATAACTGTTTTTAATTAATTTGTCATTCCTAATAATCATTCTTTCCCCAGAGTCAATCCACTAAAACATCAGAAAAAGTGCTGTTTCTAATTTGAGTTTTCACTAAGTAATTAAATAGTTTAATCAATATACAGCCTGACCATTTCTCAATAAAAAAAAAACCCAAACAAACCAAAGCACTCCATTTTCTTGCAGAAGCTTGTCAAAATTTGGTATGTATTTTTTACCTCTGCCCCTTATACAGTTCCTCTTCACCCTTGTTAGAAAGATAGGTGAAATACATGAATTTTACACTAAGCCTTGAAAACTGTGAGAGTAACAGCCATCTTTATCTTTTTGTTCAATTGTCTTGGTCTAACTCCTGTGGAAATTGTTCCCCTGCCAGGCCAATTCCATGAAAGGCTTTCATTACCAGGGTGGAAACTTTGAACTTGAATTTGTGTTCATGGAGAAACCAGAGGAGAGAATAGTACATGGCTGTTGATTCCATGCAGCATCAATTGCTCTTAAAGTTAAAATTTGACAGAGTTGGCATTGTTAAACCGTAATACAGCGAGATGGGTCAAGGCGTCCATGGCATTGTTAGGATATTTGATCAGTCTGGCAGTGCTGTATTTACCAACTTATAGTTTATGAACATTCTTGAAATCAGGTCAAATTTGCTGAGATTCAACTGGACAGCAAGAAACAAGAAAACTTAATTTGCAGTTTTTCCAAGTTTTTAGACGTATTTATAGATATTTACCTGTAACAATTTGGCCTCTTAAGTGCATTTTCACAGCAATGGGACCTGGCAGAAAACTGAAGGGAAGAATCAGATTTGTTGCTCTGTGAACTACAATATAAAACAAAAGACCAAAAAAAGCCCTCAAACTTTAGAAATTTTAGATAGACACTTGATAATACATAGTATATAATAGCTCTGAGTCTTTAAAATATAAACTTCTAGATTGTCAATGGACCCATTAATAGGCTTGTGTTCCAACAAGGGAAAGCAGGACCACAACCCAAGGCAGCTTCATTGTTTTATAGCCAGATTTGGAACACTGTGTGTGGGAGCGACAGGGTGGAGCATGCTTCTTAGTGACACTGAGCGGTACAGAAGCAGGGTAGGCATGCCTTTAAACACTGGAGCAAGCCTCTCTCTGCAAGAAGATGGCACGTGAGGTTGGATAATTGTCAGAAAAAGACCTGTTGGATGGAGGGGAATAATGACTGGTTCAGTCATTAACCACTAGCTTGAGTCTCAGGAAAAGAACCTGTCTCTCCTACTCCTCTTCCACAAACTGCACCATCTTAGGCAGGGGTGGGCAAAATATGGCCCACAGGCCAATCCAGCCCACCAAGCCATTCTATCCAGCCTCTGCAATTCCTAAAAAGATCTAGGAAATTAATTATTATCTTTCCCTGGCTGCCTGTCAAAGATGACAAGGTGCCAGTGGTGGGAGGACCCAGGGGCAGCAGCAGCAAGGCCTGCCTGACAATGCCCCACTTCTGGCCCCACTCCACCTCTAGCCACCAACAAGAAGCTTCTGCCTAGCAGAGGCTTGTGGCCTGGGACCCTGTGGCTGTTCCCCCACCCTCCCTCCATCCAAGAGGTAAACTCAGGTAAGAACAGGTAGAGGGAATGTGTAGATTACCAGTGCAGCAGGAGCCAGCCAGTGCAGCTGGCACCATGCAGTTCCCAGCTGCATGGCTGGGACCACAGGAGCCAGCCCAGCTCCTGCTGCCAGGAACTACCAGTCCAGCATGTAGCCTTGTGACACGTGGTCCCAGCCATACAGCCAGGAACTATGTTCTGCCAACCAGGCTGGGCTGGTGCCTGCACCACGCAGTTCCCAGATGCACGGCTGGGACCTCACAGCACAGCAAGAGCTAGCTGGGGCTAAGCTGGGCTGACTCCTGCTGCCTCCTGCAGTCCCGGCCATGCAGCCAGGAACTGCACACTGCTGAAGCGGCCGGTGGGTGGGGGGAAGTGGCAGAGAGTGGGTGGGTGGGAGCACAGTGCCCCAGGACCATGGCTGGCAGCAGCAGGAGCCAGCTGGGAACCATGGTGTGCAGGCTGGCTCCTGCTGTGTTCTGTAGTCCTGGCCATGCAGCCGGCAACTGTGCACTGCTGAAGCAGCAACCAAGCAGGGGTAGAGCGGTGGCAACAGGTGGGAAGGAAGGGAAGGGAAGCAGCAGGTGAAGGGCAGTAGCAGCAGATGGGGGTGGGGAGTGGCAGTGAGTGGGTGGGCACAAGCACTGGACCTGTGCTAGTGCCCTGGGGGCAAGACTGGCAGAGGCCCTGGGTGGGGCAGCATGAGTGTGGAGCCCAGACTGGCAGAGGCTCTGTGGAGCCAGGCCAGCTCCACCACTCTCCAGTGGCCTGGCCACATGCAGTCCTGGGGCTGACCAGGACCACGTACTGCCAGCAGTCTCTGCCTGCAATGGGCCATGAGTGTCCTAAGGCCTCACCTCCTGCTGTCACTGGTGTCAGGGGCTGTGTGCAAGGAGGGGGGCATGTTTATAGGGGGACCCACATGCATACCCCACCATACACATGTATTCACACCTTCGCACTGCCATACACGTGCACCCATGCACACACCCCAGGCACCCTCCCCCCCACACATGCCTCAACCCCCTGTCATGCTCCCTATACACACCCACACCTATCCACCCCCACACACATATCCATACTCCCCCAAACCCTACATACACACATGCCCACACTCCCCACACCCCTCCATACCTCTCCCCCATATACAAAGGTAAGACTTCATTTTAAGTTTTATGCAATCGCCTCTATGTACGTTACACAAACACATACATATCAGGACAAAAATATTTTTTGAAATCATGTATGTTGTTTGA
>NW_017729002.1:5378673-5384612 GCF_001723915.1 Gavialis gangeticus | reverse complement strand
AAGGCCAACATTTAAAAAAAAATAAAATTAAAATATTTTTTAGTAGATATTGATTTTTAGAATATAGTTTTGTTTCTTCCATTTCCAAGATGGCAAACCCCCTAGCCAAAGGAAGTAGCTCCGGGGCCAAGGGGAAGGACTTCCGGTGGCAAAGTTTAGGAGACAGGCCTTCTGGTTCCAAGATGGCAACCAGGGGCGGGGCACCTGTCAAGGGGCAGGGCTACCTTTGCAGCCCTTGACAGCTGCCCAAACTTGTTAAGTGGTCCCCCAGCCAAAATAATTGCCCACCCCTGATCTGAGGCAAGTTAAGGTCTGTGTCTAAGTTCTGTATTGATGCCATCTAAGGATGGTTCAAGGCAAGATAAAGCAGAAAGCTGAGCTGCCAGGTTAGTGGTGACTGAAGCTGAAACCTATGAAAAATAAATTGAACAAGCTTCTTTCTTTTCAGTGCATTTCTGGTCACCCTTGTAACTAAGTTGCTTGGTAAGTCAAGTGGATAAGTTTTCTGGTGTGGGAGGTAAGCAAACAACATACTTATTGTTTGGTGCCGACAATCATGTATTGAACGGAGCATTTCGTATCTAGAGGCACAGTTTTGTTTCCCCTCATTAAAGTGTTCAGTGTACTTTCAAAATTAACTGTATCTGATTGGATAGCAAGAATGCAAATTTTTACTGTGTTGTGACTATAGGATTGATGTGTTTCTGTGAAGGGGACCAATGGAGACAAGACTGCATCAAATTCCAAGGCATATGGGAAGCACATGAGGATTTGCGTTTCAGCCAGGCACCAGGAAGATTGATTGTGTTTTTCTTTTTCTGAGGCCCCAGCTTACCCTAAGGAGGAGTGAGAGAGAGGAACTTATTTGCATACCAGGTAGAATTTTTCTTGATGTCTGGAGAAGAAATGATTGCTGTTCACTACAAAGCAACCTGACTTAAATTTACAAAGATGCTCAAAATATAAGAGAAACAAATTACCCACATACCAAAGCAAATCTATTGAGTCTCATTTGGAATGTGTTAAGACCAGTGTTCCCTCTAAGCTGTGTGGACAGAGGGAATGCTGGTTACGACCCCACTTTCCCCTGGCTTTACGTGTTATGTACATTATGTAGAATATATTTAACATAGCCAATAAGCCTAGAGTATTTTGCAGCAATAGCTTGATTTGCTACAATAATTTTTTTCAGTGCAGTAACTTGGACATTCTGCAGCAGCTACTACATATGCTACTATTATAGTTTTATTTAAAGAGAATTTTAAAGCAGTGAGTAAATTTTTAAACATTTTATCAAAGGACCTTGAATTTCTACTAACCTGGTTAGGGGGGAGTACATCTTTTAACTTCAGATGAACTCTTGACTTCTCTTTAGGTACCATTATATTGTGTATTTGTATCTCTGTTTCACAAGACAATAGATTTGTGCCAAGTGAGGTATCAGCTCATTACATATTTGCGAGTATGGCTGTAGAGCCCAATTCTAGAATGACACTCCCTTCCACGCTTATCACATGGTACTATAGCCTGCATCAAATCACATATTTTCAGCCTAAATAAAAGTAATCATAGCTTGCAATATTCTTGTAACTACCAATGGGTGCACCTACATGAGCAATTAATGCAGCTCAAACTCTGGCGCAGCTGCTCCTGGGTGCAGTGTCTTCATGTGTGCCCAAAACTGCAGCATTTTGAGCCAAGGGAGAGCAGCCCCAGGCTGGCAGCAGGCTCAGGGAGGTCAGCCCCATGCTCCGGGTGGTGGTGTTAGGTGACTGGAGTATGAAAATGATGAAACTGCAGAGCCATGTAGCTGACCCATCCCCCCCACCCCGAGCCTGCTGCCAGTCCAGGGCTACTCCCCCTTCCCCCAGCTCAAACTGTTGCAGTCCCAGTCATTACCTACATGTGCATTTCTGTACAATAAGTGACCCCACTGTCCCTAACAGTACTGTCTTATGGCATATTTAATTAATTTACTGTACTCTAATACCAGCACATGTGTAGGTGGTGATGCCTTACTGTAAAACTAATTAGTCAACTCTTCAGTAAAGCATATCTGTACATGCACCCAGTATCTCTCAACCTGAATCCATTAAACTGCAGCTTCTTTCCAGCTAATGGCGGAACTATAAAGTCATGATTTTAACAATAGTTTTGCTGTTTGGTAATAGCTTAACGAACTCGTACTCCACACCTGGTGATGCCCCTACTCTTTATTCTTTAACATCCAATAAAGCAATAAAAAGCTCTTTACTGCTTCTTGCCCTAAAGAGGAGAACTGTTCAGAGTAAATAAACAAAGGCTTGGATTAAACATGGATCTGCAGTAAACCTACAGCCAAGGATTCCCAAACTTCAAGGCGCTTGAAATTACAAATCTTGGTCTTGGCCCAGGTTTTGTGAATGAACCAACCCAAAACCTAGGATTCAAATACTTCCAAACTCTTCATCTTTTGGGTTTCAGACCAATCCTTTTTTTAGAAGACAACAATCGCATCCCTCCCAGCATTACACACACAGATCCCCTAACAATTTTCTGCTCTTGCTCCATGTACAGGTGAACTTTATTTCAAAGAACTGTGTTTAGTCACCTTAGTCAGGAGAGGGCTGGGTCTCTGTGTAAGATCCTTATCTCTTCTTTTTCCTCCTTGATATCCGGAAACCCACGTAGCTTCTAGACACGCTGCACACCACAGTCCTTTTTAATGGAAGTAGAGAGGAAATGTCATGTAGCTGGGCTGATGAGATATGTCTGAGAGGTCAACTTGGTTGTTCAGTCAACATCTGACTAGAGTTTTAAACTGGATATTGGCACTTCATTGACTTCAAAGTCACAGTAGTGTATTTATGCTCTAAAACCAAAAGTAATATAATTTAATGTATTTATATATAACAAATACATTGTGTATAAATGTAATTTATGATAATGTGTTTATAATAAAGTATTTTATCATGATACATTACAAGTGATATGTCCCCGGGCCACTTACTTGGTTCTTCTGTCACTCCTGAGTTAGTGCTCTGTTAAGTGCACTGCTCGTGTGTGGGTAGAGTTTGTTTATGATCACAAAGATATTGTAGGCTGCTTGGAATCTGACTTCTTGCTGGGTTTTTTATTTGTTTGGTTTTTTTAAGATGCTGGTGTTTCTGGTCCAGGTCACACACATGTTTGCATTTTCTATTAGAAATAGCCGTTCATTGTGCTTGCTGTGCCAACTGACGCACAGGAAGGAGCAACGACTAGTCTGGGGGATGAAAGTGAGTGCCTCACCAGTCCTGGAAAGGAGCAGTATTGAGTTGATGGGAGGAGAGCAGAATAAAAAAGGCTAATGTTTGTTTTTATCACAATAGCACCTATATAGGAAAGCAACTATATACATGGCAGTTGGTGCTGTTACTCAGAACAAAAAAGGCACCTGGGAAGGCTATAGTGGTGTCAGCGTTTTGCTTTAATTTGGGTTCTTTCAATGGTAAAGTAAGCAGAACCTTCGTGGTTTCTTTCTTATTTAACTATAACAAAACCTGCTGCATGTAGGGTTTTCATGTCAGCTCTGAAGAAGAACGTTTGTCTGGCAGCAGAAAACCTTCCAGTGGCTGAGAGACTCCCAGCAGTGTGGTTTAACCCACTTCTAGGGTCACAAAATCACAGGACCGCAGGCCCTTTATCACTTGTCTTATTGCTCCTACTTATATAATCAGGCATGGGTCATCTTGGGCAGATCTTCATATGAGAAAAATCAGAGCGAGCGCTAAAATGTGGCATGCAAGCAGCAGTTGTGGGGGTGTCAAATGGGCTGAAAGGGGGAGCTGGTGCTTGGGAGAGGTTAATTCCAAGCATTCTGGGGTTACAAAAGACTGGGTGGGTTTCTTGAGTTAGAGGAGACTGATTGGCAATTACAGGGAATGAATTGAGTAGCTGTGAATACCATGCTTTCTCACATGTAACCCACATCTTTTCCCCCAAGCCAGCTGGTGAAAATTGGGGTGTGTATTATATGCAAGAAAAACAGATCCCCATGGGTCTGGAAATCTGGTAACCAAGGAGCAGTGGCAGTCTTAATTGCTGCAGCTTTGGGAGTCATAGCATGACATTTGACCCAGCACATGGCCTCAGGGCCAGCATGGAGGGTTGAACTTGTCATATAGCCTTGGACTTGATGTGCCAGTTCTGACCCAGCTTGTAGTACTAGAGTCAGCACACCAAGTCAGACCCGGTATGTGGCCAGTGCATGGCCTCAGACCCAGCACGCTGTCCCAGATTGGGGTTACGTGGTCCAACCCAGCACGTGGTCCCAGAGCCAGCACCCTGGGTCCAACTCAGCACATAGCTCGCAAAGCTAGCACATGGCCCTGGACCCAGCATGTGGTCCCAGGCTCAGTGTGTGGGTGTGATCCAGCATGTGGCTCTGGCACAGCCCCAGATCTGGCACGCAGGATCAGTTCATGGGCCCCATCCAGACCATGACTTGACACACATCCCAAGAACTAGTTTGCAGCTCCAAACCTGGTGTGTGGTCCCAGATTCAGTGCATTAGGTCTGCCCCAGCATGTGATTCTGGAGCCAGTGTGCCAGGTCCTTGCCTTGTGTATAGGCCCAGACCAGTTACTCCAGGTCAGCCCACGGGCCCCACGGGGCTGGCAGCAGGAACGGCTTCTTAGCTGCTGAGCTGCTGCTACTCAATTGCCAAAAAGATTTTTTTTCTTTTTCTTCAGGCTGCCCTTCAAAACCAAGGTGCTGTATGTGAGAAAGCACAGTAAATGTTATTCATTGTTGGCATACTTAATAGGACAGCTGTGTGAAGAAATGAATTTGTTGTTTGTTTGTCTGCCAGAACTGGAAAATGGGGGAAAAAATTGTTCTGGGTTTATTCAATTGAAATGAAAAACAAAATGCAAGAAACTTTCCTTTTTGATCAAAGGGCACAGATTGTTTAGCTAAAACCAAAATAGTATTTGGATGACCTCTTGCCCTTTTTTAAAAACAAAAATAAATTTAGGTTCACTTTATTTTTTTTTTGAACTAAAGTCAAAACATTTTATATTTAAAAATATCAAAGTGAAATTTGGACTTCTTGATATTTTTTATTTACACTTCTCCAGCCAGAACTAGTGTGAGTTCATGCCTCCCGAATTTGGTAAATAATTTTGGTAATACTGAAAATACATGTTTAGTGAATAAATATTTATCAGAAAAATTTCTCACAGTTCTTATCTGTGGTAGTTTCTAACTGTTGTACTACCTGGTGAAACCTGATATAGCAGTCTTTCAGGTCCTTTTTCCTCTTTATGCCCAGAGGGGTTTAAAGCACTTTGTAAATGACATACACCACTGAAACTGAGCTGTCACTGGGGTGGGAAATGCAGATCAGAAACACAGAGTGTGATGCATGACGGTGCCTCTATGTGTACTGGTGATGTTGACCTTGCTGAATTTTGAAACTTGCTTTCAAAGGAGCTCAGATTTTTTAATCTGAGTCTTTTTCAACTAGGACTTCCATCTTTAAACAGTGCTGAGGAAGTTGCAGAACTGGAGACCATATGTCATTTTATGGAAATCCTTTTTGCCCTCTGAGAACATACCTGTTCCTCTTTCACTGGACTCTATGGCTAGGACAGACATTACACACAAACAGGTTTAAGTGATCAGAAACTGGTTTAAACCTGTAACAGACCAGATGTTCACTGTACATAAACCAGTTTGAGAATGGCTGAAACTGGTTTGAGATGAACCTGGTTGAATGTAGTATCAGACTTAACTAATTTGGCTCAAACTGGTTTATGCAATGTCTGTCCCAGCCCCCTTACTGGTTTAAGATAAACTAGACATCCCCAGCATGCTCTCTGGCCTGGGCGGGGCTCTCTGCTTCACAGCAGGGTTGGCCCCTCTGTTCCCTGGCTGCAGCTCCAGAGGCTTCAGGCTGCTTCCCCCCCCCTCCCCCC
>NW_017729002.1:5366624-5378162 GCF_001723915.1 Gavialis gangeticus | reverse complement strand
TTCCCCCCTGCCCTCTGCCTTGCTGAGAAGGTGTCTGTGTATTAACTAGCAGACCACATGCTGGCTACAGTCTGTGCTGAATCAACAGGCAGAATCAACAAGTAGCTGGTAATGTCCCTCTGTTGTTTTCTTGATTGGGTGATAAACACTGTTATCAGTTCCCTGCTGGGCTAATCAGAGCTCCTGGGGGAGCCTGGCCATGCCACCCTCAACTCCATGCTGTGGAAGGAAGAGGGGGCTGCTCTAGCACACTCCCCCACCAGCTTGTAGCCTGAGCCACCACAGGCATGTGCCTGCTTTTCTGGGATGTCTGTCCAATCAAAACTGACTTAGCCTAGCCAGGTTAGACTAACCTGCAAAGATTGAATCTATTTAGGCTCAGGCTTTTTAAATGTCTGTCCCTAGCCTATTAGTATGAATGATGTAACCTTAACCCTAATTTTTGCCAGTCTACTTCCAATGTAATCCTAAAGTGCTGATCCAGCAAAATTGTGCTTGAAGTTAAGTAGATGCTTATGCCTAGTCTTACTGACTTCCAGCCCCCCTGAAGTTCAGTAGTATGACTAGGGATGGGCAAGTGGGGCATATGCCCTGAGTACTGACTAAAGGGGGTGCCAGAATGGAAGCAGGAGACACTGAAGTGGAGCTAGGGTTCTCAGTGCTCCAGTCACACGGAGTGCAGCAGGAGTCCCCTCATCACCCCTTCCCACGGGAGGTGCTGCTGCTGCCACCAGAAGAATCATTGGCGGAGTCAGCAACCATGGGCTGCTTTCACCCATTCCCAGATCACTTGTTTCTTCACTAGATCAAAGATTTTGCATTGCTGCTTAGTATAGTAATCCACAGTGGCTGCCTCATTAACCCCAGATACTGACTACACCAATGCCTCTCCTCACAGCACCCTGCTGGCCCAGGGTGCAAACCCTACCAGTATGCCTCTGATGGGATGCTTCATACTTCAAGTGAAGCATATCCTTGCAGTCAGAATTGTGGTCTCATGTACCTTGTACCAGGGGCTTTGGTTAAGAGAAGAGAGATCAGCCATTCTGAGTGTGCAACAGAGATTTATTGTACAAGTGTACTTGAAGTAGAGAATGTGGTTTTACACTGTTTTATCTGTACTATTTTGATGAAAATTATTTCTAAATTTGGGGATTTTTTGTGGTTCATAATTTGAAATCTTTTGCATCTTAAACAGTTTAGCAATTAAGCAGAACGATGTGGTGGTTATAGAAGATGTAATAAGACTCCCTTCATCATTTGAATCAGGGAAATAAGGGTCCTATATTAGGACACATGGTAAAATCCTTCATCAGAAAAGTTAAACGCTTTAAATTTCTTAAACTTAATCCAAAATGAGGGAAATTTGGCAGGTATAACAATTCATTTTACATATTAATTTAATATAAATCCTTCAGGAATTATTTTACCTAGCACATTGGCTTTCAACCTTTTTTCCTTTGTGTACCCCTAAAAATTTTGAATGGAAGCACAGACCCCTTTGAATTGGAGGTGTGAGTATTCACAGCCTTTTGATTGATCAAAGTCATCTTCCATGGACCCCTTAGACACAGTCTTCAGACCCCCAGGCATCTGTGGACCACAGGTTGAAAGCCACTGACCTAGCAAAAAAGGAAAGTTTGCTTGTAATTGGGTTTTATGCCTCTTTCACAAACAATAACCAATGTGTAGGATTTTATCTAGATGGTACTATAAATCTTTCTCCTGCCATCAAAACTGTCCTTTGTCTTGTTTACTTAAACAAAACACTCTCCCCCCCTCCCCACAACTGCACTCTTCTAAATGTAATAGGGCGCATCTACACATGTCGTTATGGTGATGTTTTTACTGTGCCATAGGCACGGCACATGGTTATTTTCAGCAGCTACTTTGCCAGAGCAGCATGCTATACTGGGAAAGCACGTCACCATGGCAAAATAGCTGCTGGTCTTGTCTGGACGCGCATGGACACTATGTCATCGTAATGCATTGCTACGGTGATGTAGCGTCACGTGTAGATGCACCCGTAGAGTAGAATAGCTATTGTCCACTTGAGCATATAGCTTAGCCTGCATTAACAGCAGACAGGAAAAACAGGAAAGAAAAATACAGGGTTCAAAGAGATGCATGAAAATAAGGCCCATTAACAACGTAACAAATAATGTAAACTTCTAATTTAAATGGTAAATGGAAAAACTAGTATTCCAGCCCCTTCAGTTGTCTGCCACCAGGCATATTTCCTATCTGCTAGCAAACTGAGAAGATAAAACAAATTGGTTCAAGTTTTAATAAAAGTGATCTCCAGGAGAGAAACAGATGGTAGATTATTTGGTCATGCACAAGATGAATTCTCAATGTAAAACTGATATACAATTATAAAACTAAATGAACAAACATCCATCTTCCCCCCCTCAACAGTGCTTTGTAGAGAAGACAGTGTAACAGCTAAAATGAAAAGGCAGCTGAGAAGAGTATGTGGAAAGACAGTGAGAAACTGCCAAACATCATGTAATATCATTAAGAAGCCAGCTTCCTCTTCAGTATGGAACCAGGTTGGATTCTTAAAGATAAAATATAACACTTGTTATGGGTCAGAAGTAAAAACCTGGGCAAATTAAAGCTTTTCTTCAAGATCACAGTTGAGTGTACCATTATGAAACTTTTGTAGTTCATATTCTTAAGCTGTTTACCAGCTCACCTTTTCCTAAAATAAAAACTTTATTTCTTTGATGCTGAATATTAGGCAGGATACATACTGGCTTAGTTGCACAGATCCTCAAAGCATGTGTATAATCAGAAACAGAGTCCAGCTCTGCAAGCTATGTCTGTCAAAGTGTTAAAGACCTGAAACCACCTGCAACTAATACTTGCTGCTCTTTTTTCTTTGCCAGCTGTGGACTGTAGGATAGCCAAGAAGACATTCCAAAAACCTCTCCTCAGTGTCTGACTCGCTTACAACTCTGTCTTAACTTCTAAAACAGATTTAAACTAACTTTTGTGACTTTTTATCTGCCAAAGAATGTATTTCAATTATTTGCTCCTATTTAATGTAAAAAATAACTGTCCAAATCAATCCCTGTTTTATATCTTGCACCCAGATCCTACACATCGAGGCTGAGAGGGAGGGGGGGGAAAGGAGCACTGTGGCTGCATTATATGGGAAATGTCATCTGGAGCAATTACATTGTCTTTCCAACAAAACAGATCTGAACCACTTTCTGAAGCCAAATATTTGGAGAACTAAATTTGGGTGAGTGGGTGTTGTGCACAGAGCAGTAGTTAGGCATTTCAAGCTGGCTTTGAATCCTGGAATTTTCAAATAAGCCAAAGGGAGTTAGGTGCCCAAATTCTATTAAAATTCAAGTTACCAAAAAGCCATAGATTTGCTTTTCTTTTCTTTTTTTTCTCCTGCAGTGATTAAACCAACAAATTTGGGACACCTGTGCATAAAAGTGCATTTATCCCATACATAACATAAATGAGAGAGAAATAATAATATCTCTAGGATGTTAGAAAATCAAAATAATTAATTTAACATTCTTTTCCTAGTTGAACAACGTCCTGAAAGTCAGCACAAATGCACACACACTCATAATTTCCTCAATTTCAGCCTGTGCCTTGTGTGTGCTTTAAACTGATGCATAGGGAGAGGAATTTGCACTTTGTTGTTCTTTCAGTGGCACAGAGAGCTGCCAGGTTCATCTGACTCATGACATTAAAATCTTGCTTTTTCTTTAGCAGCTGTCAGACTCTTCCTAGCTGCTCATAGTCAAGTTATTCTTTCTGAACCAGAAGACGAGAGCAAACATAAAATGCTCGCAAACAGTTTCAGGCTCAGCTTTTGGAGTATCCAGACTGATGAATTTTGGTATGCCTATTTTTTAACTGTAATCTGATCAGGAAAACAAGATGGGTTCCAAAGCTCTTGGTTTTAGACAGAAATTGACATCAAATACTTTTAACCATAATCTGATAGAAGAGCATATGATGAGCTGAGCTGAGGAAAAAGAACATAGCTTTAAGATAGGGAGGATGAGATTATGCAAGGGGAGAAATACGTAGCTTGAAATTATTACTAAGGTCCAGAGAAGGGGAATAGTATACTAGTGGTAACAGTATTTAATTAAATTATTTTCTTGACTAGACTGTCTGTAATGTGTATGAAAGTTGAAAGTTATCTAGACTGGGACAGTTCAAAAATCTGTTAAACCAACAGAAATCTAGTGTGTGGTAGTAACTGCTTTGGTGGTCACGCCCATGCAGCAAACTTGCCATGTTCATTAGTGGTGCCCTCAAACACATGGTGCCATTCCAAACTGGAAGCATGTTCCCATGTGCATATGATGCTGCATAGGGAAGACTAAATGACACTGTCATTCTGCAATGATAAGTAGCCTACCTAAAGTGGTATGGGGACATGGGCAACTAGTGCCTCCTGGCTCTGGGGGTCACAAAAGACTGGTCGCTGATGGGGTGGCCCTAGCAGCTGATTGCTGACCCTGTAGCAAAACCACCAGTTCTTCTTTGTTAAATTTATTTTAAAATGCATTCCCTCCTGTGGCAGGGCACTGTTTGTGCCTGCCACATTAAGGGCCTCAAGCTAGCACCTGGCAGGTGCCTGATTAGGGCAGCCATTTTGGTTCCAGGGCTGCCCATATAAACAGGGCCAGTAGAGCTGAAGGTCCAGGGGGGAACATACCCATAAGGGGGAAGCAGCTCAGGCAGCTATGCAGCTGGGAATGAAGGCAGAATAGGCTGCCTGAATGGAGGGATCTAAGTGGAGTTCAACTAGTAGGATTCTGGAGCCCAGTGTGGGGCCGGTGATATTGATAACAACTAGATGCCATCTGCGATGCTTGGGCTGTGGTGTAGGGGAGGAACGGAGCAGCAAATAGCACCCCCTGGCATCGGGGCAAGAAATGGGCAGCCTCCCGCTTAATTAACATCAATTAATTCATTAACAACAAGGCGTGGTGCATGAGAAGGTGGGCGGCTAGCCCAGAAACAGGTGGGCAGGCCACAGGAAAACAGGTGGGCGGGCCACAGGAAACAGGAAACACGGGAAACAGGTAGGTGGGCCACAGGAAAATCAGCCCTGAGAAGGCCCCCTGTTACACCTCCCCTTCCCCAACCATTTCTGACTTTTTCTCTCCCTCTATATTCCCTGTAGATAAGTATAAGTAAGCTAAGATGTAGGATAAGCTTTAACATTTTTTTTTAGGTAGTAAGTTTTATTTTTCTCTACCCTCTTTCCAAATAAGTGCCCTGCTATTTTGATATAGATATCCACTGTTTTATAAGTGATAATTATTATGTGTGTATTGATTTTGCTGCTTTTATATTGTGTGATTACTGTTTTAGGCCTATATATGTAAGTTAGCATAAGTCATGTCAAGTTGTCATCTTGTAATGTCAAGCTTCCATCTTATCTTCATGCCTGGTTGAGATGCCTGAGTCATAACCCATGACTCTCACCTAGCCCTCCTATGTAACTTGGTTCCTAAATGAATGGGGATGAATGAGGGTGCTTGAGAGACAATAGCAGTAGGTCTAAAAATAGCTCCCTCTGAATGACCAAACCATCAACACCAATACCTGGACCAACGACTCAGCCCTTGGAACCACCCTCAGCATTCAAGAAACAAAAGATGAGGCAACCCACCATTGTGCCAAGGCTGCACGTACTCACTAAGAACACCTGGAACCCTCTGGAATAAGACTGACATTGCCTGGACAGGCCCTCCCCATAGGAGACCAGAGGTGGTCTGCCCCATAAAAAGGGGCAGTGAAGACAGACCCAGTGGGATGCCCTCTCCATCTGGACCAGCACCATGCCACACCACCTATCCACCCAGAGGCCCTGCCAGTGACCCCCCTCTGGACAACTCCTACTGGACAAAGACCCCTTTCCAGCCTGAATAGGTAGCTATCACCCCCCACCCTCTCTTCAACCAAGGACTTAGACTCTGCTTCTCTTCCCTACCTGGACTCCAATCCTTCCACTGAGTCTTTCTCCTGCTGCCACTGTGAGTGCTTGTGTGTGAACCAATAACTTCATGGGGCTGTGTAGCATGTTGTCTGTTTAATAAACCTGTTATTTGGACCCCTGGGTTGGGTTTTGCTTTACTGTCTAATTGCTTTACTTTATCCCCACTGCCTTTTCCCCTGAGAAACCAGGTTTCTGCCTCAGTTTCTTTCCTGGCTGTCCCCTTGCCACCACTTATCTGCCACCCCCCTTCCCCCCAATAGCTCAGCTGTCTGCCTCAGTTTCCAGCCCCAAGCTCCCAGGTTTCTGTCTCTCACTCTTTCCTGGCTGTCCCCTCCTTGCCACCAGGCTTCTCCTCCCCTGCACCAGTGAACCTGAGTAACCCTGGGGCCACTTGATCTTAAGTAAAACCAAGCCTCAGTTCCTCAGCTAGCTTCTCTCTAGTCCACTGGTTCTAATCCCAGGTCTGGCAACTTTCATGCCCTACACTTTAACTCTCTCTCTCTCTCTTACCTTAACCTTCCCCCAAGTATCCCAGGTACCCCAAGCACACACATACACACTGTACCATCCAAGTTAGGAACTTACCTGTGTGTAATATGTAGGTGGGTTGTATGTGTGAGAACTGGTGAGTGTGTGTGAATATATATATATATATATCATTGTGTGCACGATATACAAATTAGTGATCTGTGTATGTGTACTGAGTGTGCAGGTATTGACAATTGATTTTTATCTAATTTTTAGTGTATGTGCTTGAATTGGTGATAGGTATGCATGGGCCTAGGCTGGTTTGGATGTGTATGTGCCTGAGCTGGTTGTGTGTGTGTGTGTGTGTGTATGCACCTAATTGATTTGTGTGTTTGTATATGTGCAATTATGTTACACCCTCCTGTCTAACAGTGCAATATTGAGATCCTGAGAGTTGGCCTGACCCCACAGAACAACAACCCCAGTAGGGGCACTGACTGATGCTCTCCACTCCCCAGCCGTGAGAGCCAATTTCAAGGGGGGCACATACTCCCACCCCCGTACCTCCCTTACATGTTGCCTATGAATGGGAATGCAGCTATGCTACTTCTGATTTAGGAGGCAGCCTACCCAGAGCAACACTGTGTGTTTTGAATGTGCTACTGAAGAACATGCTGAGACTACCATGTGGAAATTGGCCCATCTCTGTTAGTGGGCCAGACTTGTATGTTTGATCTTAACAGTCAGTTGGAGAGCACTACAGACCAGATGACATAGGCCTGCACAGTAGATAACAAGTCCATGGACAAATAAACTGATTTAAGTGATCAGAAACTGGTTTAAACCTGAAACAGAACAAAAGTTCTGTACATATAAATCAGTTTCCAAATGGCTGAAACTGGTATAAGATAAACCTGGATGAATGTAAAAGCTCTGTTATCCCCCATCCATGGGGAATGGGAGATGCCATTTAATCAAATATGTCGCGTCTGGTGTACCAGGGCTTTCACTCTCTGGCATCAGTGTACCAGGCAATAGGGCGGCCGGCCCCACACAGGTTGCTTTGCCCGGGGCCGTGGTCCACAAGGAAGAAGTGGGACTCGGCTCATGGCAGCGAAACTGGAAGTGAGACTTCCAGTTTCGCTTCTGCCATGTCCCTCAGAAGGAAGATTTGTGTTGATAAATGCCAGTTAGTGGAGCATACCAGATGGTAAAGTGCTGGACAACACCGCTTTTGCTGTAGTATCAGACTTAACTGATTTCATTCAAACTGGCTTATGAAACTTGTGCAGTCCCTTTACTGTCTAACTGCCTGGAGGGCTGCACCCAGAGAGTGGTGGTGGATGGGTCTTATTTGACCTGGAGAGATGTGGGCAGTGGGGTTCCCCAGGGCTCAGTCCTCGGGCCTGCACTGTTCAATATCTTTATCGGCAATTTGGACAAGGGGGTGAAAAGCACCTTGTTCAAGTTCACAGATGACTCTGAGATGTGGGGAGAAGTGAGCATACTAGAAGAAAGGGACAGGCTATAACTAGATCTCGACGGGTTACAGAGGTGGGTGGATGAGAACAGGATGGGTTTCGATACAGACAAGTATAAGGTGTTGCACCTGGGGTGGAAGAACCGGCACCATACCTATAGGCTGGCGAGCTCCCTTCTTGTCAGCACAGAGGCAGAGAAGGATCTTGGAATCACTATTGATTCCAAAATGAACATGGGCTGCCAATGTGGGGACACAGTCAGGAAGGCTAACTGCACTTTGTCATGCGTCCATAGATGCATCACGAGCAAGTCCAAGGAGGTGATCCTCCCCCTTTATGTGACATTGGTCAGGCCACAGTTGGAGTACTGTGTCCAGTTCTGGGCGCCACACTTCAGGAGGGATGTGGACAGCATCGAGAGGGTCCAGAGGAGGACCACTCGCATGATTAGGGGGCAGCAGGGCAGGCCCTACAAGGGGAGGCTATGGGACCTGAACCTGTTCAGCCTCCACAAAAGAAAGCTGAGAGGGGATCTGGTGGCCACCTACAAACTTGCCAAGGGGGGCCAGCAGGCAACGGGAGAGTCCCTGTTCCCCCAAGCACTACCAGGGGTAACAAGGAACAACGGCCATAAGTTGACTAAGAGTAGATTCAGGCTAGATATGAGGAGGTGCTACTTCACTGTCAGGGCGGCTAGGAGCTGGAACCTACTTCCAAGGGAAGTGGTGCTGGCGTCTACCCTGGGGGTATTCAAAAAGAGGCTAGACATCCACCTAGCTGGGGTCATTTGACCCCAGCATCCTTTCCTGCCCATGGCAGGGGGTCGGATTAGATGATCTGCTTAGGTCCCTTCCAACTCTACCAACTATGAAAGAGAAAAAGGCTTGGCAATTAGGAGGCAAATATATAGAAACTCAGTATACATTCTTCAATGACTAGACTTTTAAAATGACCTAAGACATAGTTTCAGTAATACTGGATAGAAACTTGAGGCATTTTAGGAAAGGAGAAACAGGAAAGTTCTTAAGTCTTGACTAAAGCCTCAGTTTGGTTTGGTTTTTTTTTTAAATTAAATGGGTGTTAGCTTTGCAAATGTTAAAGAATGTTCTGTATGTGAGAAGTCTGAAAATAATAGGCATTTTAATTATTTGCTTTGTGGGGTTTTTTTCCATGTCCAGTATGTAAGAGACTTCTTGTTCAGTGAACTCTGGGAATCAAGGGGTGGGGAAACAAACTACTACTTTGTTTTCTGTTTATACCCTGACATTTCTGAAAATGAGGCAAAAATGCAGTCTGCTTGTGGAATAGACAGTCTCCTCCTAGTCTGCAAGAAATAACACATGGCAAATTTTGATTATGGTGACAATACTGTTATAATCATCTAGCATATATGAGTCATTTTGAAATATTTAGAGATGCTCAGAGACTTAGGCATTTTATATATCTCCACCTAGAACAAATTATAGATCATTTTTTCCAGGTCATGAATTCAATGAAACTGCTTTTTCTGTATGGTACAAAGGCCTGTATGAGCCTTTGAACCAGTAGTAAATCATGATGCCACTAAGGCATAAGGATGGAACAGATTTGAAAGGGACAAATGGTTAGAAGAGCGTCTGTAAAGATAATAGATGCCACTTTACTTTCCTGTAAGGTCCATGTTCCTTTTATTGAGCCTGCAAATCTTAAGTCTATTCACAGATATGATCCTCTCAACTTTCAACAACGAACCTACCATCCTTGACTGACAGTATCACATCTCCCTGCCACATCACAATTAGCAAGTTTAAATACAGTACTAGCTTTCTGATGGCATTATTCTGCATCTTTCTAGTGTGGTATTGAGCACAACTGGAATGCTTGTTAGCAGGTACTGGGCCTTAATATTTTACATATGTACAAAATGGCTCATTTCTATCAATGTTTAAAATTTGATATCAACACTGAGCAAAAACCTGAATTCAAGTTTTTTCACAGTTATTTTTTTATCTCATTCCTCTCAGCTTTTGACTACAAGAGTTATACCTGGGTTTGTTCACAGACTGCATCTACTCTGTGAAGCTGAGCTCTTAACCAGGTTTGAGGCTTAACTTTTCGCCTCCAGCATCCATGCAAAAAAACTTCTGGCTCTGGTTTAGAAGTGCTATAAGGACAGCTGTACTCAAGTGAGGCATAAGTTAGAGCCTAGTTTTGCCTTTAACTCAGCCAGCAAACTGCTTGCTTTGCTGTAAGAATGCTTGAAAAATCACTTGGCTGCTGATAGTCCTCCAATGACTCTTCCCACAGCTCCCTCTCAAATAGACCAGTTCTCTCATTGGGTTCTCTGGAAGAGAGCATAAATAATTGTAGGATAATTACCCTGTAATAGGCCACCAGTTTTAGGTCCTGTTATGGTCTATGCTCACCTACCAGACCAGAGCAAGCAGGGAGCTTTACCCCCAGACCCAGGAACTGTGGAGCAAGTGCCAGAGATGCATAGCTGGCTTCCTGATGATGGGCCATGTCCAATACGGTTGGCCTGGGCAGTGTACAACCACATATGGATGGAGTGGGCTCCTATCAGCTGCAGGTAGTTCTGCCAGAAACCGAGAGTGGCTACCAGCACACTTGGAGTTCCCCCAGAGAGGGGAAGGCGTGGGATACTAGGAGCTCGTGCAATCTGTGTGGAGATGCGGAGCCAGGGACCAAGCCGGACAGAGAGAGGATCAACCCTTCCATAGGAAAGGCTGCACCGAGAACTGTTGCACAGAGGGGACTGATGTCATTGGCAAGTCAAAATCAAAGGGCGTGGCAAGGGTTGCTGAAGGAAAAGTCAATTAATGAATCAGGGATCCAATGAGGGAGTGACTAACAAAGTGCCTCATCTTGGACTGCTTTAGAAAAGGGGGATAAGCAGGTGCCTGATGAACTCATTAACTGATGAACTGTAAGGCCTAGGTTAATTGAGTGATTATGGGCTTGTACATTGATGTGGTAGACATAAGGATTGAGTGGTAACAAACTTACTAACTTTATAAAGTGTAACTAAGGACCCCAGGAGTGAAGGGAAATGCATCCATTAGGGAAGTAAAAATAAGGGTTGATTGACTTAGTGCACTGTCCGTGAAGAATTTGCTAATGAGCAGATTATAAAATAATTAATTAGTAGAATGAGCCATTAAAATTAGATTGCTAGCACATTACTCTTGAGGGCAAGTGACTGGACCGACCGAGGAGTCACTTGGTATCATTCAGTGCTTAACATGAGGATGAGACATCAAGCAAGAACATGAGCCTGAGCCCAGATACCTGTGGTAAGGACAGGATTGGGGGCAGGGGGTAGTTTTTATAAGAAGGAGGATCTATATATGTTAGTTCAATAGCTTGTGACATCCATTGCAATTCTTTCCCTTCATCCTAAAGAGATGAAAAACAGAAGTAGCTATCTGCTCAGACTTCCTTGACTTACTGACCTGCAAACTTTAGGACAATCTTTGTGTTGGGGTGGGAAACACCTGCTAAAAGGTGAACTTTAATTAATGGCCTTAATTCAACTTATTGAATTCTCCAGTTTATCCTGACTGACGGGACAAAAGCCATTCTCTTTGTATCCCCTCCAAA
>NW_017729002.1:5363785-5366613 GCF_001723915.1 Gavialis gangeticus | reverse complement strand
CCCCTTTAATGCAGACCTAGCATATGACTTTGTTCCAAGAGTATTGCTCCAGGAGCTGTTCTTAGACTCACATCTATGCATCTATTCTAGCCATTCTTACTTCTTTTAAGCCTTGTGGTTCAGTCCTGGCTTAAAACCTCTCCTTTTTCACAGCATACTCTCTGTCTTCTCCATGGTCCAGGTTGCAATCATGGTTAAGCAGGCTAGTCATGTGTTCTGATTTGGTCATCCCACTAGGCATATTTATTGCCAGGGACTGACAAGATGCCAGAAGATTTGAAAACAGGCATTTCTTTTAGAAAATGAAACTAATTCACTGTGTAATTCTTAACTCTTTAATATGATTTTGAGGAATATTTGCCTTTATAATGATTGAATAGGTCATGGTCTTGTCAAAACAGAGGCAAAGATAGGTAACAAAAAGGTGGCTACGCAAGTTTTTGGTCTAGAAAAAATATTTGATTGCTAGCCCATAACAAAAGAAACCCCCAGTTTAAAAAGGCAGCTGTCCTCAGTCTTCAAAAACACAAACTAAAAATGGCTTTGACCAAAAGAGGAGCCTCAGGCACTTCATGTGCATTTCAGCAGCAGTTCTACTGTTACTGGAAAGGGTACATTGAAGCCTCTGAGTCCATCAGGTTTCATACCAAGCCAAATAGCCTTACCCACTATTCTGAGATGTTATTTCCTCCACTCAAGGCAGTTTGTTCTGGGTGGAAGCTGGGCATCACAATCACAGGCACTTTCTAAATACCTAACACCAATACATATTGATGCTGACTGGAAAAGACATTCCCTCTTGCTTGCGAGTCCTTTCCTGTTCTGTGAAAAGAAATTGCTTTTTAATGAGTTTGTGTAGGTAGTGGAATTAATACATCTTGCCTTCAAGCATTCTTTTTTTTCTCTATGTAGAAAGAGGTATTGTTGCCAAAGACAGGTATGATGAAGCAGGAAAGCTGTACAATTATACTGGGAATTGTCTAAAGTCAATATTCAGCTTATAGTATATGTCTGTATTGCTAGTTTAAGATGTGCACACATTTTGCTGCTAATTAAACTGTAGCTAAAATAAGATAAAATAAAAATCAAGGCTTCACAGGAATGCCAAGGCACAAAAGTTTACAGTCCACAAATAAAGATCTTTACCACATGAATCCACTTTTTATAGGGGCCTTTATCAGTGCCCCAAGTACTGGGTTCTGAGCTGTCAGAAAATGTCAGCTTAACTTGTTTTTTTACCATTTTACCATTAACTATGTATATTTTTTCTCCTTTCTGTTGACTTGGAAGCTGAACACAAAACCAGGCCTGTCAGTCGCTTGGTAGAACTGAATGCCACCTTTTTTCACTGCCTTCCAGAACTGTTTTTGCTTTTGCCAAGCAAACAACAGATCAGTTTTGAGCTTTCCAATCCAGAGAACAGAAGAACTAAGAATTGGAGATTATATCCAACAGGGAGACAGCTCAGGTAGTAATTCAGTTTTCTGAAATTGCAATGAAAGAGTGTGCTGGCTGTAGGTGTTGTATGGCTTATGACCCCTCTCCAGGGATCTCCAACCTACTGGTGGCAACAGGGTGGGACCTACATTAGGCCATTCGGTCTGCCTTTGGAGTGTTGTATTGTTTGCCTGCCATGACTTTGATGTAAAATCTTTTTTAGGAGGCAGTTCCCCTCAGATGACCCTCTAGATCCCTTGCCCTGTTCTCTTCATGGGGCTTCAAACATCCCCTTTACCCCACCCTAACCATGTCCTGTCTCGGATAAGGATTCACATTGTCAAGACTACCAGATGACCTTAATAATGCATACTCCCTTCAGGAGCCATTGTGGTAGGGTATGTGCTTATCTGACTCCTTTTTGGCCTCCGACCAGTCAGTAATCCACAGCTGCTTGATCGAATTGACTTGCTACTCAGAACACAGATTGGTGTCTACTAATGGCTTACTTCTTTACCATCAGATCATGTCCTCCCCCAACAGGGGCCCTTTTGGGCTGTGGGCTTCACAGGCCCTAGTCCTGCTGCTCAAGGCTTTTTCACTCAGTTCAACTAAGTCCCTGCATGCTTCCAGATCCTGTAATCAGTGCTCCTTCAAGCTATGTGCCCTTTGGCCTGGGCTAGCTGCTTTGCTTCAGCAGCTGGCTGCTCCCTGCCTGGGAGCTGCTTAGCCTGCTGTCTCTGCTGCACACCACTGTCTCTTTGCCCCTCTCCGTAGCCAAAAATACTTTCCCCACACCAATCTGGAGCCTCAGGCTGCTCCAGAAGTGCCCAGGCATCTCCAGTTCCAGGAGTTGTTGGTGTTAAGGTAAGTCTGGGAGGCTGGTCATCCCTCTGTCTCTCTTCTCCTCTCTCACAGAGAGACTTAGGTTGAATATTATGAAGAACTTTGTCACTGTAAGGATGATTAAGTACTGAAAGAGATTACTTCCATCCTTGAAAACTTTTAAGCACAGGGTATACAAACACGTGACTGGGATGGTTTAGATAGAGTTGATCCCACCTTGAGCAGAGGGTTGGACTAGCTGACATCCTAAGGTCTCATGTTTCTATGATTCTATGGGTGCTTTGGAGTAAAGTGCAACAGACCTGGCAGTTCTTTGCCTAATCACTAATAAAGACTGGTTTAAACCTTGAAGCATGAGATTTTAATCTCCTACAAAGTGAGTGTCATAAGGGGATCGGAAACATCTAGAGAGCAAGAGAATCTAGAGTTACGTTAAAGCTAAGATTTTGGCCACACTGGGTACGTCTACAAAAGCACACAAGGCTTTTGAGGCACCACAAATCATGTCCCCACACTGTGATTTGGACGGAGGCCTCTGTCTCCCC
>NW_017729002.1:5356359-5363774 GCF_001723915.1 Gavialis gangeticus | reverse complement strand
GCTGAACACAAAACCAGGCCTGTCAGTCGCTTGGTAGAACTGAATGCCACCTTTTTTCACTGCCTTCCAGAACTGTTTTTGCTTTTGCCAAGCAAACAACAGATCAGTTTTGAGCTTTCCAATCCAGAGAACAGAAGAACTAAGAATTGGAGATTATATCCAACAGGGAGACAGCTCAGGTAGTAATTCAGTTTTCTGAAATTGCAATGAAAGAGTGTGCTGGCTGTAGGTGTTGTATGGCTTATGACCCCTCTCCAGGGATCTCCAACCTACTGGTGGCAACAGGGTGGGACCTACATTAGGCCATTCGGTCTGCCTTTGGAGTGTTGTATTGTTTGCCTGCCATGACTTTGATGTAAAATCTTTTTTAGGAGGCAGTTCCCCTCAGATGACCCTCTAGATCCCTTGCCCTGTTCTCTTCATGGGGCTTCAAACATCCCCTTTACCCCACCCTAACCATGTCCTGTCTCGGATAAGGATTCACATTGTCAAGACTACCAGATGACCTTAATAATGCATACTCCCTTCAGGAGCCATTGTGGTAGGGTATGTGCTTATCTGACTCCTTTTTGGCCTCCGACCAGTCAGTAATCCACAGCTGCTTGATCGAATTGACTTGCTACTCAGAACACAGATTGGTGTCTACTAATGGCTTACTTCTTTACCATCAGATCATGTCCTCCCCCAACAGGGGCCCTTTTGGGCTGTGGGCTTCACAGGCCCTAGTCCTGCTGCTCAAGGCTTTTTCACTCAGTTCAACTAAGTCCCTGCATGCTTCCAGATCCTGTAATCAGTGCTCCTTCAAGCTATGTGCCCTTTGGCCTGGGCTAGCTGCTTTGCTTCAGCAGCTGGCTGCTCCCTGCCTGGGAGCTGCTTAGCCTGCTGTCTCTGCTGCACACCACTGTCTCTTTGCCCCTCTCCGTAGCCAAAAATACTTTCCCCACACCAATCTGGAGCCTCAGGCTGCTCCAGAAGTGCCCAGGCATCTCCAGTTCCAGGAGTTGTTGGTGTTAAGGTAAGTCTGGGAGGCTGGTCATCCCTCTGTCTCTCTTCTCCTCTCTCACAGAGAGACTTAGGTTGAATATTATGAAGAACTTTGTCACTGTAAGGATGATTAAGTACTGAAAGAGATTACTTCCATCCTTGAAAACTTTTAAGCACAGGGTATACAAACACGTGACTGGGATGGTTTAGATAGAGTTGATCCCACCTTGAGCAGAGGGTTGGACTAGCTGACATCCTAAGGTCTCATGTTTCTATGATTCTATGGGTGCTTTGGAGTAAAGTGCAACAGACCTGGCAGTTCTTTGCCTAATCACTAATAAAGACTGGTTTAAACCTTGAAGCATGAGATTTTAATCTCCTACAAAGTGAGTGTCATAAGGGGATCGGAAACATCTAGAGAGCAAGAGAATCTAGAGTTACGTTAAAGCTAAGATTTTGGCCACACTGGGTACGTCTACAAAAGCACACAAGGCTTTTGAGGCACCACAAATCATGTCCCCACACTGTGATTTGGACGGAGGCCTCTGTCTCCCCCACCCCACCTTGGGCAATTTGCACCATGCCAGAGTGCTCATGCAGGGGTGTTCCCCAGGAACAACTATGTGCCACTGGTATTGGTCCCTGGGGAAAGGCATGTGTGCACTCATCTGGACATGCCCACTGGGTGCATCTACATGAGACGCTTTACTGCAGAATTGACTAATTAGCCCCACAGTAAAGCCTCACTGTCAATACATGTGCCCTTATTAGACCAGAATAAACTAATTAATGCTCCTGTAGGATAGTACTTCCTGACACAAGTACTACCTTATGGTGTACTTTACTGTGGTGGAGTTTACTCCACCATAGATGGTGACTGGGCCTGTCAGCTAGCCCTGCAATGAAGCATCCTCATGCCTCAGTCAGCCCCTCCACAGCACATTGAGCTGGGGGGAGCAGCTCCAGGCTGGCAGGCTGATCCCCAGGCCCTCTGTATGCTGTGGTTCTGGGTGCACATGTCAACATTGCACCTGGGAGCAGTGAAATCCAGTACAAACTGCATTGGAGTTTATTGTATCACATTACTATCACGTGTAGACATGCCCACTGTTAAGTATTTCTGGTTCTTCAACCTGTTATTCTTTGTCCCTTATTCTAATGGATCATTGAAAAAATATGGATAGTTTGACATGATTTTCCTTTGCTGTAAGCAGTTATGCTAATTTGCCTCTCCTAGTGTAGTGTCTTGGGTTTCTTCTATAGGTTTCAAGCATACCCTCTCTCATTTGTGACATTAACCCTACCTTTTTAAGCCCTTCAGCAAAAATTGCAAGTTGCAAACTTAACTTATTTTCTGAACTATAGCTGATCAACAAAGTTCTGATGGAGCAGTTTTCCATTAGAAAATGCTGATTTCTTTCAAATCTTGATGCGAAGTGGATAATCTAGTCTGGCCAGCCTGTCTGGCTGGTGTGCTGCCAGGCTGCTCATCTCCCCACCAGCTGGGCAGCAAGTTAGCTACCTTCTCTGCCTGTTAGTCTTGCTGGCTCCCTACAAAGAGGGGATTCTAGGGAGCACTTTTTTCTGAAACTCTAGACTGACATACTTTGAAATTTCAGTCTTGAGAAAAATTGGTTTTGAAATTTGAAAGGAAATAGTAAAAGCAGTTTTTTGCAGGATGAAAAATGTTGTTTTCTGGCCAGAAGTACACTTAACCCTTTTCTTGGATACTGAAAATGAGCACAGTATTACAAAGAAAATGTTTTTTGCCTGTTTACAGAATAGTGAATTTGATAAAAGCATTTAAAAAAAAAAACATCCCTAGAAGAAACAAGAAAGGAAAAGAACAGGTCTTTTTCCTCATTCCTGGCAGGTAAGTAATGGTGATTGTTAGATCCTGCTGGAATCACTTCACTTTCGGCAGCTAGTCTCTTTAGGAAAGGAAAAAGATTGGCTGACAACATAGACATTTTGTTGGATGAGGTTCTCCTGTGTCATATAATGGCAGGAGCTAGTGGAGGCCTTGTCTAATACCATATTTTCCTACATACCACATGTCCATGATACCATTTGTTTTTGGGAAGGCAGAAATTATTTTTTCCAGAGTTACGGCTGCCTGGAGAAGGGAAACCTTCTCCCCCTAATCTTCAGCTTGCTTACCCTCCCTCTTCTGCTCAGTTGTAAGCTAAGTTTAACCCTCTCACCATCACTGCCTAATTGGCAGCAAATATAGGACACTCAGCCAAAGCTATTGTCAATTCTGTAGTGGTTGTGAAAGAGTTAAAGCTGTAGCTGCTGTTGAAGATAAAACTCTGCCCCTCCCTCCATGCATCTGACTTGTGGGGGATGATGGGGGTAGAGAATGACAGGAAAGTGGCAACCATTTTATGGCATCTCCATGCTTCTATGTTAGGCAGAAAAGTTAGCTTCCCAGCTTAAGAGATGCACCCTAATTTTGGAAGGCTAATTTTGGGAGAAAAGTGCATGTGGTACGTGAATAAACATGGTAATATGGCAATATCAAATCAAGGATCTCCTAATGTAAATTGCTGAAATCTCAAAAAAGCCATGCCTTAAGTTTGTCAGTTTAGCACCTGGAGCATAGAATAAAAAGAACAAAGAAGAAAACCAACCCAACAAAACTGACAGACAGAGAGAGACAAAGGCAGGCTTGAAGCACTTTTGGGTTACACTGGTATAAGAGGGAACCCAAACCCTTGGACATAATGGAGTGGGGAGGAGAGGGGCCTCCTGTAACTTTAAGAGGATGCAGTAGTTTAAGATGGCTGTGTGGGGCTGCAACTGCAGGAGTATAGACTGGCCCTTAACTAAAAGGAAAAAAATCCTGGGGCTGGGGAGGAACATGACAAAGGAGGCGTTGCTTCCAGGTTTATAAAGCCAGGGCCTGTGTCAAAGCAGGCAGTCCAACCCTGCAGACTGCAGAGAGAAGCACTCCCCCAGGGAAGCTAGCTGCTGGAAGCAGTGCCCAGGGATACCCAAGCTACCCACAAGGGCGAGTGCAGGCTAGCCCTAGGAATTCTAGTTTATGGTAGGACAGTGGTGAATTTACGGTTAGTGGGGCCCTGTGTGCAGCTTCATGTTCAGGCAGTGGCATACCATTGCCACCCCCCAGTGCCTGGGGGCCAATGCCTACACTTGTGCCCCCTCCCTGGGATGATCCAAGCAGGATGCAGGACACTTTCTCCCACCATACGGCATGTCCACGGGGGAAGTAGCATGGCACACTGGCCATGGGCGAGACTTTCTGGCCAGAAAGGCTGAAGAAGCCCTCAACCTGCCGGGTGGGACGGAGGGCCACAAACAAAATGCAGGAAGCTCTCCGGTTGGGGACTGGGCCTCCTCTCCCCATCAGGTGGCGGCATCAGTGTCAGCAACAGGGCTCCCAGTTGTTGGGGGCCCCATGCCACCACACAGTTTGTTTCATGTAAATCCGCCACTGTGGTAGGATATTGATGGACACCAGGGACAAAATTTATGGAAGCAGCTTGCTTATATTTCAGTTGTGCTGGTGTATGTTTGTTGAGCTACTGGAGGGCTGAGTTTGACTGGAGGGAAGGACAAGAAACGACAGTGGTACTTAAGTGGCATGTTTAGTTTTGCATCCTGCCAGAGGCAGGGTGCAAGGCATAGGCAGGCTGAGGCCCAGAGCTAGGAACAAAGTCAGTGGACCTGGGCTGAGGAAAAAAGGGTTGAGGTCAAACAGGCTGAAGTCTGGGCAAGGACTGGGGCCCAAGGGGCCCAATATTAATCCAGGGCAAAAAGGGAGAAAGAGAGGGGGAGAAACTTGAGGGTATTGGGGTCTGAACTCCAAGTGGGCTAGGGTGAGCCCACAGAATAGCAAAAAGGGACTAGAGCTTGCCAGCTGCTATGTCCAGCTTCCCCTCTTCATTAACAACATCAAGGCATGGCAGGAAAGACATCCCAGAGAAGCAGAAGCAATGGCTGAACATAACTAAAAAGGCCCTCAAGGGGGTGCTGCAGCAACCCTAGGGCACATCCAG
The DNA here is from genome assembly GCF_001723915.1 of Gavialis gangeticus. Taxonomy (NCBI): domain Eukaryota; kingdom Metazoa; phylum Chordata; order Crocodylia; family Gavialidae; genus Gavialis; species Gavialis gangeticus. The sequence continues at coordinate 5,358,768 of NW_017729002.1, read as the reverse complement.
TCACATCTGGCTTTTACGCTGCTTAGTTAATGGAAAACTACTAGGCTGTTTACAGCAATACTTGTATATATTTTTTTCCTGTAGCTCCTCTAATGCAAACAATCTCAATGGAAAAACAAAGAAACCCCAAGCACAAAATATTGACTGGTTACAACAATATTCCAGCAGCACTGAGAGATGAGGTTAGCATGATTTTTACTGAGGGTTTTTTTTAAGGTTTTTCCAGAATTTGAAGAAAATAGTCCAAATTCATCAGCCAAAAATTATTAATCACTTAGCAAAAGGTCATGTGAGTTGGTCTATTGTCATGACAGTTTTCCATCAAGTCTGTTAGTGAGAAACTAAAAAGCCAGTCAGCATTTCTTTTGTAGAATAGGGTTAAAGCTGAAATAAGTGTTACTTTTTAAAGAATCTTTCCATCACCTTTCCCTTATTTGCCCCCATCTATGGAGTACAATAAACATTTTGTGCCTGAGAAGGAAGACCTTTGCCAGATAAAGCGAGCAACTACAGTTAGACAATGTTGAAAACCAAGGTTCATTAAAGTGAAGGTTTAGCCTTGTAAGTCATGTCCCAAGGCATCAGAAGGATTAAAAGACTTTTTTTTTTCACTGTCTTCAGATATTTGTTTGCCATATGGTTATAAGATCAGAATGCAGGCAGGGTAATACAGTCATTTTCAAAGTGAATAATTTGTAACTAGAATTAAAGTGGAGTTGCTCATGATCAGTGTATTTGAGGATAAAGCCAAGGTTGATTCATGATGTGAATGCTAACAAAAAGCACCTCTCTTTACATATTTCTAAATGCATAAGGAACAAAGAAAAGTTATAAAGTCATTAGTCCAGTGAAATGAGATCAAAGTTGAATAATATTCAGTCCCAATGGACTATATGAGAAGAATGAGAATTGGCACCACCCTCTCTATGGCAGTCCTGTGTACAGTATTTTTGCTTGTGTGTGAGGAGTGGCTACATGTACTTGTTTAAAATATTCTAATTTATGATTGTCTGTGTTGTGGGGGGTGGGGGCAGGGAGGAAACCTGCAGTTTGAGTGCCCCAAGTGGCATGGGCAGCCTCTGTGTGTGACACACAGCATACTGGAGAGGGAACAGGCTACACTGCTACAAACAGGTCAGGGAGGAGAAAAGAGAGCAGCAGGGGAAGGAGATCAGAGTAGCACTTGGGGAGGGTGCAGAGCTAATTTGTGGCACACCTGCCAAAAAAGATTACCCCCGTCACGTCTATGTGGTATAGCACAGGTATGTCTGAATGCCATAGTTGTAGACCACAGAAATGGCATTCTGCCACACCACAGAAATCAGTCAAACTGCTTGGAGGCAGGTGGGTAAAGAAATACACATGTTACACACTTATAGCCTCTGGCATTTAAGGGGAGCAGAAAAATAACACAGGCTTATATGGGGACTGCTGGGCATAGAAAACTTGATACCTGCATGTTATTATCACCTTTTTTAAAGAAGGAATTTAAGGGAATTTACAGCTCTGGGAGTACAAGCTTTTCCTGTAGCTGTGGTATGCAGTAGCAAGCTCAGGCTTAAACTCTCACTTGCTGTTGTGCTTCATTAGGTGACCTGAAAACTATCCGTTCGTGACCTGTCTTCTCAGTGCTGCTTCCCATTCATTTTTTACCCTTCTTAATACATGGTTCTCAGAAACCCGTATTACACTAGTGTGATAAGAGCAGACTAAAACCTGCAACTCATTTGAAATGGTCTTGAAAGGTGAAGGGTGGTTTTTCTTAAGTCTTTAGTTGGTAGAAGCAAGTAACCTGAATTTGTAGGTGGGTCTAGGATTTCCTAGAGGGGAATGCAGCATGCCACCCCTCAGGCTATAGGGAAATGGAGGCAAGGCATGGCTACAGCCCCTGGACTGGCAGGGAACACAGTAACTGGGCAGAGAGCAGATGCATGAGGGAGGACCCATGCATCCACCATCACTGTCCCTGGCTGACCCAAGGGCAGGGGGATCTCAGAACTGCTCCAAGCAGGGCCTGTAGGGAGTGCATGGGGAGCCAGCCTTGGCTAAGGACAGCAGCAACAGGTAATAGGTTCCTCCTTCCAGCATCTGCTCCTAACCCCCCCACCCATGGTATCCCCCACCGCATATGTAACTATTGTTCTCCTACTGTCCTTGCAATGGCTTCCTTTCAAGAAATTTTGTGCTTTTTGAGGTAATTCCAACCTCGTGAACTGGTTTTTTTTGGTTTTGGGGGGTCCCCCCCAATCTGGTCTTAATCTAGTAGATGCTGGTAGCTTGGTAGAAGTCGGCTCCACCAATTGGTGCTGAGCAGTGGGGCTCCTCAAAATGTCCACAAAATGGGCTCTTTGTACTGGGACAAAGCAGCAAAAATGGCTTGTCCCACCACGAGTTAAGTAGGTCCCTTGT
>NW_017729002.1:5344495-5351359 GCF_001723915.1 Gavialis gangeticus | reverse complement strand
CCCCCCCACCCATGGTATCCCCCACCGCATATGTAACTATTGTTCTCCTACTGTCCTTGCAATGGCTTCCTTTCAAGAAATTTTGTGCTTTTTGAGGTAATTCCAACCTCGTGAACTGGTTTTTTTTGGTTTTGGGGGGTCCCCCCCAATCTGGTCTTAATCTAGTAGATGCTGGTAGCTTGGTAGAAGTCGGCTCCACCAATTGGTGCTGAGCAGTGGGGCTCCTCAAAATGTCCACAAAATTGGCTCTTTGTACTGGGACAAAGCAGCAAAAATGGCTTGTCCCACCACGAGTTAAGTAGGTCCCTTGTAATGTATTTTCATGTGCATTTTTAGTTTGGTAAGCAAAACAAATTGCCAAGTTGCTATATTTAATCATTAGTGTTTAATTACCATTCTTGCCTTCTCTCATGCGGTATGAATCCCTCAGTCTTACAAAAAGTCCTTCTGAAGCCCAGGTGTGTAGCACTCCATGATCAGTTAGCAGAAGGTCTTTAGATATGAGCGGGTCTAATGGTAATAGTGAGGACAGACTTAGGCCAGATTTGCTCCTGTAGCACAGTCTGTTTCAGGAAAGAGATTTACCTTTAGATGTTTGTGTGTTAAGGTCTATGGCCTGTAGTTGAACAGTTCAGATTCCCACTGGTGTTACATTACCTGTTTCATTAAAGTTAAACACTCGGTCAGTTCTGATCAACTGGTTGTGGCACAGTTTGTGTTAATATTGGGAGAATTTATTAATCCCTGTAACAAGTGCATGGCTCAGGGGCTGGAGCCCACTGCAGGCGGTCAGAAGATTGATGTCATATACTTGGATTTTAAAAAGGCCTTTAATATGGTCTCCCATGATGCTCTTATAAAACAACTGGGCAATTGTGGGCTGGCAGAGTCCATGGGCAAGTGGGTTGGGAACTGGTAAGGGGTCAAACCCAGAGATCATTAGTGGATGGGTCCATATTGTTTTAGCAGGAAGTGGCCAGTGGTGTCCCGCAGGGCTTGGTTCTTGGTCCCATTCTGTTCAACATCTTTCTCAGTGATTTAGATGAGGATGTGAAAAGCACATTGGCCAAGTTTGCAGATGATAGTAAGTTATGAGGAAAAGGAGTCACGCTAGGGGATAGGATGTGGATCTAAGCAGACTTGTCCAAGTTGGAAAGGTGGGCAAAGTGGATCCAGATGCAGTTCAGTAAGGATAAATGCAGAGTGCTTCATCTGAGGAGAAGTAACCAGCAACATGAATATAGGTTAGGAAATGTTTTGGCCAGCATGATGACTGAAAGGAACCTCGGGGTTATGGTTGATCACAGGATGAACATGAGATGCCACAGTCAACACAGCTAACAACATACTGGGATGCATTAGCTGATACATCACAACCAGGGCTAAGGAAGTAATACTTCCTCTCTACTCGGTGCTGGTGAGACCCCAGCTGGAGTAGTGTGTCCAGTTCTGAGCGCCACACTTCAAAAAAGGTGTAGAAAATCTTGAAAGGGTCCAGAGAAGGGCCATAAGAATGATTAAGGGCCTGGAGGACAAACATTATGAGGAAAGACTAAGGCATCAGCCTCACCTCAGCATCACAGAACTCTGCCTGCCTGCCTAGCACACTGGGCCAACTGACTGGGACTGGCTGGCCCTGGCGGACGTTAAAAGCTCCCAGAGAAATGATGCTGGGGAGAGGGAAGCTGAGAAGAAAAGCAACAGTGCAGTGCTTGCCCTCAAAAGGAGAGAGAGGGGGGTATTTTATTGATGTTCTGTTTATTTTGAGATAGAAAAGGGGGGAGGCTGGCTCTGGGGCCAGGGTCAAGCACTTGCTATAATCTCTTCATTGGTGATATTGCTTCAAGAGAAGAAGAAATGATCTTAAATATGAAAAGTGATGAACCATAGAGGGGCTTCCTTTTTTATTTTAAATGCAGGAAGAAACAAAAGTAGGTCTGCAGCTAATACTTTTTATTCCCAAAGTGCACAGCTAGTTAAGTGGGGTAGGCTGAACTGAGGAGTTCAGGAGCTGGAATGCAGAGGATGTCTGGAATTTTCCTTCATTCCTGACACTGTCAGGACTCTGTACCCCGAGCACAGGGGAAAACTTGTAAGAAGGGGCTTCAGACCTACCTGTGTGAAGAACCACCTCAGTAAGGATAGTAGACGCTCTTTGCTTACTCCAACAGGTAATAAGGGAGAAAACTACTATGTATCCAAGAAAGCTATGTTTTAGAGGTTGAAGATGTGAGAATTCCCAAAAGTCAGTCTGAGCTGGACCTTGCAAAGGTTATCAAAACAGCAAATTTTCTTTCAGCTATATAAATAAAAAGGGAACAAGAAAAGAAGTGGGCTATTATTCACTGGAGTTGGGGTAGAGATTTATGATAATCTAAACATGGCAAAAAATAAAATAACTACTTTTGTCTCGCCTTTCAGTAGTTACTGATGTTGACCAAGGGTGCAGAGGGATAACTGATACTGGGAAGGAGGGTACGGAGAGGCTAACTTGCAACAAGGAAACCAAAAGAGGATGATGTGTTTAGCCTAACAGAACAAAGGTTTGGAGGGCAATAGGATAGCTGTCTGTAAATACAGCTGGAATAAATATCAGGGAATGGAGACAGCTATTAAAGCTAAAGGACAATGTTGGCACACGAGCACTGGGTATAAAATGGCAATAGACAAATGTAGACTGGAAACTGTAGGAGGAACAGAAATATCAAAGTGCTTTTAAATGGAAGCTGGATAAATTTAAGAAAAGAATTAATAACATTGTGCCTGAAAGAGCAGGGAACTCAACTGGGAGATGCAGAAGGTCCCTTTCAGCCCTACAGTCCATGATTCCTTCCCTCCCCCCACTCCTGCTGACAAATATGGGCCTTGATGGCAATGCAGCTTTGCTTTGCTTAGTCATTCCTTGTCCTGTATTGAATTGGGGAGGGAAAATTACTTTAATTCTACCAAACTGAAAAGACTTTTATGAGTCCAGGCCAAAACAATGGACCCAGCAGATCCCAATCAAAAGATAAGAGCAACTACTCCCCCAAACAAGTGCCACCTGCAGCAAGCCTGGAGCAATGCCATGGTCCCAGCTGGACTAAATGAGGCAGTCAGGGAAGTCGGGTCCCTGAAGGCACAGGCAGCGGGCCCCACCTGCTTCAACTTTTAAAAACCAGGCGTTGCCTGCATTATTTTCCCTGGAGGAAAAAGTGAAAGTTCTTGTTCCAGACCTTCTGTGTGCTTTTTTTTTTTTTTCTTTTGCTGCTCTTGTGGTTTTGACTCCCTACTCTGACTCTTGTTTCTGACTCTGCTAAGACCTTTGGGGTTCTTTGGTTCTCTGCTCATGATTCTGGTGTGACTTTTGGCTCTTGCTTTTGGCTTCTGATCCCAGTTAACCTTCAGTTTGCTCTGTCTCTGGCTTTGGCTTCTGACCTTGGCTTATCCTATTAGCTACAGTTTGTGAATCCAGTTTGACACCAGATCCTCTGAGCCCCAGGTCCACATTGGCTTCACAAGGAAAACATCTGCACTTCAGGTAATTAACCTAGGCTAGACTGCTCATAACCTGGTGCACAATATCTTCAGTGTTTCTATGGGGGAAAGATATGAGACTTCCATTTCTTTTGCAAGGATTCACTGGTCCTTGCATTTTTATAGGAGCTAAAGTATTACATAGCGGAGAACAAAGGAATAAATGTGTAATATTTGTAGTTCATAACATGAATGTTTTAATGCTTTCTGCTAGGCAATATGTAGGCCATCAGAAATACCACAAAAGTCCTGTTACTACTACTATCACAAATGTCGTCTCTATTAGTGGAGGATTAGTAATGTCTTGATATTGGTGCCAGGGCTCTTTAGTATAGGAAAAATAATTAAAAGTAACTGAAGATATAATTCATACAAAGAAAGCATATTATTCACTTAAACTCCAGGAAAGTGCTGTGTACAAATATTTAAGGATACATTCTGCTTGAACTTATAAGCTAGAATTCAAAATAACCTGTTTGTAAAGTGTCATGCTTTGCAGGAGTTACTGAACTTCAAACTAAAAATTAATCTAGAGTAGTCTGAAGATGGGGTGCAGAGGAATCATGGTGGTATGCAAAGATCTTTCCATCCATTGTTACCCCTACCAGTTAAGTCCTCTGAAGTAGCATACAACCAAGATCTGTCTTTTTCAGCAAAGATGCCAGTAAGACCATGTAGACCTAAGGCACAGAATTGGTCAATCGACCACCTTACCATTTGATAACTAAAAATAAATGCCTTCTTTTAGGACCCTCAAGTTGGCTCTGGCAGTTTCTATCCCCTCCAAATATTCTTTGGCAGGTTAGTTGGCTTTTTCTGGTATCCTGAAAATGTTCAGTTGCTTATTTGTATATTAGTTTCTGCTATGGAATAAACATGAAAGATACAGAATTTGCCTACCAATAAATAAAATGCAGGACTAGGGTGGGTGGTGATTTTAAAAACTTTCTCTGTTTATCGTTTGTTTTTTCACTCTTTTGCAACCACTTCTTTGCTCCCTTAGCATTAGCTTGAGGGATGGGCACTAATGATGATATAAATAATAACTGTCAGTCAGCCTCTTCCCACTGAGGCTGGTAATAGAGATTGACTAGGGCAGTCATTGATGAAAGGCAAAATATGCAGAAATCCAGGATCCTAAGAGTGCCAGCACTGCTAAATCACTGTTCCTTTCTCACATGTGAGGCTCTGGTTATTTATGTTCTTATGAGCTAAGGTAATGTAGGGTGTGCCATACAGGATCAAATCACTGGGCCGTCTAATTGATATCCTGTCTCTAGCAGGTGTATATCAAAGCACATGCAAGAAGCCCTATAGGACAGACTGTTAGGGAACAACCTCTCCATAGGGCAAGTGTTTTCTAGCCCTGCAAGAGTTACAGGTTTGTGTCCTGAATTCAAATTTGTGGCTACAAATTTCTAGTGAGTGCAGTACACGGTATGGGTAAGCCAACACATTTTCATTTTAAATAGTGGGCCCCAAAGATTCAACTAGAGCAATGAAACAAGCTACAGAATTTAAAGTTGTGCTTTTATAATTTAAAAAGAATCTCCCATTGAGTATAGCCTTCTCCATGCTGTTCTTCCAATATACTGCACCCCTAACCTGAAAGCTACATTGGAAATGAAGAAGGATGATTCATCCTGCATGCCTCTTTGTTGAGGCTGCTAGTCAAGGTGGCCAATTTTAATACTGGGTTTTTGTGAATTAAATATGGACAAATGCCTTTTATCCAATAAGAATGATCAGTCACAAACACATGATTCATTATGCTAACAGATGTACATTGCTCTTTGCTATCCAATTTAATAAAGGAATGGATTTTAAAATAGTTGAAATGGCAGTAGAAAATAAAGTGGTAGATAAAGTATTTAATAAAATATTTTATTTGCCGAGTGTGGGTACAACTCAAATCTTGCATTTCAAAAGTTTCCAAGGATTTGAGTTTCCTGTTAGTAAAAACTTACATAGCTTGGACAATTCTAAGCTAATGGATAAAAAAGGTTTATGAAATTTGTGTGTGCAACAGCAACAGTGTGCTCTTATGGTGGGGAGGGAGGGGGGAGCCAACAGCATGTTGAGCTGTTTTAACAGAAGTGTCACTAGCAAATCGAGGAAAGCAATTCTGCCACTGTTCAGCATGGGTAAGGCCTTCACCTGGAGGATTGTGCCCAGTTTTGGGCCCCACACTTAAAGAAAGATTGGCAAGGGTCCAGCAGGGCCCAACAAAAATTATTAGAGGCCTGGGAAGCATGACTTACAAGTAAAGGCTGAAAGAACTGGGGTTATTTAGTCTGAAGAAAAAACTGGGGAGTGAGGGGATTCAATAACTGTCTTCAAGTACCTCTTTTTTTGGTGTTGCCAGCACGGGGGAGCAATGGCCTCAAAGTGCAATAGAGGAAACTTGGATTGGAGATTAGGAAGAACCCTCTTATAAGGGTGGTCAAACACTGGAACAGGCTACCTAAAGCACTGGCTCCCAAACTATTTTTTGCTGTGACCCTAAATAGGGGTTGCGACCCCTGCCCCCACTGCCGACTCACTCCTGCTGGCACTGCCTGGCATAGCTTGGGCCAGGTCAGGATCATGGGGCAGCAGCAGTGAGAGTGGCAGCAAGAGCCATGGGGACTGTGTGCCGGAAGAGCCCCGCAAGTGGGAGGCGTAGAGTGAGGGGTGGACCCCTGCAGCCCTGTTTTGGGTCGCGACCCAAGGATGGGAGCCACTGACCTGGAGAAACTGTGGAATCTTCATCCCTGGAAATTTTCAAGAGCAGATTGGACAGATACTTGGCTGGGATGGTTTAGTCAGGGGTGAATCCTGCCTTGAGCAGGGAGCTGGAATAGATGATCCAATGATGTCCCTTCCACCTCTACTTTCCTATGAACCAGGATGATAGTTTGGAGAATATCTGTCGAGATGTAAATAAATATCTCTCTAATAATAAATAAATTAAATTATATTAATTCTGTTGGCTTTTATAGACTGTATTTATGATGAGCCATTTGGTAGTAAAAAGTCTAGCTCAGGGGAGGGCAATTATTTTGGATGGAGGGCCACTTACCAAGTTTTGGTGAGCTGTCAAGGTCTGCATAGCTAGCCCTGCCCCCTGTCACCCCCAACCCCTGACCTTTGCCACAGGAAGTCTCTCCTCCTGCTGTGAAAGTACTCCTTTTGGGACAGAGTGCTGCAATCTTGAAACCAGGAAAAAAAACCCCAAAATCATATTAAAAAAAAATAAAATATCCACTATAAATTATTTTAATTTAATTTAAACCAGTACAAAAATATTTTTATGCGTTTGTGAAGTTTATCTAAAGGTGATTGCAAAATAGCTCAAACTATAGTCCT
>NW_017729002.1:5338827-5339495 GCF_001723915.1 Gavialis gangeticus | reverse complement strand
AAAGTACTCCTTTTGGGACAGAGTGCTGCAATCTTGAAACCAGGAAAAAAAACCCCAAAATCATATTAAAAAAAAATAAAATATCCACTATAAATTATTTTAATTTAATTTAAACCAGTACAAAAATATTTTTATGTGTTTGTGAAGTTTATCTAAAGGTGATTGCAAAATAGCTCAAACTATAGTCCTATTATATGTGTGGGTGGTAAGAGGGTGCATGTTGGGGGGTGGTTGGGGAGCGTGTAGGTATGGTGGAGGGAATGTGGTTGAGGTGGGGGCTGTGGGAGGATCTGGGATTATGATGGATGGGGTGGGAGGGAGAGAGAGAGGGGGCTGGGCTGCCAACTTCATCGCGTGCAGGTCTTGCAGACTGTGTGCAATGCAGCCAAGCAGACCGTGCAGCCAGGCTCCGCGCTCCTGCTGCCCCACCCTGGGTCTCTACCAGCCCCAGGGTACCAGCATGGGCTCTGTGCTCCATCTCGGCATTGCCACTCCCCCACTGTTTCCCTGCTTTCCCTCCCACATGCCTACCCACCACTGCTGCCACTCCCCCTGCCACCATTTTCTGTGGCCACCCCCTGCTTCCCGCTGCTCCCTGTGCTGCCACCACTTTCTGTGGAGCCCCAGAGCTCCCCCCCCGCACCACCCGCCCTTCGCTGAAGCCCCTG
>NW_017729002.1:5337098-5337496 GCF_001723915.1 Gavialis gangeticus | reverse complement strand
AATAAAGACTGCAACACTGAGGTCCGGGAGACTTCAGGGGCAGAGCCCTGGAGCATATAACAGGAGCTGTGTGCCCAGCATGAGGGAAGCATGTCTGGGAGAGAGAGAAGGGTGGGGCTTAGAAGAGCTGAGGAGAGCTGCTCAGCAGGGCGAAGCAGTAGCCCAGAAGTGCCCCTGAACACTTCCATCAGGGGGCAACGGCAGATGGCTCCAGCAGCGAGGCTCTCGGTGTGCAGTACAGCACGTGGCATCCAGACCCTGGGAGCTGTGTGAGGCGGCTCAGATCTGCAACCTCTGGTGTGTGGCCAGAGACATGGTGCAGAGTAGGACCTTTGGAGCGCTTGGGCACCTCAGGTCCTCAACCCCTGGAACAAGGCTGGGAGCTCGGTGCAGGAGGC
>NW_017729002.1:5335613-5336440 GCF_001723915.1 Gavialis gangeticus | reverse complement strand
TCTGTGGCCACCCCCTGCTTCCCGCTGCTCCCTGTGCTGCCACCACTTTCTGTGGAGCCCCAGAGCTCCCCCCCAGCACCACCCGCCATTCGCTGAAGCCCCTGCTGCTCCCCCACCATCGCCGCTTTCTGCACCTCCCCCCACAGCTCCCCCTGCCACTACCCCGTAGCCTCCTGATGCTTCTGGCACTGTCACAGCTTGCCATGACGCCCCCTCCCCCCAACTGCTGCTCCTCATGCCACCATCACTTTCTGCAGCCCCTCTGCCACTCCCCATGCCGCTGCTGCTTCCTGCTTTGGCTCCAGCCTGGCCTAGCAAGCACCATGTAGCCTACAGCAGTTTCCTCCCTCCCTTTCCACTCGGACAGAGGGAGGTAGGGAGTAGTTCTAGGGTCACCTAGACAGGCAGCCAGAGGCAGGTAAAAAATTAATTTTCTAAAGTTTCTGGGGCCCCACAGGCCAGATGCAGTCCGTGGGCTGTATTTTGCCTGCCCCTGCACCATACACTTCTCAAACAAATTTCCATCTTTAACAATTCCCCAGTAATAGAGAATGGTTTGCTGAATCTCAATAGATTGATCTACCACATTTCCCTCATCTAAAAAAATGTCTTATGAAAGATATTGGGTCAGTGCAGCAGTCAGAAAGGGCTGTGATGGATATAAACGCAAAGAAATGCTGTTAACTCTGCTCTCGCAATCACAAGAATGGATGGTAACGTTTCTACCCCTTTCCCCCTGCCCTGAATACAAGTGTAGCAGGCTTGCCTTTTGGAGCTTGGGTTGAGTCCCAGGCTTGAAATCTTGCTGTTTTTGATTGGTGGGGCTC
>NW_017729002.1:5327433-5330613 GCF_001723915.1 Gavialis gangeticus | reverse complement strand
GGTGCAGGAGGCGCTGCACAGAGGGTCTGGGAGCGGACCATGTCTGGTGCTGCGCGAGGCAGCCCAGGCCTCCAACCCATAGCAAAAGGTTGAGTCCTGAAAGGCAGACAGTGATTGGGCTACTGAGCCAGCAGACGGGGCCAAGCCAGAGGCCCCAGAAGCCCTGCATGACAGAGCCCTGTTCCAGGGGACAGCGACCCTCCCCCTTTTCTCCCCCCTCCCCCTTGAAGCCCACTGCAGGCAAGAGAGCAGCCTTGGCACAGAGGACGAGGACCACCCTCCAGGCCTGGGAGCCATGAGTTGCAGGGAAAAGAGGATTCCTTCAGGGGAGGGGAATTCCCACTCCCCCTGCCCCTGGTTAGTTAAGGGCTCCTGAAAGGGGAGGTCCCGCTGGGAGGGCTCCCCTAAAGTTACCAGCTTCTTTGTAGGGCTTGGGAAAAGCCCAGGGGCACTGGGGTTTCCACTCAGGATTGAGTTTATCTTTGGCGTTTATCTGTTTCAGATCAGATACTTACCGGTGACTTGCCTGTACCTGGAGCACTGGTATAAGGTTTTATGTCATTTACTCAGAGGGAATTGTTTGTTACTGGTTTAGATATCTTATATATACATTGTACATATGTTTATATCCATGTTCCTTTCCTTTGTGATAAGTTAATGTAAATACGTTTGTATATAGTTAAGTCCCCTGACTGATGGAGGGAAACCAAGCAGTCTTCAGTTACCACCTCGCAGCACGCTTGCCAGCTAACAATCCCCTTCAATTGGAGAAGGGGAATATATACCCAAATTACCTGGGCTATACAAGTAATAGATGCACATTTAAATGATACAGTAATAATAAATCATAGAACCTTTACTGCGGGTGTACAGGAGTTGTATTGTCCTCCCATGTATCCCTAAAATATAACAGCCTCTGGGGTGGAAATGTGGCAGCTACTCCCCAGTGTCAGTGAAGGGGTTTCTTGTTTTTGTGGGGAGGGGAGATGCAGAAAAAATAACAGATCTGTTGGGAGTTATGCTGTTGGCTGCTTACCAGCTTTCTCATATAAACTGTACTTGGTGAGTCAATAATACTCTCCTTCAGGAGAAGTCATTTTTCTTTAACCTGCAATTGGACAAAGAATTAAAAACCCATGGCAGCACCTTGTAACAACAGATTTCAAGTTAACATGCTGGACAGCATAAAAAATGATGAGGAAAGTATGTCATTAAGGCTACACACTTAAATGAGGGGAAAGGAAACTGGAAAATGGGAATCTTAACTTGCTCAGAAACGTACGTAGTCTTGGAAGTAAAGCCTGCTGTCTACTCTAATAATTAGATTAAATAAACTCCCCAGACAGCAAGCAGCACATTGTTATTCAAAACACTGGTTCACTTTCAGGAAAATAACAAAGGGACAGTGACAGTTTTTTAAATGTATTAGCAAAAGCCTAGGATTTTGATCTGTCTGAATGAGGTACAGGAAAGATTTCATATCTCTGCTTCCAAACATGTTGTATGGCCCGGCTTGCATTCTTGCCTATGCCAGTGTATCATCTATGCTGACAGCCCCTATACCTGTTTCTGGCTTAAACTGTACTTGCCCCCAGAAAGCTCTGTTCAGATTCTGGCCACACATCTACTTCAACTGTTATTTGTGTCTCCCCACTGCCAGTTTGCAATGTACTTGCATCATAGCCATGAGTAACGGACTTGAAGAATGTCCTCTACTAATATTCCCATAACTACAGTGTTTGTTTTTCTTCTGTATACCTTCCCCTCCACCCTCTGTACTCCCTGCAATCTGGATGGCACACCAAGTCCTTGGATGAAGCTTAACCCTTGTTTCTTTCAGACTGCTTCAGATTGCTGGCTAACCCAAGTTTAGCCGAGTTGAGGATGTGCTCCCCAGATGCTGCCAGCTGACCCGAAGAGCATACATGCATTTTGGTGAGTACCTGGAGGGAAGGCTCTAAGCATCATCATTTTGGCCACAGTAGCAGATCACCATTAAACATCACTTCAAGCCAAGGTGCTTTGCTGGGAATTTGCAAGAGCAGTTTCAATGCAAGATTTACTTAAGGTGCCTGATTCAAGATGACTGAATGTCTGGTTTACACTTTTGCATTTCAGTACATGTCCCCACCTTGTGCCCCTGCTTTGTGAAGCTTTGCCAGTGCCCCAAGCAGCAAATCCACTGCCTCCCACAACTCCATCCCCCTAAATAGGGGCTGCCTTTACAAGGTGAAAGAGGGATTGGTGGCTTCTGTAGAGGGCTCCTAGGAAGTGACTCTGATTTTTGGGACTTCAATTCATGGTGAACCCAGAGCAACCCATCAGTCAAACTGTTCCATCAGATGTTCTGGAGGAAGTCTCGGGGTACTATTCAGTGATGAAGCTATGGCCCATACAAGTAAAATTTCACAAACCAGAATCACACCCCAGGAAGTGTTGTTTTCCATGTTTATTGTGGGTGGGTGGATGTATGAGGTTTGTTTTGTTTTTTTGTGTTGAGGCAGGGGTTGGTTGCTTATTTTTGAGGAGAGCTTTGTTGCAAAGGCAGTGGGATTTCCTAGTAGTTTGCCATTTTTAAATTACAGTTAAGGAGGATTTGGTGCCCCTCAGGCTTTGATCTGCTTTGGTCAGTGGTTCCCTGGAGTTTGAAGAGCTCTAACTATCGTTCAGTCTCTCCTGACCTCTTTACAGACTTGCCCCACATCCTCCAAATGGGATGGGAGGGGAAAGGAAAACTAGAGAGACACGGCAGGTAACAGATACTGTCGTTATTGAAGCCACCTGCTGTCTTTGTTAGCACTTTCTAGTTTTCATTTGCATTGTGGTTTCCTGGTCACACCTTGTTTGAAAGTTTAAAAAACACACTTACTTTTAAACAGTGGACTGATCTGACTTCATTGTTAACTTTTATTAAACTCACAAATATATACAAGGAAAGTTCTCTTTTAAAGAACTCATTGTCCACTCAATTACAAAGAAACAGGAAGTTGCAGTAAGGTTTTGCAGTAAGCTGCAGGAACCTGCCAAAAGGTTTTATTGAATTTGTTGCTTTTTTTTTAAAAAAAACAAGAAGTCGGCACAAGCCAAGCCAATAGCACCCTGTGTCCCAAGCAAGCATGCATAAAGAGTTGCATTTGATATTTATTTGGGGATATATATTAGCAGGAAGTCCTGTGAGCA
>NW_017729002.1:5309965-5322433 GCF_001723915.1 Gavialis gangeticus | reverse complement strand
AAAAAAAACAAGAAGTCGGCAAAAGCCAAGCCAATAGCACCCTGTGTCCCAAGCAAGCATGCATAAAGAGTTGCATTTGATATTTATTTGGGGATATATATTAGCAGGAAGTCCTGTGAGCACATATATGACATTGATCACTGTTGCCTGAAACTCAATTATTTATACCTTGTCTCTGATGCTAGTAACCCTTGAGTAAACAACTTCCATAATAGCACTGCAAATCTCCACCATCAGCAGCAGCCTGAAAGTAGACTTGCCAATAAACTACATAGTCTTGGGCCTATAGTAGTTGTCGGCAGTCAGGTTCTAGACCGAAATTGCAATCTACTTACTTATTGGTATTGGATCCCTTTATTCTGTGCTTTGATAGATGGTTGGGGTAGGCTACTCACACAGGTCCATGAATGTCTGTTTCCTTAGCAGAAGTCCTGAAGCCACCGCAGGATATCCCATGTTTGCAAAATGTCATCCTTTCACTAATCTATGATAGTTCTTTATCTCCACACATGCCAGTATACATTTGTGGATAGAGTGGCAAGTGCAGTATTCAGCATGTTTCCCAAATTTAGTTTCCAGCATGTGCAGTAACCTTTTAATTGACGCTAATACACAGTAGATTAATTCTACTGCACTTTAGCACAATAGCATGACTTGCTGTAGTTTGATCTACCACGCATTTAACTTCTTGTGTAGATGTACCCTATGAAGAACTGTTCCACATCATAAACAGTTGGGCCACAGGTAAAAGAGTTCCTCTAATGGCTCAGTGATTCTGGCCATCTCTGCAAATAGAGCAGCACTCTGGGCCAAAATAGCCACTTGTGATGGAGGGTTAAAAAAACTAAAACACTCTGTCTTTGGGACCATTTAGAAAACAGGCTGTCCCACAGTGCACCAAAGACCAGTTCCTAGAATTGCTCTACCAAGTATGGAACCTGGCATATGTCCCCTAAATCTCACTTGCACACACATGTCGGTAAAGACAATGTGCATGGGTAATAAGGGGATTAACACGCGTCAGAGAAATAGCAACATAAATGGGGGAAAGGGCAGTTTGCCTGTCTTGGGCTTTCTGACACTGGGCAGTATAGAAATACCCAATAGGGCTGTGCAAAGCTTTGGTCAGTGATCCTATTCAGCAGAGATTCAGCCCAATTTGGTGGCCAAATCTCCAAATCCAAATTGAATCAGGAGACCCTTTAATCTCTCCGAATTGAATCAGAACCCTTCGAATCAATTTGGAGAGATTCGACAATTTGGACATAGACTCGGACATAGAGTGCCTACACCTGCTGCTGCTGCCACCAGCAACAGGGACTGTATACCATGGGGGGGCTGTGTATGTGTGGGGGGGGTCCCCACATGCCCCCCGCTGCCCTCGCACCTACAGCCTGTCCACCCGAGCTCCACACTCCTGCCACCACCCTGGGTGCAGGCTCTGTGCTGCTGTAGGCCCTGTGCTCCATGCTTCCGCCCAGCTGCAGCTTCCCCCCACCCCTGCTACTTCTCTACCTAGTGCCTGACATGAGCAGGATACCAGAGAAGCTGAGCAGATCCCCCAGTGGCTGCAGCAGTGGCAGCAGCAGCAGCCCCGCTCAGAAGCTGTGTGCTGGCTGGGCCAGGCCCTTCTGCCCACAAGGCTGGAAGCAAGGCATGTAGGCTGGGCGGGGTACAATTAGTCGGTGGGCACCCACAAGCCAAATGAAATGGCCTGGTGAGCTGTATTCAGCCCACAGGCTGTATTTTGCCTGCCCTGATTTAGAGCCTTTTGATTGGACTATAACCCCTGAGTCTTAGAAGGTAAAGATAGGAATCTTCTACTTTAGAAGGAATTTTTATGTTGCTCTCTTGTATGGCATCTATGTATACGTATGTAAATAACTGCTAGTAAAACATGATTGAAACACTGTGGGGAATATTAGTGGTCACATACACATTACTGGCATTGTGTCAGGCAGATGGACAACTCCACCTATAACTGAGACAGCAGCGAGTACAAGTTTCACAGATTCTTCTGAGAACATTGCCTGCAAGACATGAGATAGAAGGGGCTGAATGCACTCCTCTGTTTGTTGCACATTTGAAGTGAACATTTTTGTTTTTTAAACATAATTTTATTTCAACAGACACCGCTGCTGCTCCTTCCAGCATGTCTAAGACAGTTGGCAATGCAGAGCCAAAACTTGCTGAAGCTTCTTAATGAGTCTGGGCAGCTGTCTAGCTTTGCACAGAACATTTGTTCCAGTTCTTGGCATCTTATTATGTTTTCATAGATAGAAGTAGCTTTCCAGAGCTGAGCTCTATAATAGCACTTTACTAGGTTACTAATAGCGCATCCCAGGTTCTAGGTGGGGTGTTTGTGTGTGTGTGCACACATGTTTCCACTCACTGAAGGGAAGAGGATGGTGGGAGGCTGTACCTATGTATATATGTAAGTGAAGACAGGACAGCATCCTGGTAATGCCAGGTCCCAGATGTACCCTGCTATATAGACTAAATCCTCCTTGAGCCAAGGGCATTGGTAGGAGGCTCTGTTTTCTTCTAGTAGGAGCCACTAGGGCTCCTGGGAGACATTACACCTAAAACACACAACCAGTTAATCATGAACAACGTGTGCTGGCGGTGGTGGGAAGGCAGCGGCGGGAGCACAGTAGTGGTAAGCGTCGAGCTCCTGCAGATGCCACTGGCACTGTAGGTGGGGGGTGACCACCCACAGATACCACTGGCAGCAGCCAGCAGAGATAGCTAACTGCCCGCAGACTACCAACGGTGTTGATGGCAGAGGTAGGGGTTGGCAAGTGGTGACTGCCTGCAGGTGCCTTCAACACTTTTTGTAGAGGGTGCACTGCCATGCTCAGGAGGTGCGTGTGTACCCATGTGCACTAGGGCTGTGCAAAATTTGACAGGCAGTTTCATTTTGATGCTCAAAACAGCGAAATCGAAATGAAACTGCTTCAAAACAGCCTCAAAATGAAACAAGGCAAGTCCAAACTGTTAGACCCTCAACTCCATGCGGTACCCAACGACTAAGGAGATGATGATCCAATTGCTCATGGATCCTGTTCCTCATTAGTCAGAGCAAGCAGGGAGCAAATACCAGCACACATTGCTTGCAACAGCTTTATTCAAAATGGAGACAGCTTCGGGCCAGGTCCCAAGAAACCAACAAACCAGGGACCTGCACTGAACAATAGTTTCTTTCACATTGTATATGCTTTAGTTCAGGTTCATTAACATCCACTCCACCTATGTTCCTCCTTGAGTTCCACCCATTTCTCCTCCCATCTCAAGCTCTGCCTTGGCTTACTGCTTGCTTCATTAGCATGGAATTGCCTATGCATTCCCTTCATTTACATGTCTCTGCTAACAGCGCATGTGTAAGGCCATGAACTCGGGTACTCTCAGTCAAACACTGGTTCTTTTTGGTTATTGCTGACTTCCGTACCATCTCCAAGGTCTTGCTTCTGCTTTATCTCCTGACGATAGCTGGTGGGCTGCATCTTGTTCTTTTTACACAATGGGCTCTAACACTACGACTTTGTTTAGAAAACTGCTTGCCAAAGCATTTGCAAGGTTAGTCTTAATGTATCATCCTGCCTTGTGACCAGCAGCATTTGCTGAGATGGAAAAAAGCCTTCGTTCAGCTGCACACTCAGTGCTCCCCAAAATCCATATCATTATCCTAACAAAAACATTTCAAAATGAAACACTGTTCCATCTAAACACAAGTCAAAGTGGAATGGTACCGTTTCGCACAGCCCTAATGTGCACCCCCCATGCATTTTCCCTGCAGTTAATCATGTCTTAAAGTGTAACCCAGCTACATGTTCAAGCAATTAATGGCACAACAAAGAGTGAAACCAGCCCCAAAATTACTACACAAAAAATGTGTAATAATTTTGTGGGTGGTTTCAGTCGTACCTTAAAATGAACATGGGGCTCGGTGGACCCTACCAGGGCTCAAATGGGCCTCTGTTTGGTCTCTGCTGCCACTGATTAGCTGATTGGGGGTAGCATGGGGACTGCATGAGGCTCAAGTGGGCCACCTGTGGTCCCTGCTGCTTGCTGGTCAGCTGACTGTGGACACCCTGGGGAGTACACCAGGGCCCAATTAAATCCTGGTGCAGTCCCCATGCTGCCCTCAATCAGCTGATGGGTGGCTGACTCCAGAGGCTTAAGCCACCCATTGAGTCCCTGGAGCCAGTTGATAATTGCTGGGCACCTTTGTCAATGCAGAAGGAGCCTGGGATCAGGAGCTTGGGCTCCCCCTTGTGCTGGCAAATACTGTGCAATTAGGATCTGATCCCAAAATCACATGCACATGGCAGAACCTGCAGCATGACAGGTTCTGGAGATGTGATTGTTGGAATCGGATCCCATCATACCCATTAACTAAACATCTGTCAGCAAGCCAGAAGTCCCCCTCTCCTTTGGAGGTCTGAGGGCCCCCTTGTCCCAATAAAGAGGTGTACTAGCAGAAGCAGGGAGCTGTGAGGGAGTACTTGCTTGGGTGACTAAGTAGGCCCTGCTTTCTCCTGCACTGGTTTGCTGTCCCTGAACTTTGGAGCAACCACATGGAAGGAAGAGGCAAGTTAGTTAACACTGCCATTGTCCTACCTCTCCCAGTTCCCTTCAGCCAGTGCAATTGGTGGAATCTGGCTCATAGCTTGCTTTTTCTGCAGTCCTTATGTAGAATAAGGAAGGGTTTATGCTATGTAAAAGCCACTTAGTAGGAAATCAGAGTTTAGTTTAACTAGTATCATTAATTAGATGTGACTCAAGCACATAAGTCTGATCCTGGTCCTGAACTTTCCCAGATTTCTGGAATGGACAGAAGTGGGGGCTTGTTTTAGGCCCAGCTGTAATTTTAGCATTTATTTACAATTGTTGTATTTAATTGTTGCAAGTTGTTAGTGTAGAGGGCCAAAACAAAGTATAACTCATGAAAATAGTATAGTGGGTTGCTTCCAGAATGACTGCGTTCTAGTGAGGCTCAGTGTGGGAACACAGTAGTCTCAGCATTCCTGAAGCACTAGTCCATTAGTCTGTGCCATCACAGTCGCCCACTAGGATTTCCTGCTTTGGCTTCATGCTTTGCCAGCTCAATTTAGGTGTGAGTTGAACTATTCAATCTGTTTTAAACCAAACATTTGGAGAACCAAATGAATACACCACGCCCCTTACCACACTTTGCTCATAAGGCTTAATTCTCATTGGTTTAAAGACACTGCCTTTGTCACCTTTGTTTATTTAAAGATTGGTTTTCTTGGGCTGAATTTGATGACTATTTGTTTCTGCAATGTTGAAAAGTTTCCATTAGAAGCCCTACCCCCCACTTTCTTTGTTTAAACAAAGTATTTTCTTAACTCTTTCCACTTTAAAGAAGCCATTCAATTTTGGAGTTTTCTTTGATAGGAATTCAACACCAAATGGCTCTCTCTCATTATCAGGAATCATGTTTCAGTAGTATGTATCCACTCTATATTATACTCCAGATTATAATGGGTGTCAGCTTTTGGGTCTCAAACTATAGTGTGTTTCATACACATCTCCATGCACCCAGGCAGTAAGGAAAGGCTACACCGGTGTTTATAAATCCTAGTAGATGGTCGAACAAAAGTTCAAGCAAGTGGTTTGTTCCATCTAGTAAGTTATCTAATAGGGATGCAGGAATTTTATTTGCTATTTTAAAAAATAAGAATGTAAGAGATGAAAGGACTGCAAGTATGACATGGACAAACATTTACTTTATTTGAAAAATCTTCTGAGCTATGAATTCCTAATTGTAGGCGAGTGCCTATTCACCAAATGAATTTTACAGTACTCTGCCATGTATATTATTTCCTGACTAAATTGAAAATAAAAGCTTCTATCTAGTGTGGTTATTTTTTTAAGTGAGCCTGAGGCTGAACAGCTCTGAACTAGCAATGCACATGATCAGGAGGCAGCAGTTATTTTCTGACTTGAAGGAAAAATTGCATGCATGTTCTTACAAGCTGAGGCATCCCAATTCAGTGACAAAGAAACCTCTCTCATTCCACTGCAATACAAAGCAATAGTGGAAGTGCGAGCCGGATGGTGGTGGCTATGTGAAAAGTTATTTGACTTTAGCAGGGTATGGACCCTGGACTTCGGAAAAGCAGACTTCATGTCAATCAGGAACAGGATCCCCTGGGAAGCCAGTCTGAGTACAGGAGAGCGGGTTGTACTTTAAAGAAACCTTACTGAGGTCACTGGAATAAACCATCATGATGCACAGGGAGACTGGCAAGTTTGGCAGAAGACCAGCTTGGCTTAGCAGGGAACTCTTCAGTGAGCTAAAACACAAAAAGGAAGCTTACAAGAAGTGGAAACTTGGACAAACAACTAACGAGGAGTATAAGAGCGTTGCTCGGGCATGCAGGGATGAAGTCAGGAAGCCCAAAGTGCAATTGGAGTTGCACCTAGCAAGGGACGTGAAGGGTAATAAGAAGGGATTGGACAAGTATGTTAGCAACAAGAGGAAGATGAGGGAAAATGTGGGTACATTAATGAATGGGGGAGGCAAGCTTGTGACAGAATTTGGAGAAAAGGCTGAAGTATTTAATGATTTTTTCACCTTGGTTCACAGGAAGGTAAGCTCCAGATCACTGCACCTGGCAGCAGAGTTTGGGGAGGAGGTGAGCAGCCAACAGTGAGAAAATAATAGGTTAGGGACTATTTAGAAAATGTAGACATGTACAAGTCTATGGGGACAGATGGGATGCACTCAAGGGTGCTGAGGGAGTTGGCCAGTGTGATTGCAGAGCCACTAACCATCATCTTTAAAAACTCATAGTGATTGGGATGAGTCCCAGATGATTGGAAAAGGGCAAATATAATGCCCATACTTAAGAAAGGAAAAAGGAGGATCCAGGGAACTACAGACCAGTCACCCTCACCTCAGTCCCTGGAAAAATCATGGAGCAGGTCCTCAAGGAATCCATTCCTAGACACTTAGAGGGGAAGGTGGTGTTTAGGAGCAGCATGGATTTACCTAGGGCAAGTCATGCCTGACCAACCTGATTGCTTTCTGTGATGAGTTGACTGTCTCTGGATGCAGAAAGAGCAGTGGATGGATATATTTCAATTTTAGCAAGGCTTTTGGTACAGTGTCCCGCAAGATTCTCACAAGCAAGTTAAGGAAGTATGAGTTGGATAAATGGACTGTAAGGTGGATAGAAAACTGGATGGATAGGTTTAGAGGGTAGTAGTCAATGGCTCAATGTCTAGCTGGCAGCTGATATCAAGTGGAGTACCCCAGGAGTTGGTCTAGGGGCCAGTTTTGTTCAATATTTGCTTCAACAGCATGGAAGATGGGACAGAGTGCACCCTCAGCAAGTTTGCAGTTGACACTAAGCTGGGAGAGAGTAGTAGACATGCTGAAGGGTAGAGCTAGGATCCAGAGAGACCTCATCAAGTTGGAGGATTGGACTAAAAGAAATCCCATGACATTCAATCGGGACAAGTGCAAAGTCCTGCACTTAGGACGGAACAATCCCATGCACTGTTACAGACTGGGGACCATCTGGCTTAGCAGCAGCTCTGCACAAAAAGATGTGGGAGTTACAGTGGACAATAAGCTGAATATGAGCCAACAGTGTGCCCTTGTTGCAAGAAGGCTAACTGCATCCTGGGCTGTATTAGTAGGAGTGCTGCCAGCAGATAGAGGGAAGCTATTATTCCCCTCTATTCAGTGCTGGTGAGGCCACATCTGGAGTACCATGTCCAGATGTGGGCCCCCCCACTACAGAAAAGATGTGGAAAAATTAGAGTGCAGCAGAGGGCAACAAAAATGGTTAGTGGGCTAGTACCATGACTTGTGAGAAGAGGATGAGGGAACTGAGGTTTATTTAATCTGAAGAAGAGAAGACTGAGAGAGGATTTAATAGCAGCCTTCAACTATCTGAAGGGTCACTATAAAGAGGAAGGGGCTAGACTAGTCCCAGTGGTGGCAGATGACAGAACAAGAAGCAATGGTCTCAAGATGCAGTAAGGAAAGTTTAAGTTGGATAACAGGAAGAATTTTCTCACAAGGAGGGTAGTAAAGCATTGGAACAGATTACTGAGACGGGTCATGGAAGCTTTATCCTTGGAGGTTTTTAAGACCTGACTAGACAAAGCCTTGGCTGGGCTGATCTAGTTGGGGGTGGTCCTGCTTTGAGCAGGGTGTTGTACTAGATGATTTTTGAGGTCCCTTCCAACCTTAGTTTTCTATCATTCTATGATTCTCCTTTGCATTTTAAAATGGCTTTTATATTTTCTTTACTATAGCGTTGTCAGCTATGATTGCGTAACAAAGGCTGAGCCAGTTTTCATTTTAGCAGGGGCATTAATCTTATTTTATAAAAGAATCCCAATAAAATGGTAACTAAAACACAGGACCAGACTTTGGGCACTATCTGAGCCTTTCATGTTGGTTTTAAAACAGAATTGGTTCAGAAATTTCTGTTGCAAAGTGACCCTTTTGTGTGTGTGCAGTTTGAGTGGTAGGTTGTTTGTGTGGGGGGGTTGTTTGTTTTGGGAGGGTTGCATGATCTATTTAACTTTTTAAGACAAAAGTGATGCACCAGCCTGCACCAGGGAAGCCTTACATAGAGCCTTCCGTCACAGTGAATGGCCAAACCCTTCAGGCAGCGGATAAATTCACCTATCTTGGCAGTACACTGTCACACGTAGTTCACATCAATGATGAAACGAATGCCAGAATTGCTAAAGCAAGCATGGCCTTCAGCAGACTCCATGTAAATGTGTGGGAGCACAGAGGCATTAATCAACATCCGAAGGTGTACAAAGCCATTATGTTGCCAATCCTGATGTATGCATATGAAACCCAAAGCAGTATCTCTTGCTCAGTGTGCTGTACACAGTTCAAAGCACAAATTGGCCTGATCAGCCATTTGTGTGTCCACAGAAACCAAACCAAGCCAAAAGGTGATGTCATGGTGATCTTCAAATTTGAAGGATGAACAACAACAACAAAATATCATGCAGGAAATAATTAGTCTCAGAAGTGAAATAACACAACAAAGATCACACTGGCTGCATCTACACAGGACATTTGTTCTGCAGTGGCTCATTAGTACTGTGCAGTAGGGCTCTGCGAAGCTTCAATAGCTGATTCAATTCAGAGGAGATTTCGGGGACCGAATCTCTGAATCTGAATCAAATTGGGAGACCAAGTAAAAGCTCTGAATTGATTTGAAGCATCCAAATCAATTCAGAAAAGCTTCAGAAAAAAGATTCAGCCATAGACTAAACAGGCAGCTGACAGCTGCCTCCAGCTGACAAGTCTGTTGGTGTTGAGAGGGGGGGAGTGAAGAAGCATGGGGGAGGGAGGCATTGGGGCTGGGGTTATGACAAGCTGCCCAGCCAAGGTGGGGGGCGTTTCTTGGGGAGGGGGGCAGAGGGGCATGGGTTGCTGGCACAGCTTGCTCCAGGTAGAAGGGGGCAAATGGCAGCGGGGCATAGCCCCCGCTCCCAGCACTGCCGCGCCTACATCCCACACCACCCTGCACCAGCTGGCAAGTGGTGGCAGGGCAGAGCCCCTGCTCTCAGTGCTGGTGCGGGCACGGCAGCACTGGAAATGGGGGCTATGCCCTGCTGTGGCCTGGAGCCACACCAGCTCGACAAGTGGCAGCATGGCATAGCCCCCACAGCTCCCCCCACTGAAGAAACTGAGGCAATGGCTCATGGAAGAGCACATGGAGTCAGAATCAGAATTAGATCTCCACAGCTCCTGACTGAGTTCAGTCACCTTCGCACCATACTACCTTAGCCTTGTTTCTTAATGCAAAGGTTGAACTAAGCCTACAGCTTGGAGCACAGAACAGAGAATAAAGAACAGAGTAGGTTTATCCAGTGGCCTTTCAGCCCTGACATTGGTTCCATACATGGTTTTTGTTCCAAATACAATGTATGTAATGTATTTGTGCAGAACTACTGACAAGATCCCTGTTAGCAGTTCATAAGCATCAGTAGCATGACTTAGTAACTAAAACTCTGCTTACTTATAAAGAAGCATGAATAAATCCAATAAATAAACTATGAAAAATATACCAAACAAACTATTATTATTCCACTGAAATATGCTTTGATGCAGCTCTTACCATCCTGAGCCATTAGACTGTAATGCAGTAGACTGAAGACAAGAGCTTCCTATAAGAGGACAGCAGTGTGTCCAAACTGCTTAGAAACTTTTCTAGATCATACCTGTTTATGACAACCTTAATTAACTACTTAGTTCTATAGTCCGCCCTGTTTGTGCAGAGATTTCCCTGAATCTCCAAGCTCCAACTTGGAAGGTTAGCCAGTATAATAACGATCTTCACATTGGCCCGTAGTTGTAATTGGAATAATACTAGGGATGACTTTTGACCCTGTCCTTAAGAAACTTACAATCTGATACATGCTCAGTGTTGTCTTTTAGGTGGTATAGACTTGGGGCTGTATGCTATGTCTCTAAATGTACAGAAGTCAGGTGGAAGACTGGTACGGGCATAGTCTACAGTGGAAGTGCCCTATAACAAAACACAGAGTTAAAGCTTTCCTTATTCTAATAAAGCCCTTTGTTTAATATTGAAAGAAACTTTTTCCTGTCATTCATTACTATTGTCAAATGGTTTGCAAACTTGTCCAGGTCAAGCTCAATGTAACCCAAACATTAGACTAGAAATTCTTCAGTTTTGAAATAGAACCATAACTGGTTCTCAGGTCGGAATTTTTTTTATTTATTTTTTTATTTTTGGCATTTCTTGTACCAGAACTCATAAGACTGCTGTCCTCATTGGGTGGCTTTGGATAAATCACTTCCCCTCTGTGCCTCAGTTTTCACATCCGTACAATGGGCATAATGCTACTACAGTTTTATAAAGTGCCATGAGTTCAACTGGTGAAAAAGACTATGGCCCTCCTAAGATTGTTACCCTTAGGTCATACTTCAACCTAAATCATGCTTGAGGAATTTCACTCTAGTCCTAATGAACAAGTGTTCATTGTAACACAAAGTTTAGCATTAATTGGCAGAGAAACTAAGGGCTCAGGCTGCACTTCTTTCTCTTGGATGTGGCTCCTTCAGATCAGAGTTGAAACATGGTGATGGTGCCAGGTTCTCAGGTTATACAGATAAACAGAGTGTCAATCCAATATTTTCATCAGCCATAAATTAGCAGACAGATTTTTTGTGTTGTTTCAAGTTGATCTGGTTCTATCTGAATACAGCTGTTCATTCTACTCTACAGATTTCAGGCAGCTGAGGAGAATGAGTTTCTTTAAGGAAAGAACTGTGACTTTTTTATTTTGGTATGTTTATTTCTACTGGGCTTTGTCTTTTTAAAAAAATGAAAAATATTTCCTTCATAATTTGCAAACTTTTATGTCAGATAATGAAAAGATCAGGACATGCCAGGCTATTTCAAGTGTAGCCAATGAGCCGTGGGGTGCTGGGGAAGGTTTTACGCATGTCCATGCACTTCTTGTCAATGAAGAGGGAGTTTGCCTTCACAGAAAGGTCATGTTCCAGTCTTGATTTGTTAAGGACCAACAGCTGAAGAGTATCCTGGGCATCTCGAAGGCGTTGCTTCAGGGTCTGTAATGTGTCACCTATAGTAAAAACTTCATTGACGAGTCTGAAAAAGGAGGGGACAAGTTATCAAAATGCTTTTAAAACAAGCCCTTTCCATCACCTTCTCTGGATGGTGCATGGGTTGGATTCTTTTCCACAGTACTTACAGGATTTGAGTTTTAAAAAATCATAAAGGTGAACTGAACAAGTGAGGAAAAAATGTCGTCTTTGCCAAATGTGTTTATGTAGCACCTTGTGGACAAGGATGACATCCTGCTAGCATTGCCTCTTCAATGTCAAGTTTGGCTCTCATATTTGATATAGCTTATGATGCAAATTTTCTTTTTCCATCACTGCTCCACATGTAATGTCAGGAACAACATTACAAAATCAAATTCCTATTTGCTGATTTTGTAGCATACTTCTGAGATGGATGTTATCAAAGCATGTTGGTGGAGACATGCATATTGATATACCCATAAATGATCTGGGTAGGTGGTTGTGCTAAGTGTTTATGTATTCTGGCCCATCACTAAGTGGAACACTTCTTGCTCTGCTGTTGCTGAAGAAGCATACTAGTGAGGGCAAAGCTAACCCTTGCATTTCACTGAGCTGCAATAGAGTCACTAGGCTTGTAGCTCTGAAGTAGAGTTTTCCTATGCACTGCCAATGGCCAGATGTGTTCCAATGCCCTGTATTTTCTTTACACAGGATGATAGTTCAATGCTTCCCTGCGTGCATCCAGATGACCGTGGTTATGTGGTACATGGTGCTGCAAACACATTTGCAGTGCCACATACTGCACAGTCTAATGTTCTCCACACTGCGAGGGCATGCTACCTGAGTGTGTGCCACTCCATTTTTTTTCCACTTTTTTTTTTTTT
>NW_017729002.1:5308421-5309788 GCF_001723915.1 Gavialis gangeticus | reverse complement strand
TTTTTTTTTTTGACCCCTGGATATCCAGGGGTCAAAAAAAAAATGCAGAAAAAAAACCTGAAGCAGTGCACGCTTGGGAAATATGCACTGCTAAAAATTGGAGCCAGGCCACTTGGAGCTGTGCTGTGGCTGCTGGCCAGGCTTCACCTTGCAGGATCACTGTGGCTGCAGCTCTGGAAAGCCTCCAGGACCCCAGGTAAGGCTACTGGGGCCATCACAGTGCTAGCCCCAGCCTCCCCTATGCCACCCAGGGCAACTTGCCATGCACAAAAGCGTACATGACATGGGCATTCCCTAGGGACAAAAAGCAGTAGTGCAAGGTGCACCATAGCTACTTGTCCCCAGGGAACCAAACATCCCCACACATCTGGATGTGCCCCTAGGACTGTTTTGGTTCATATTACAACAGTACAAGGACACTAATGCAGCTTTGTCTGGTTCCCTTTGCATTGCTCAAGTCTCAATCTGCTTGACTTTGTTTTAAAAAAAAGAAGAGGATGGGCCATTCAGTATTTCTTCCAGTGCCTCGAGTGTATTACTGTTTTTGTAGCTGGTAAAATGACAGCTTCCATTTTTTCAGGATCCCCTTTAATTTGCTGTTTTGGAATATTTCCAGTTGATGTGGTAAAGCGAAGTGTAGAACAAAGCTAAACTTTGCTTACTTGTTTTCTTTCTGATTTCCTCAGCCATATAGTTGGCAGCACACAAAGTAAGAGAATCAGTGCCAACATCAGCACTTCCTTTTAAATAACAACAAACCCAGAACATTTACAGGCTAAAAAAAAGTGGTTGACTAGTATTCTCTTCCCATACCTACTACTTTTGAGTTTTTGGATTGAACTGTCTCTTGGTTTTAACCACAGGAGATAAATAGACCTTACAAATTATTCCAAAAGTATCAATTCTTAAGGAATGCAAATACTGAATGATTTTGCATTAGCCAGGGGGGAGGTTATTACTTCAGTTCTATGCACCCCAGCCAGAAACTTTTGGATTCAAAACTGGGTTCAGATTTCAAATTCCCAAGCTCTGTCAGTTTTCCTTAAAATCAATCTCTGATTGTGATTATAATGGACAAACCCACAAAAGATTCATAGTTTCATAGTTTCTAGGGTCGGAAGGGACCTGAGCAGATCATCTAGTCCGACCCCCTGCCATGGCAGGAAAGAGTACTGGGGTCAAATGACCCCAGTAAGGTGGTCATCCAACCTCCTCTTAAAAACCCCCAGAGTGGGAGCCTGCACCACGTCACATGGAAGCTGGTTCCAGACCCTAGCCACCCTGACCGTGAAGTAGCGCCTCCTGATGTCCAACTTAAACCTTCCCTCCGCCAGCTTGTGACCGTTGTTCCTGGTCACTCCTTGCGG
>NW_017729002.1:5306678-5307696 GCF_001723915.1 Gavialis gangeticus | reverse complement strand
CTGGGCTTGGAGGATCGTCTCCTTAAGGAGCGACCACTCCCCTTGGACACCCGGCTCCCCTCCCCTCTGAGACTTCAGTGCTTCTCCAACTATCCTCCTTAGCTCGTTGAAGCTAAGGTTTGGATCAGCTGAATGCCTAAAATTTGTGTTTTAGTCAGGCAATATATATGTTTTAGTCAGGCAAAATTGACTTAAATCAGAGTTTTGCCTGAACCAAGGGCTTTATGATTTGTCTCTGTGTTTGTATGAGCTAGGAGTAGGGGACACAAATTTGCAACAGTACCTCAGACAGATCCTTTTTTGGATCTCTAGCATCCCTACTGTTACTGATTGTGAGAAACTGAAGTGACAAAATACCACTAAAGCACTGCAGTAATGACAGTGAGGAAAATATTTTTTGGGAATATCTTAAAAAGACAGAAAATGTGGATAGTCCCAAGGTATAGTGGGTGGAGAAGCAATGAAACATGGGGGGTTCATCTGGAATGTAGTTTCATGTAGAATCATGATTTTAATGGACTTGCCCTCACTATTTGGAACTTCTTTTATTCCAGTTTAGACAGAGGACCAAACTTACAGGCTAGAAATAGACATTCAAAAAGCCTGAGCCTGAACTGATTCAATCTTTGCAGGTTTGTCTAACCTACCTAGGCTAAATTACTTTGTAACTGCACAGACATCTCCAGAAATGCAGGCACATGCCTGGAGTGGTTCAGGCTAAAAGCCAGGGGGTGCTACAGCAGCCTTTCCTTCCCTTCCACAGTGCTGAGTTGAGGGGGGCATGGCCAGGCCCCAATAGGATTAGGGAGGGGTTCCCCCCTCCTTGACAACACAGCTTTTATCAGCATTTATCACCCCATCAAGAAACAACCTCTCTCCTTAAACAAAGAAGGAATGGAGGGACATTACCAGCTGAACTGTTGATTAGCTCCAAAAAGCCCTAAGCCAACACTGCTGTCTACCACAGCATGGACTGTAGCCAGCATGTGGTCTGCTAGCTAATGCTGAGGTGTCTGTA
>NW_017729002.1:5298716-5301678 GCF_001723915.1 Gavialis gangeticus | reverse complement strand
AGGGGAGGAGGGGAAGCAGGGGGAAGCCAGGCAGACACTGCTGTTCCTGCAAGTCTCTGCCAGAGCTGCAGCCAGGGAGCAGAGGGGAAGGGTCAGCCCTGCTGTGGAACAGAGAGCCCTGCCCAGCCTGGTTTTTCTTAAACCAGCAAGGGGTTTGGGACAGATATTGCATAAGCCAGTTTGACCCAAATCAGTTAAGTCTGATACTACATTCAAGCAGGTTTATCTCAAACCAGTTTCAGCCATTTTCAAATCAGTTTATGTGCACTGAATATCTGTTCTGTTACAGGATTAAATCAGTTTCTGATCACTTTAACTGGTTTATGTATAATGTCTGTCCCTAGCCATGGGGCTTACAATTCTTCCTAATTTTGCTCTGGTAAGAAAGACTGTTATAACTGCACATCTCCTTTTTTACTCCTTTCCCAAACCAGAAAGTTTATATTTTCCTCCATAGCTTTTGCCTCAGACATTTATTATGTTAAAAGCAATGTACTCTGGCATCTTTTTCACAGTATTGTACAGGAATTAAATTACTAAAAACAGATTTTGCATCAGCCTCAGAAATGACTAATCCATGTGCATACACCAAACAAATTTACTGAACGTATTCCAGTCTCCAAAATATTTTCATATTGGTCTTGAGTTTGATTCACCCAGAACATAAAAGTTCATCTCAATTTCTTTAAATCAAAAACAGGCATATCCTACATAACACTGTAACCATGTTTGGAATGACTACAGTTATAACTTCACAATGTTTAAAATCAAGTTGTGATAGAAGCAAGCAGCCTCTCACCTGCGTATACATATGCAAAAGCAGAGCTAAAGTAGCACACATTCTATAGTATGGAAAAAGTTGTATCTCAGTTATGTAGGGCCTGTTTTAAATTGAGATTTCATATTTTTCGTGAAAATCACAAAATTAAGTGTTTTTCAAAAAACAAATGTGATTTGCAATGAAGTGCCACAATATGGCTGTTTGCTGGAGAGTTCCCCAACAAGTGGACATATATCATGGCATTTCATTGCAACAAGATCACTGCTGCAGGCTGGGGAAAGCAACCCCTAGCCAGCAGCAAAACCCAGGGGAGGGTGAAAGGGTTACAAAAGGGACAGAGGGAAGATAGAGCTTAGAAATGGGTAAGGGAGGAGATGTTTGCTCCTCTAGGCAGGAAAACTGGGACGCAGGTGATTGGGAGCACCTGAAGGCTCCCTTGGCAGACAGCCCTGGCACTGGGTAGGGGAGGGGCTGTTTGCTGCTCCAGGTGGGAAAACTGGAGTTGCCTTGGAAGGCGGCCCTGGCACTAGGTAGATGAGGGGCTCTTCGGTCCTCCTGGAGGGAAAACTGGGGTGCCAGGGGTTGGGAGTGGGAGAAGAGCATACACACACACAGAAGCAAACAGCCTGTCCCCTACCTGGTGCCAGGGCTATCTGCTAAGGCAGACCCCAGATGCCCCCAGCTCCCCACGCC
Source organism: Gavialis gangeticus (assembly GCF_001723915.1). Classification (NCBI taxonomy): domain Eukaryota; kingdom Metazoa; phylum Chordata; order Crocodylia; family Gavialidae; genus Gavialis; species Gavialis gangeticus. The sequence goes on along the minus strand of NW_017729002.1, from coordinate 5,300,204 downwards.
CCAGTACCCCTGCCCCTCTCCCCAGAGAAGCAAATAGATCCTCCCCTACCTGGGTCAGGGCCACCTCCAGTGAGGTGTAGGGAGTCATGGGCTTTTCAGCAGTGATCAGAGGCTTTTGGAGCAAGGCCTCTGCTTCTGCAATTAAACCTGATCCTAAACCTGCCCCCTTTGCCAATCGGGGGTGTTGGGGGGTAGGGGGGGCAGCCAAGATCTGGGCACAAAAATGGTAGCCCCCAACACAATTGAGTCACAATATTAGTGAGCTGAGCCCATGTTTTAAAACAGGCCCCACAGATAAGTGATTATAATAATACATTTTATTCACATATGGAAAGTGGAATAGTTTATCCTCCTGTGGGAAATAGAATAAACTATAATGGTATAAGACACCTGCACACCAGTATGACTAAACCTATTGGATTTATACTAGCCTAAATATTTGGGATAAAAATTGCACCTCTAACCAAAACAGTTATCCTGGTATGAAAACAGTACGTATACCAAACATAAATTACTTCAGCAGATGTCAGATAACCTATGGACCAGTTGAGGAGCCTCTGAAATAATTTGAATTTTGTTCTCTGTACCTGTCACACTTATGTCCCTATGGTCTCAGTTCAGCAAAGCATTTCAGCACGTTCTCAATTTTCTGGACCTCAATGAGGCTTCAGTCTGTGGTTGAATTGAGACCTGTAGCTACAGCTGTGGAGTGTCACTGCATTCTTGGTGCTGTCAAGAACACAAAGGACATGGCCCTACACAAACATTTTATATTCTAATTCAGAAATGCAAAGATTTGATGACTGGCTGGAGGTTAATCCAAAGAGCTCAGACTTTTTGGAGGGGAGGGAAGGAAGGTGATAAATATTTTTGTATATTGTATTTTGTATATTGGACCTAAAATTGACAGGCTTTGAAAAAATTTTATGTGTAACGAATTGTTTTGAAAGAAGAGAAACTGATCAAACGTAAAGAACCTTCCATGTGTAAGGAGATAGTGTAGAAAAAAGCATGCTTTCGGGAGGGTGGATTGCTCGGGCGGGATGGGCTTCATCTCTCCCCTAATGGCAAGCGTGTCTTCTCTTCCAGGTTGGCTGATCTCGTACGGCGAGCTTTAAACTAGACTCGCCGGGGGAGGGGGCTGCCAGAAGACAAGGAGACGCCATCAGGGCTAGGAGGGCGCAAGGGTAAGTAATGGGGGTCCTGATAGTCTTCCTAATCGGGGGGGGGCACACACAGTCTTGCAAGGCCTTAAATGCCTGTACACCAATGCTCGTAGCATGGGGAACAAACTGGAGGAACTCGCCCTCAGAATAGCTAGTTCAAACCCAGATGTCATAGGGCTGACAGAGACGTGGTGGGACTCGTCCCATGACTGGGCAGTTAACATTAGGGGCTATAGGCTGTACAGGCGCGATAGAGAAGGTAGGAAAGGAGGGGGGGTGGCAATCTATGTCAAGGAGCACTACACATCCTCTGCCAGCAGAA
>NW_017729002.1:5284657-5297719 GCF_001723915.1 Gavialis gangeticus | reverse complement strand
CAAGAACTACTTCACAGTTAGGGCGGCTAGGAGCTGGAACCAACTTCCAAGGGAAGTGGTGCTGGCCCCTACCCTGGGGGTCTTTAAGAAGAGGCTGGATGCCTACCTGGCTGGACTCATTTGAGTCCCGTTTCTCTTTTTGGGGTTTTTTTGTTGTTCTCCTGCCCTGGCGGGGGGTCGGGCTAGAAGATCTACTAGGTCCCTTCCGACCCTTAATCTATGAATCTATGACAGCAGGGTTATGAAAGGGACCTTCCAGAGTATCTAGGGGAAGAGAAAGCATAGGTAGTGGGATCCTACCAACTTAAATATAATAAATGCCAGATCAGTATTAGAGCTGTAAGCTCTCTTGGCCATCAGTTGAGGCCTCAAAGCAAAGGTACCACTTGAGTAATAACTTAGTGTTTAGGGCCACCGGTTTTTTTTTTTTTTTTGTATGAAGAAATCCAAATCTGGCTGATCCTGAGCACTGAGACTTGTAATTTATTTAAGCATTTAATACAAATGGGATATGTGGGATGTGAAAAGCTGCAAAAAAGAAAACTATTACTGTGAGAGAAGGGGCTCGCTGTCTCAGAAGCGAGCACCAGTGGTGATGTGTAGGGGATGCACAGGGATGGATGTGCATCCCCTGAGAGTGCAGGTTCACCTCCTGACTGGCTGCGCTTGCTGCTCAGGCAACGGGCAGGGATGGCAGGCGGGAGCACCAGTGCCCCCCCACCCCATGAGCGCCAGCCAGGGAGTAGGAGTGCCATGGCAGTCCTGGAAGCGGCCACGGCCACTTCCGGAAGCAGCCGTGGGGGGAGTCCCCACCCCCCATCGGTAAGATTAGCCACAGGGGGACCCCCCCAGTCACTGACTCCCCTGACTAAGGTGGCACCAGTTGCCCATGGCCAGCACACCACCCTCCCGCAATGGAATCTGTATGGGTCCTAAAGATTAAACAATCTAATATGTGACATGCCCAGAAGAAATTTCAAAGCCAGCCATAAAGCTGTCTGCCTAAGAAGGCACATGCAGGCACATGGAAAATATATCATATTCAACAGTTTATGGGTCACTGAGTTTGAGGGAAAACTGAGAAGGTGATAATGTAATGAACTCTACAGGTCACTAACATCATTTTTTAATACTGATTTTATGTGATATAATACAGTTAAGAAAATTAACATAAACCCATGACCAGGACTGATTGCCTCACCCTCTGCAAAGGTGCTATATACAGCAGGGGTGTCAGATAGATAGCTGTGGGCCAGCTCTGGCCCATGGTGCCACTCTATCCAGCCTGACAGACTACAGGTGTGCTGGGAGGAGTGGCCTACCATAGCATCTGGAGCCCTCAGGCCCTGATGGACATGGCATTCAATGGGAGGAGGGTGACAAGAACATTCAGCCTCAGTCACCCTTCAACCACTTTGCCCATCAGCTGTGCTGTCACGTGCACTAGTGCCAGAGCTGGAGCTGCTGCTGTAGCATAGGGCACAAGGGAGGAGCTGTAGCTGCCACCACTTGTCCAGGGTTGGAGCTGAAGCTGCCACCACAGCTTCCTTGTTCCTGGGCTGGATCCAGACCACAAGAAGCCTTGTGGTTTGAATCTGACCCACAAAGAGCCCTGCAATCTGATTCCAGCCCAGAGCACAAGGTGAGTTGACACAACTGATATATATCACACATATATCTCAGATCTTTTTGCAGTGGGGCCCTGTTTGTTATCTAGAGATCAAAACAAAACTGTTAAGCATATCTGCCAAATTATTTCTGTTGGAGTGTGATGTTCCCTCTGTGTGCTGGAGGAACATTGTGGGTAGCATCACAGTGTTCCTTGAGGAAATCAGTACTTAATATAATCTTGAAGGTGAAATTTATGTTTTCCTATATTGGCAAGGTTCAACTGTAAACTGACTTTTGCACAGAGGTGATATGCTCCAAATGAGCAGAAGGGAGAAGAACTTGACCTGCTTGATAAGCTTCTAGAGAAGGAGAGGTGGTTTCTCTCATTGCACATAGTATTGTAACAGAAACCTACCATCCACAATGGAAAGTCAATTTGTGCATGAAACTGTTCATTCAAACTGTATGCAGTTGGTGTCAGCTCTCCAAAAAGGGATCTTAGAATAGTAACACTATTGTATAGCAGCACTGAAAAATTACTTCAGGATATAGAGGGGTCATGCTTACGTGTAATTAAGTTTTAGATGGGAACCTGAACACTGTATCTCCCAACTGATGTGGTAGGGGGATAGCACACATTTTGGCTCATTGATTTCATTTGCTCCTGTTTGGCCTCAATTTTATTTCTTTCTTCTAGGATTTACAATTTTAAGCAGATGTCACCATGTAATTAACATAATTCTAATCTTGAAGTGTGTGATTTCTCTTATGATTGGCTCTGCAGTCATTAAAATATCTCATAATGAATTCATCTGAAATTTACTTCTTGACCTATCTCCTGAGGGGTAGCAAACCCATGCATATACTTACTTAAACTGGGGGATGTCACGGCAAAGTTCTATGTTGGGTCGTCTTGTTCTTCCCTCCAGGCGGGTCTGAGCCACTTTCAGTGGACATTCCTTGGCCATTATAGATCTCTCCAGCAACATGATTGTATTTTCTACCTGGAAGATTTCTTGAAGTGTCTAAATAAAAAACAGCATTTTTATGGGCCTCGCCACAAATTTAATCAAAATTTTCTGCTGCTACTCTTCCCTACTTCAGCTTACATAAAACAGCACTTATCTTAAACCCACAGTGAGTAGGTAAACTAGCTCAACATACAGGCAACAGCTTCCATAAAACAGTGGAAACATCCCACAGTTTCCAAAAGTGATAATCAACAGTAGGTATGAGTCACAATGTAGGAATATTGTTCCTTACATCTGAGTAAAGAAACTCAATAACAGGAACACTAAGCTTGGAACAACAACAGTGTATTCATAGAAGTGTAGAAAAATGCTATATAGGAACACAGTATATCAAAATCTTGAGTAAAGATCACCAAGCATTCAGGTGTAAATGCTGTTGCTAAAGTAGGCTCTAACAAAGAATCTAATTTCTTTCCTTTTCTTTCTCCTTATTTTCCCTACGGCTGATATAATCTTACTCCACTAATTACAGGGCCAGTTATGCAACTTTGAGAAGTTGAGCCATGAAATGTGCACTGTAGTCTCAGTTCCTTTCAATTAGCTGGAATGAACCCCTTATGCAACCTATGGTTGGAGCACCCTTTAAGCTTTATGCTTGATATCATAGTAGAAGTTACTGCTGAATTAACCTAACTAGTTATCAGAATCTATGTTGATATTTAAGGCATGCAACTCCTAATCTTAACCATCTATTTTCTGGCATGTCATTTTGTTGTTAACTGCTAGCAAATCCCTAATTTAAGGCAACAAAGTGTATTTTGTCTATTTTGCTTTGGTCCTGAAGGTAACTATGCTATTTCTTCAGATGGATACTACTCAATAACACTTAACCAGAGAAATGTCAGGTGGGAGTCCTTATAATTATATCTCTGAAAACTAGTTCACTTATTGCAGACATTCCTAGGAATCCCACATTAAGTCCATTAGATAATAATAAGCCATGTCCCTCCCATTGCAAAATTTGAGTATTAACGACAAAACGGAGTTTTAAATTCCTTTAACTGGTTCCCTACTCTTCCCCTGCTTAGACAGAAGTGGAGCATTCAACTTTTCTGGAAAACAATGTCCAACAATATTATCCTGTATATCATCAGTTTCAAAAGAGGATTTTATTAGGGACTAATGTGTTATAGAACTTTTCCATTCTCCAGTTTCTCCCCATATCAAAAAGATGCTTCTTGAACTGTGAGTGTAGCAAGGATGTGTAAAATCCCAGACAAGCTGCTACTATCATTCAAAGCTTACATATACTTCCTTATTTCCAGCTGTGTGGTGGTGTCAAATAACCTAAAAGAGTGACCCAGTATGGCCCCTCTGAAACTGCTGCATACTCCAAATCTTTCAGCAGTCTACTGCAAGCACATTGAATCATGGGTCAGTTTTTTTTCACACTGGAGCTGAATTCTGAAGTTTTTGAAAACTCCTCTCTGAGCCAAGAGAGAAGAAAACAGCTCACTTACAAAGTCTCTCTTTCTTTTTTCAAGTTGAAGGGACATATAGAGAGAGTAGCACCAGAAGGGAGATGCCAGCGGAATTAGAGCAGCATAATTTTTAACTGCAAAACAGCCTCTAATAACAATTTCCTGCAGAGCCCTCATGGCTTTTTTGTTTGATTTAAACTATATAATAAAATAGGAAAAGCAGCAGGGGGAAGTCATAAAGTTGTGCTTGTTTTTGCATGGTGAGGGAGCAGAATAGGCAAGTGCACTGTAACTCATGGGAAGCTATCACATTTTATAACCAGGCGAACACAAAATGTAATTAAAGAAATTGAAGTTAAGGGTAGCTTGTCTCTCCTGCTAATTTCACTCTACAGTATTTGCTTTTTTAATTCAATAATCACCATCTAAGTTACCCTGTGTTTATAAAAGAAATATTTATGCAGGTAATACAGTGAGCTTTGTAGCCACACCTATTCTTCAGAGGAACAGCTCAATGATAAGACTGCATTATTTTTATTCATGTATTTATCTGTTTATTTGATTTATAAACCATCCTACCCAGTAAAGGCCCAGAGCATCTTACAATAAGAGAGCAAAATACCTTATAAAACAGGAGAGTGAACAGGCAAACAAAGCAATTTAAAAAGTAAATAGAGCAAACAGACCTAATGAAGCTGCATTATACATTGTACAAGAGTCATTAGACAGAAAATGCACATCCTGGTTTCTCCTTTGTCATGAAGAGAGGTAGATCCATCAAGCTTTGTTTAGAATCTGTTGCTGATCAAAAGGTAAAGCCTGAGTAGTGTCCAATGGCAACAGACCTCATTAGCATTATCTAGCTTTGCTTAGTGATGCTACAGTTTTTGGGTGTCATGGGGCATTTCCTCCTTTTATCCTTTTCAAATGTATTGCCAGCAGATTAGGAGTTGTTTGTGTCTTTTTAGAGACACTGTTAATCCTATGCCTCACACTGGCTGCTACAGGGCCCCCGGTTCCTTGAATGCCAACTAAAATATCAACCTGCAGGGGTGTAACAGGAATGTGAGGAAAATAAATATGTAGAGGTCACCCACTGCTTAGCAGGGTCCTCCTTTCCTGTGTTTGTATTACTGTGTCTACCGATACAGTAGCTCTTTCTATTCTGTGCCTGGTTGGATGCCAGCAAGCCAGATTCATCATGGTGTAATTTCATTGTCTCCAGTGGGCTTATGTTTGGGATAATTTTGGTCTGGTAAATTAATCTCCTTTACAATTCATTCCAAATTGTTTAAAATAAAAGAGTGTCTACTTCAAATAAAACCCTGGTGCACACGTCCTCAGCACAGAAGGTGTCAAGCCAAAGAGTATTTATAACTAATTCTTTAAACTGGGTGGATATTTTGTTTCTGCTTAAAACAGAATGAGGGATTTATGAATTCTCAGCCTGACCCTGAGTAAGGCATGACTTCATTCAGATCTTAGCTACACCAGCTCCCTGTCTGTGCCATCAGCAGATAGATGGTATAACTTAGGTTTGCTAAGTAAGTCTGCCTGCGTTTATAAAGCAACTGAAGGAGCCCAGGGCACTAGATTAGGAACAGTAACATAATAATATAAAAATAGTGCCCCAGAGCAATGAGGCAGTCTCAAAATGTGTTTGTCCTGCGATAAGAATGAAACATCCTCACGACACTGCTGTCTTTGTAATGAGATGTATGAATCAAAAGGCGCTGTACACTACTTGGCCAGTGACTTGAGTTGGGGAACAGGGGGTGTCTTTACATAAGATGCTTTACTGTGCATTAGATTAATATACTGTGCAGTAAAGTGTCACTATTTAATCATGCGTGAGGCTACTGCACAGTAAACTAGGCTAATCTGCAGTTATCTACTACCTGAAAATACAGGTAGTAGATTAACTGCATATTAGCTACTGCGCAGTAGTGCATATGTAGATGCTGGCAGGGAGCAGTTTGTTCCTGGTCAGCCCTCGGCACCAGGGGGCCCACTGCTGCCTGGGTAAGTCCCGTGTGGCGAAAGCTGTGCTGGCTGCAGGGGCAGCTGTCTCCCTGCCACAATGAAGAGGGAGTTTGCCTTCACAGAAGGGTCATGTTCCAGTCTTGATTTGTTAAGGATAAGCAGCTGAAGAGTATCCTGAGCATCTCAAAGCCATTGCTTCAAGGTCTGTAATGTGTTACCTGCCGGGAGGAGCCTGGCCGGCAGCCACAGCATGGCTTCAAGTGGCCTGGCTCCGCTTTTTAGCAGCACATGCTAAAAAGGACTGTCCTGATCCGGACATGACCGGGAGAACTGTCCCAGCAGCTAGGACTGCTGTATCCCAGCCTGGTGGGAACTAGGTTGGGACCTGATCCCCATGTGGTGGGGAGAAGTGTCTCCGCCTAGTGGAGACAGTCACACAAGGATCGGGAGGATCCCAATCCCCACATGCGTGTACCCCCCAGGTGGGGACTTCTGTTCCCACCACGTGGGGGAATCAGGACCCTCCTGATTCCCAAGTGGCTGCCAGGCAGCATCCCTGCGGGGACACCTATCCCAGCCACCTGGGGATAGAGTCCAATCCCCATGTGGCTGGGATGCAGCAGTCCACCAGCTCCTTGCCCCTTGCCAGCCCTGGGCTGACACCCAGAGAAGCCTGAAGCTCCCCCTGGATACTGCAATAGGGAAGAGCAGGGTAGGAGGCAGGAACATCCCTGGTCTCACCTGCTCTGTTTGGATGTAAATTTGCTCCTAAGCCAGTACATGTGGCCTTTACCCTGGGGGCAATTTACTGCTCCTTTTTTAATGCATAGTAACTTTCCTGTGCATTAACAGCATGTGTAGATGTGCACAGGTTCTCCTGCAGGAGGCATAATGAGTATTAAACTTATTAGGACAGGCTCAAGAAGAGGGGTAAGGAGACACAAAGAAATTGTAAGGTTGCCATCCTCCTCTTGCCCCTTCATTCAGTAGAAAGTAACTCATCTGGCCTTGTTCCTCAATATGAGAGAGGCAGCCAGAGGCCATGATGGGGACCGCCTCATAGATAATACCCCCAGAAGAGGGCTCCATACTTATCAAACTAAACTGGCTGTTTACTAATGGAACTATTTAAGTCCTGCAACTGCAGCTGGTATTCTAGTTGCATGCACGCAGACTGGCTGCACTATTGTCTTCTCCAAACTCCTCTCTCCCGCACCCTCTTTTCTTCCCTGTTCTATGCAGGTTCTTAGAGAAGTGCAGTGTAGTTTTTCCTTCTCTCCATGTTCGCTGGACCATGTCCCATAACTGACGTTTTATTCCAGAGACACATTTTTGGTTTGGATGCCCTCTGAATGACAGCTACAAAATAATACATAACTACATCTGCACAAAATAATACATAACTACATCCACCTTCATAAAGGCAGTGAATATACATTTATTTTCTTGACAACATAGAAGGTAGGGGATTCTAATGTCCTCTGTTATTAGAAAATTGAAAGGGTTTCCTTCATTATTAATAGTGCAATAACTGGTTAAAAATTATGTTTGATGTTTAGAGTCACTCAGCACACTTGTACGATTTGCACTTTCAATAAGCAAAATTTTAACATTTGTAAGGGGTACGAGCTTATTTTCTGATTAGAAAATATGTTCCTTTATATTTGTGCCTGCATATATAAGGCAAATATGTCTAAAAACAGTGGAGTACCAGGGAGTTTTCTATCAGAAAAGCACTGAAATATTTCATACTCTCATGTGTTCAGTTTCAATTTGTGCAAACAGCAATAACTTTAAAGCACTCTTTATACTATTTGGTTCTCATTAAGTGCTCTCATGTGCTACTTATGCAGGTGAGAATAGTCTTAAAGCATACTGAGTATCATCAAAGAAATAATGCCCTTCCTAGTCTATCACTGGGAAAACATTATTTATTATCTGAACTCGAAATTCAAATTTAAAGACGGTTGCATAACTTAAATCTTGACTGATGGCATTCATAGTGGATGTGGTTTATGCTCATTCTGTGTTCCTGGCTGAGGTCTCTCCTTTTTCAGAGACTGTCATTTAGGACATAAAATGAAAAATGCCCTGAGGGGAACTACCTCCTATGCATGGCAGAAACTCTGTGCAATTCATTTTTGATTACATACTCTCAAAACAGATTGGATTAAAGCATTCAGATTAACTAAAATGCATAAAGGGATTGGTAGGGAAAATCACCAGATAGTGTTGCACCAGGCCACGTCATTTCTGGATGACCTCCAGAAAGGAAGCAAAAACAACAGATCCTGAACAGTGTGTTCCTGAGACATCCTAACTGGGGATTGGCTTAAGCAACTGCCCATCACATACACTTCCCTTAAAAAAACCAAGCAGAATTTTGTGCTACAGCATTCCTGAGAGTTTATGTAAACTGCTGTTCTCCTTCATTTCACCAGTGCCATGACTGTTACTGGCTGGATTCAAAATTACTAGGAATGAAGCCACATGCATACATCTTGCTGAGATCAGAACAGCCTTACACACAACGTATTTTAAAGTACTACTGTCAGACCTTAACTATGGCTCTTCTTGTTTCTGAGCTTTTGCTAAATGTCTAGTAACTGAATACAAAAAGCAGTCAGGTGAGGTTCAGATGCCCATCTGGTTTTGTAAGTTGCTTTGCTTTTTGATATTTGCTTCACAGTCTGATCTTTTAATGTCTTTATTGTACATATTTCCTGTTTAAATAATTTCTTATCAGTTATTTCATTTACTTGAGTACTTTGTGTAATTAAAGTTAACTTCACATTTAGTTTTAATTCTGTTGACCACAGTACGTCAAGGTATTATTCTGATATGTAATTATCTTTGGAATAACTTTATTACAGGTAAAACTCAGATGTTTAATAAACAAAGTAGGAATTAATTTGGACAAACATCTTTTGGATATGCATCTTGCTCCATTTTTTATGTTACTGACCATGTCTAACTGTAAAATCAATTAACAATAGTAAAGATCCTAGTAGAATTCACAGGTCTAGGTTGTAGCCATGTTGGTCTATGGACATAAGCAGACAAGGTTCTTTGGGTAAATCCTATATCTTTTATTAGACCAACTAAAGTAGTTGGAAAAATTCTTCTTTGCAAGTTTTTGGGTACAAACACACTTTGTCAGGCTGAGGAAGTGTCACAGTAGAATTCACAGCATCTTTGACTCATCTTCTCAGAGTTAAAAAACCGTGTGTGTATGTGAGGGGATGCTATTTTGGCATATGTGTTTTTTTTATTTATTAGCTTCAGGGCATGTTTTGTTTTGCAGCTGTTTTAGTTTTAGTTTGAATTTTTACTCTTCTTTGCTTGGTGGGAAAGAGAGGTATGCAACAGTCCAAGAATCCATTAAGAGAAGAAACGGCAAGTACAGATAAAACAATGAATTATAAAACTTCTCCGCTGGGAGTAAAGCAACAAACTTAGGGTATGCATCTATTGGGGAGGGAAATAAAAGGTCTAAATTTAACTCAGATTAGATAACCAGGTTACAGTAGCAGTGAGGACAATTTGGATTTTCATAGATTTCATAGACATTAGGGCTGAAAGGGACCTCGGAAGATCATCGAGTCCAGCCCCTTCCTGAAGGGCAGGAAGTCAGCTGGGGTCATAGGATCCCAGCAAGATAAGCATCCAGTTTGCTCTTGAAGGTGTTCAATGTAGGTGCTTGAATCGCCTCCAATGGCAGGCTGTTCCAGACCTCAAACAGTAAAGAAATTCTTCCTTATGTCCAGCCTGAAACGGTCTTGTAGTAGTTTATGACTGTTCGACCTCGTCTTCCCTTGGGGCACTTGGGTGAACAAACATTCCCCCAGATGCTGGTGGCCACCCCTGATAAACTTATATTTTAGTTTGGATTTGGCTGTTTGAATTCAATTTCAGTCTCTCTTATAAACTTTTATTCAAGCTGCCAACCCAAATTAAAACCCAAATCCCTTTTCTGCACTATTTAAACTAAATTAGCAGTTCCAAAGTAAGTGCACAGATTTATTTGCAGTTAACACATATTTAGAAAGGCCTTAACCACTGGAGAGATGCAACAAAAGAGGTCAACACCTTACTGTTGGCCTTGGTTCTAGGCAGATGCTGCTGCTTATAGGTTTCCCTTGCTTTATGCAAGTTCTGTAAATGTGAATTCACTCTTATGCAATGACCCTTTTTATACCAAAAATTCATTATATATGAGGTAAATTCACACTTATGCGATCAGTTTGGTGGAAGCCCTCAGTCAGCTGCTTTGTGCGGTGCATTGTGGGAGTGACATGCACCAAAATGTAGTTTCCTGTGTGGATCTGTGCTCCTTGCTCATTGTCTGCAACTTGTGTTTCTGTAGTTGCTATCCCCATTATGGTAACATTCACCACTACCCTGTGCTTGTGTGTACTGTCTGCTGTTTGTGAGTACCAAAATTGTCTTGTAAAAGTGGTAGAAATGGGTCTGGGAGTCGGTACAGTTGAGGTCGTGGAATGTATCCCTATTTGTCACATTGTAAAGTAGGTTCTCTTTATGCAAATTTGAGTTATGCGCCGTTTTCCAGAAATGCATCCATGGCATAACCTGCATTAGTGTTGATTATTGTGGGGTTACGTGTTTCTTCAGGGTCTTCACACTTAGCTTTCAAGTGTTTTACAAACATTAATGAAGTTTTAGAATTGGATGTCATGACTGCAGCACCCCAGATTTAGCCTAGTTCTAAAATTAGGAGGGAAAGCATTTACTGATGTGTGATGACCCTTTCTCCTGTCTGAAACCACTAAAGCCTATAAATAGCTCCTTTCTAGGAAACTTGCTAAATATGTCCATATTTCCTGCTACAGAGCCCTTCACGAGAATAAGGAAAGGATTTATGACTGCCTATTCAGAAGATTGCTGCTCCCTTGAGTCAAATTCTGATGCCTATGCCAAGCCTGAATAAACCTATTTGGCATAGATGGGTTGCTTGAGAGGGGTTCTCTCTCTAGCCATGAAGTAAGACTTGATCCCAGTAATACCAATCAGTTTCATTTCACAGAGTTCTTGCATTTTAATGATGTGGTGTGTGGGAGAAAGGATGTCTTCCTTTCCATCACAGTATCAACACAGTCTCACTCGTGGTGAATTGCCTGTTCAATCAAAGCTTTGTCACTCAAAAGCTTGCTGAGGTCCTCTCCATGTGAAGAAACTTAACAATATTCACAATGAAATGTAATTTAGATTCACATTCTTGTGCACATAGACATATTAGGTCTATGTATCATTTAATTGTCATCCCTCTAGATGCATTCCCATCTTCCCTTTTCTCCCCATTTTGCCATTATCTGTTTTCCTATAGATGACCGCCTGTGGCATGTTGTGAAGGCATGATTCTCCTAAGTGGTTTCCCCAGTGCCATAGCAAAGGGGGGTGAGTAGGGCAACCACCATGGATGCTGAAGCAAAGAGGCACCAACAGGTGTTGCCCAGTGGGGGCGGGGCACAGAATGGAGCCACAAGGACAGAAGAAGGGCAGCTTCTGCTGCTGTGTGCACTCCCGGGCATAGGTGGCAGAAGGCCAGGGCTAATAGGGCTTAGCCCCTCCAAATGCAGGGCAGCAGTGGAAGCACAGAGGACCAGCAGCCTGGGTGCAGGATGTGGGCAGCTGCAGCAGTGGGGGAGGGGCACACACAGACACAGATGAGCAGCCAGAGCCTGCAGGCAGCCAGGAACTCAGCCTGGCCCTGCTGCATGTGGAGCAGCACCCAGCAAGTAAGTGTGTAGTGGGGGAAGGGTCATGGAAGGGGCAAATCAAGGCCCCCACAGTGAGGGAGGGATTGGGGTGGGGGCAAGGGCTGGGTGAACAGGACCCGAGGGCGGGTTGAGGGAAGATCAGAGCTGCAGGCATCTTATCCGGGGGCACGGGGCTCCCACCAGTGTGTGCACCCCTGGGGCAGGCATGTGGGGCATGTGCCCCCCGATCTGTGCATGGGGTGGAGGAGGGCTGCCAGTGTGGCCTGGGAGTCTGTGCCTTGCTGTCGCTGCCCCGGCAGCTGCGCAAAGCCACGTGCCTCCTGTCACTGGGTAGGCAGAGGCCTCAGCACAGCCAGTGTGCAGGAGGCACATGTCCTTGCATGCCTACTGGGGCAGAGGCAACGGAGTGCAGAGCCCCAGCCCACAGCAGCAGCCTGCCTCTGCCCCATGCACAGATTCAGGAGGATGTGCCTCCCATGCCTGCCTTGAGGCTGTGCACAGTGGCAGGAGCCTCCCTTGCCCCTGGATGAACCACCCAGGCTCCAACCTTCCCACAGCCTACCCCAGGGCTCTGTTCACCCCAGCTTCTGCCCCTGCCCCGCTCCCTCCCTCACCAGGGGGGTCTCAATCTGCTCCCCCACAATCCTTCCCCTGACACACTTACCTGTTGGGCAGTGTGTGTGTGTGTGTGTGTGTGTGTGTGTAAATATCTTTTAAATTTAAGTTTTACTCAGCCTCCCCAAATAAGATTTTCTCCCTCTGCCTATGCTCCGGGGCAAGCATGGGGGGGGAACATGTGCCCCCCAGATCTGTGCATGTGGCGGGGCTGCCGCTACAGGCTTGCCCCAGGTTTCATAGTTTCATAGTTTCTAGGGTTGGAAGAGACCTGAGTAGATCATCTAGTCCGACCCCCTGCCATGGCAGGAAAGAGTACTGGGGTCAAATGACCCCAGCAAGGTGTACATCTAGCCTCCTCTTAGAGACCCCTACGGTAGGAGCCAGCACCACTTCTCTTGGAAGTTGGTTCCAGATCCTAGCTGCCCTGACCGTGAAATAGTGCCTCCTGATATCTAGCCTAAATCTACCCTCTTCCAGCTTCTGACGGTTATTCCTGATCATTCCTGGTCACTCCTGGTAGTGCTCGGGGGAACAGGGACTTCCCCAGTGCCTGCTGGCCCCCCCTGACTAGTTTGTAACAGGCCACTAGATCCCACTCAGCCTTCTCTTGTGGAGGCTGAACAGGTTCAGGTCCTGTAGCCTCTCCTCGTAGGGCCTGCC
>NW_017729002.1:5263586-5284427 GCF_001723915.1 Gavialis gangeticus | reverse complement strand
GTCCCTGCTTAGGAAAATGGAGACAAAGAAATGGTTGAATATGTTGGCTTTGTCATCTGGTGTGATGACCAAATTTCCTAATGTGTCCTGCAGGGGCCCCACATTACCCGGAACCTTCTTTTTACCCCCTATGTATTTAAAAAAGGACTTCTTATTGTCCTTAATCCAGGGAGCTCGTCCCAGTTCCATCTCTGCCTTGGCCTTCCTGACTGCCCCCCTACATCCCTGAGCAACTGCAGTATAGTCATCCCTGGTGATGGCCCCTCCTTTCCATTGGGTGTACGCCTCCCTTTTTGCTAGGAGACATTCCCAGACGCTTTTGGTGAGCCATGGGGGCTTGTGTGCCCTCCTGCTCCCTTTGATCTGTGTTGGGATTACCTCCCTTTGGGTTTGGAGCATTGTCTTCTTAAAGAGTGATCACTCTCCTTGGACACCTGGCTCCCCTCCCCTCAGTGCTTCCCCAACTATTCTCCTTAGCTCATTGAGGTCGAAAAATTACATGTGCCCAACATGGAGCTCAAACCCACAACCCTGAGATTAAGAGTCTCATGCTCTACCAACTGAGCTAGCCGGGCTGCTCAGGTGACAAGCTTCACTGTTATGGCACTGGACTTTCCCATGGGCTCCATCTCTACCTTTATGTACCCTCAGTAGTTGTGCTGATCTACCCCACATAAGTGGGAACAGAAGCCCTCTGAGTTCAGTGGACTAATTGTTCTTTATAGGGAGAAAGCCCTGTTCTCTTCCCTAGTCCACCATGCCCCCACTTTATAAAGTTCAGAACTGTATGAAGTGCCTTAATTTTCATCTTTACTCTCTTAATGTGTCAGCACTGGCCTAATATGTACATATTCCTAGACAAAGATGTACACTTCCCTATTTAAGCAGGTTTTTTCCAGCCAAGTTTCAGCTAATTATGCTAGCACCCACTTTTAAAATAGTACTTTGTCATATGTCATTAATCATCTGTGAGTTTAATCCAAATAGTTTCAAGTATTACTATGTCAAATTATTTGCTTATCCAACTGTCAAGAATGGATTTGTAAAGGCATAAGAGACTGAGATGTAAGGTGCTTAAAAATGTGTATAAACCAGGTTCTAAGGTGGATGCTAGAGATGAGGGCGAGTCATATGCTCTCACCAAGCATATGTTCCCTACAGCTGTTTATTACCCATTCTGTGCTCCTATCAGTCTGACTAGCATAAGACTATAAGAAGTGCCATACTGGGTCAGCCACAGGTCCATCTAACCTGATATCAGTCTTTCACAATAGGAGAGACTGCTAAGGGGAAAGTCATACACATTTCACTACTTATTTCTTCCACTCCCACCTCCCTATTGTGTTTTCATACATCTTCATTTATACCTCATGTACTCTTTAAGCACTGAGGAGTTCAGGCCCTGCCCTTGTTATTAACTAGTCAGCCTCAGGGGATTGGTTCTAAAGTAGCGGATATCTGAAAATATATGAGATGATTGTGTCCAGCTTCTGATTTTAGCTGCAGAGGAAAGTGTTACCCATTTCACAGCTATTGTAAAAGCTAAAAGTAGATGAGAAGCAGCATAACCTCTTCCTGTCCTCTTAGAAAAGAAAGGAGGCTTAAGAATGCAACATGCCTTTGTTTTTCTTTCTAGCCACCACATAAGCATATTCTGTTGTTGTGTAAGAAGGAAGAGAGAAAACCTCCAACTTTGTCTAAAAATAAATTACTTGCTCTCTGGGATTTTTGGTGGGGAATGGAACATTTTGTTTAAACAAGCTGGAGGGTAAGTGGCTTAATACACAACAACAGCCGCAAGAGTTTATGAACCTTCCTTATCAGATCGATTTTTGGTTATTTGATAGTTTTTAACTGACCTGAAATATCAAGGTGACATTGTAATAACTGTTATTGATCTAAATAGGTAACCCGGAGCCCTTTGAATTTTTCAGTATAAAATCCATTAAATATTTTTGAATGGCTTTTTATTTCTCCACTCAGTTGGTCCATGGAATATTTGACTGACAATCTATCAATTTTCTTGTTTTCAGAAAACAATTATTTGGAGGGAAAGAAAGGAACTTTTCTAGTTTTCAATTTTTTTTTCACAAGTATAAAGAAAAAATATCCAAGTAAACACAACTCACAATTATTTTTTTCTAGAATGCCAGTAATATAGCTCTTCAGGTTTCACCATCCGAAAAATAGAGGATTTTCCTTAGAAATCTTTATGCTCACAAGCTTTCACTGACTCATGGGACTGCTCAGATAAATAGTGATTACTTCTCAATTTTCATCTGTTCGACCAGGAGTGGTTCTTTTCTTAGGTTTACTAATATTCCTGAAAATATAGCAGGTGTTCCGTCTTGTGCATTCTGTCCTGTATATTGTTCATTGAAACGATCAGTTGTTCAGTTCTGCTACAAATTCAGAGCTATGTAAACATGCCACTTGCTGTCTTTTATGACTGATTACTACATTGCTTATTAGGAGAACAGTGTAAGTAAACATCCTGCCCTATCCGTTATTTTTACTTTAGGGAGCGCAGGGATTCCCTGTCCAGCAGAGGGATGGCTGGAGCTGTCCCACTTGAGCAGGGAATCCCTGCCCAGCCAGGGGCTCCCAGGAAGCTGTCCCACAAGTGGGACAGCACCAGCCAACCCCCGGCTGAGCAGGGAAGCAGAGAGCTCCCCAGTCCTGGCGCTGCTTGGCTACCACCTCCTATGGGGAGCTGGGGGCAACACACTGCCTGGATGTGGGGAGAGGGGGGGAAGCAGAGAACGGCCCCGTCCCAGTGCTGATTGGGTCTCAGCTCCTGGGCAGAGCTGGGAGCTGAGCAGTGCCAGGACCAGGGACAGAGAACTCCCCCGTCCCCTGTGGCCCCCTGCTGGTGTGGCTGACCAGGAGCAAATTTATATTTACAGATAGTAGAAAATGATGCATTAGCCTAATGTACTGTGCAGTAGCTGCTGTACATGGGTACATGGTGACACTTTACTGCACAGTAGATTAATCTCAGTAGTAAAGTATCTCGTGCAGTAAAGTATCTCGTGTAGATTCACGAAGAGATTCTCAGGTGGGGTGAATGCAAAATTTAGAAAAGCTGTGTAGGGGGGCTTGAA
Source organism: Gavialis gangeticus (assembly GCF_001723915.1). Taxonomy (NCBI): domain Eukaryota; kingdom Metazoa; phylum Chordata; order Crocodylia; family Gavialidae; genus Gavialis; species Gavialis gangeticus. Next base: position 5,281,323 of record NW_017729002.1, on the reverse strand, counting down.
GGCTAAAAAGGTTGAGAACCACTGTTCTGCAGTATATTTTCTGGGCTCTATTTTCTATTCAGAACCTGAAATTCCAGTCCAAACCCATAAATACCTGCCACAGACCTGCCTCCTGGTGCACTTGCAGAAACATAGATAAACTTAGTGGATTTTAAACAGAAATGCAAAGTTCCCACTGCCAGGCAACCAAATCCTCCACTCTGCAAGCTAGATCCAATAATCTGATGAGCCAGATTTGGCATGTGTGCCATAGGTTGCCAGCCCCTGCCCTACAAAGTTGTTGCAGTGGTAAATTTCCCTCACTGAGGACAATGAGGAGTTTATTTCCAATCTGAATTTGTCTATCTGGCTTCAACTTTCAGTGATCAGCTCTTATTATAACCTTGTTGTGTTAGATTGGAGACCGACCTATTGTTACATTTTTCTTTGTCATGACAGAACTTAAAGATTTATCAAGTCACCCGTTAGCCTTCTCTTTGATATACTAAACAGACAGAGCTTCTTGTAAGGCATGATTTCAAGTCCTTTCATCAGTCTTGCAGTGAGAATGACTTCCATGCTTCAGGTCTGGAGTACTAGCAGGGAAGATGATCTGTGACATGCCTATGCCCAAGATGTAAAGAGGGAGCCAGAGATCGGAACAGCAGCTGGACGCTTTAGGGAAAATGATGCTCTGGGTGAACTTGTATTTTGGTGTCCTGTCCCATCCCCCTCCCCCCAAAATCAGCAGCCGTGCTGTAGGAAAAGCCAGGAAGCCTAGGGAGGGTTTGGGGCACATGGCGCAGTCTAGTGGGGAGGCAGAGCACCATGGTGCTCCAGGCAGGCAGATGGGCAGGCACTGCTACTGTTTCCTGCACTGCCTGGCCTGGCTCCTCCTGAGCAGTGGCTGGAAGTGGGGGGCAGGCTGGGCTGGGCTAGCTTCTCCTGCCGGGGGAAGGAATTGGCTGGGGAGGGGGAAGAGCCCTGCGGTGAATGCAGGGGTGTGTATGTGTGTGTGTGTGTGTGCGTGTGCATGTGTCACCCCCTAACCACGGCACCCTGGGCGGTCACCCACATCACCTATCCCTAAGGACAGTAAACTCTTGCACGTAGGAAGGAAAGTGGGAATAACTGAAAACAAGCATTCTTCTGAGTCTTTGGTAATGCTGGCTTGGATGCTCAATTCACATGCGAGATGCATAAAGGTTTTTAGTTCTGCAGCAGAGAACCAGATGGGATGGAGGAGGGACAATTCTACATGCAGCTCCACAGTGAACCACCTGGGAGGACAGAGCAACTGAAGGGAGACTGTTCCCTTTGTCCAATAGTTTTTTCCTTCTGTAGTGTCTAGAGAACTGTATCAAATATATTTTCAAATGCACACAACTAAAAGTTCTTTGATACTTTCCTTGACATTACAGCAAAAGGACTGTGCAGTGGATAGGATTAAGGTAAACACTGTGAAGTCTTTTTTTTTTTTTTTTTTTTTTTAAACATGCCCAGATGGAAAGCATGGGTGGCTGCACTGCTATGATATGATCCTACTTAGGCTGAAGTCTGTGACAGAACCCCAGTTGCTTGGAATAAAGAATCAGGATTTTATAATCCATCTTTAAATTACATTTCATGATCCAAGAGTGAAGGCGCAAGGGATTTTGCATAGACTAAAGAAAACAGTAATATACTAGCACTGTTGGAGGAGACCAAATACTTACAAATACAGCTGGGCTCTCGTGTGGAGTCATTACCCTGAGTCTTGTATAATTTATTGCCTAATAGATGCCAGAGATGGAGACATTATGTCACTGATGAGTAAGTTCCTGACAAAATGTTTGGCACACTGCTTGACAGCAATAAAACAGGAAAGAATCATCCTTGTGTAAAAAATTACAGTCACTCAGTGAAAGAGGCCTCCTTATGGAAACCCATGTGTAGATCTGGTTGTCTTTCAACAAGGTAATCTAGAATAGGGAGAATAATCTAAATATTCAAGAGACCAGGAGAGTTTTGTTATTTTCCTGAATTTTGTTTTAGAAATGCAAGCATGCTACTCTTTCAAAAGGACATAGAAAGCTCAGTTTTCAGCTGCCACATTCAGTAGTAAAACTGCTATTGTCTTCAGTAAGGCTAGAATTAAGCATCATGGGCCTGATATCAATTTCCAGGGAACAGTGCAGAGAAGTTTTCAGAATAGGGACCAGTGAAAAGATTGCCACTGAAATATAGGGAAGAGAAGGAGGCTACATAATGAGATAGTAAGTTGGGATGCAAACTTCAGACCTGGACACAGATTCCAGGTGGAATTACATTACATGGAGCCAAATCCTGTGTATTACTTCAGCATATTCCAGGTGAGTAAGGCTAAATAAGGAAGATCATCAGTCTCAGTCTTTGTCTCACAGGGTGCATCTAAATATTCAATTAATTCACAGGGATAAACTCTAGTGCCGTCCACAGGGATAAACTCTGGCTAGAGTCAGCTGCTTCTGGGCACAGTGTCTGGATGTGTACCTAGGACTGCAGCAGTTAGAGCCAGGGCAAAGCATCCCAAGGTAGGCAGGGAGCCTGGGGAGTCAACCCCAGACTCCAGGTACCAGCACCAGGTGGTAGAGGGGCTGGCTGGGGCACAAAGGTGCTAAAGTATGGGGTTAAGTAGGAGGCAGCCCCCACACTTTTGCACCCTCCTGCCCCAGCCAGCCCTGGTCACCATCTACACAAGCATTTCAGTGGAGTTGATTACTCCACCATAAGAATGGGGACCATAAGAAAATACTGTCCCCAACAGGGCTATCCTATTAGATAGTTAATCCCTTTAACTTCAGTTCAGGACTATCTTTCAATTTAGAACTATCTTATTAGAGAGTTAATTCATCTACTGCACCCTAATACCAGCACTCATGTAGACAGTGACACTTTATTACAGAGCTAATTAGTCAGCTCCACAGTAAAGCGCACAGGTAGATGCATCCACAAAAAAAGAAACTAGCAAAGGCAGAAATAGGAAAGAATAGCAAAAACAGCTTTAAAGACCAGTTTCTTGCTCCTAGTTGGTTGCAGTGTGCATATTCATACGAGTAAGCCCACTGAAGTTGATGTACATGGCTTACAACCTACAAGAACAACTCTCTACTTGAGACTCAAACCAGCAGATTCTCTAGAGTCCTTCTTAAGACCATGTGAACCTGTGATCATTCCTGTAAGATTAGGCATCAAAAAGGTGACTACAGTAAACAAAAAAGCATTTAATGATGTTATTTCCAGTCTCGTGGTCCTATGGCTTTCCTAGAAAGAGCCATTCCCACTTTGCTATTCTTCTTATCAGAGGAAAAACAGTTTGTATTTAAAACATAGGTTGTTTTTATTTAAATATTACATATCCAATGTAGCAACCAGGGCCTGGTGCAAACTGCAACCTTCAAAATGGAAGTTGAGCTTCCGTTCCTGTACTGTCCCCCACATCCTCGCAGAGCAATTGGTTCTGCTTTTGCACACATACTGAATTGTAAAACAGTTCACAGTGTTCATGTCCAGGGTCAGTTCTACTGACCTGTTAACCATATGGGCAACATTCTGTACATGTGTAGATGAGGTGTGGCATTTTGCCTTAGTGAGAAACCACAAGACAAAAGTAGGCAGAAAACACCATGTCATGACCAAGTAACGTAAATAAAAGACTATGACATGAAAGTTAAACATTTTAAAGAGCAAAAGGAAAATAGACTTTCTATATGAAATTTACTTTTTAGATTAACTGGAGAAAAAAGTTACTATAGGTGCCATTCATGTTTACTAGCTTGAGATTTTTTCATTGGTATTCCCTGTAATATGTGTAGGTAATAAACCAAATTAATAAAAAATTTTCAGGATAGAAGAAACATTAAAAGTACAGTTACTCTGGGTGTTGTGTCTCCATGAGTGAGAATGTGCATTTCCCCAGGGACAACTAGCAGTGGCACGTATTTGTGCTGCTGCTAGTTGTCCCTGGGTGTGCCCCTGCACGTGCACTCTGGCACACAGCAAATTGCTCTGGTGGGTAGGGGAGGCTGGGGCAAGCACCTGGGCTGGCTCCAACAGCTTTACCTGGGGTTCTGGGGGCCTCCCTGGGTGGCAGCAGCAGTAATCGGGCCGCTCGGAGCCCAGCTGGCAGCCGGGGCATGACTTTGACAGGCCAGCCTCTGGTTTTGGACAGTGCATACTGCAGCCATATACGCTGCACCACTTTTTTCTGCCATAGTTTTTTTAGATAGTGCTGTTTCCAGGTACCTAATTTTGCTGCCATACTGCAAATATACAGAATGGCAAATGGAATCATGAGTGCCGCATGCATTTCATGGCTCCTCAAAAGGCTTTCAGGCACTGCAAGCCACACGTTCCCTCTCGTGGGGACGTGGCCTTTGTGTATTAACCACAGCATACAGCATAGTCACTACCACACTGTCAATCACACAGTGGCATTATGCATGGATCCAAGAGTTTGTAAATATAATTAGATCAGTTTGTGCAAAAAGTTTAGTTCCAAAAGAAACCATAGTAGTTCCAGAGCCACCATATGAAGTCCACGAAGTATGTTCAAGGCAGAACTGTTTTTAAAAAGCACACAGTAGGCGATGGGTTGTGCAACTAAAGGTCTCTGTGGCTCTTAATTTTTGCTAACTGACCACTCTTTAAATGAGTGATAAAAAGCAGAACACAAACCCCATGCCGCACCAAAGTATTAGTTGTATGGACCATCATCTCCACTTTCATGGTACTTTCCCTATCGGGTAATTTTTCCCTCTTCTCTCTGTCAGCATCATGGGTTTTGTTTTTTTGTTTTTTTTAATCTGGAAGAGATTTTGCTGCTTCACAGATCAGAAAAATGTCTCGCATTCAGAACTGGGTTCCAGACCTCATTAAATAAATAACTCTTTAAATAAATAACTTTTTCTAGATATCCAAGGTAACAGACCTTTTCAAAGCACATTCTCCTCTCCATTTTCTGAAGCCAGCTTGCTTAATTAGGAATTTGGCACAGAAAACAAGGTGGCATTCATCATTTGAAATATGAATGCAAAAAAAGACTTGGAAAGAGATGGATTTTGAACATATACAATCATGACTTAAAGAAGAGCTTTTCAGGATATTCATAGCCCATGGGAGAACAAAGGAAATGGGACGTTTTGGCTTAGCCTTAAGTCTTAGTAGCTGTCATTTTGTACCATCGCTTACTGATTGAAAATGACTGGTACGAAGATAGTATAAGAAGTGCCTTACTAGGTCAGGTCAATCTAGCCCAGTATCCTGTCTGTGACTGTGGCAGAGGTGGATGCTATACAGGGAGAGTACTCAACTGGAGATCTCTAGAGTGACCTATCCCCTAGTCAATACCCTCCCTTGCATTTACCATTTATTGGTTTAAGATGCCAGAGGAAACTGTTCTGTTCACTAGCCATTTATATATCAGAAATGGCTCTTATGTTAGTGTCCTTGGTTTTAGGGGTTCAAAAGCCAATTTTTTAAAAAGTTTCTCATAGATGTGATGAAGGAGACAGTGAGTGATTCTGATTGCACCGTTGTTACTTGCAGGTATTGGCTCAGATCTGACCTTTTGTAAAAGGGTGAGTAAATTATATGGTGGCAGTGAGGAGATGAGCCGATGTAACACTTTTAAGAGTGGGCCACACAGATAATACTGACACCCTTAAGAACCACACTGGCTGGCCTTTGAGGGTGTCACATAGGGTCATCTGCTCCACTCCATACAGTAGTCCTTTATTCGTCTAAGAATTGTTCAACTCTGCATATAAGTTGCTTGTGATTGTTATGGATCTTTTTAGGAAAAAAAATCTATACAATATGGTATCTGGTAAGTCTCACTTGCCAGCCTTTCAGTCGTGGATCAAAAGTATTATCTCACCAAGTTTTGGTAATGCAGTATTTAGAGCAGAAACAATCTTAATGGAAAGAAAAATAAGTGCCATTTTCAAGGGTCTTTGCAGACTTAACTTACTGCCATATACAAATCAGTGACTTCTTTATGTAAAATTGAATGTTAATTTCTCCATCTTTCATTATGGCAAGATACTGAAACGTGCAATAGTACCACAGAGAATCAAATCAGTTTAATAAATTACTGTTTTAAAAAAAATCTTGTGTTGTTTTGTTTCCATCCCACTTTTAACATATATATCTGATGTATCCCAAGAGTAAAAGGTTGTCTAGCCACACCCCTCTCACCCTAGGATAAATTCCCCAATCAAGTCATTGATATCAGATTGTATATCTACAAGGCACTTTATACCCCCACACATACACCCTAACTACCTTATATCCTATGAGTTTATTTAGATTCAGGAAAGGACTGAAACTCAGGAAAGTAAAACACAAATCCAGTGGAGGTGTGCAGTTAATGCTCATAATGTAGACGCTCTCATTCAGAAGTAAGCGACCTTAGTTTGTTTTGCTGACTTATAAGCTATAGTGCTCCAAACATTTTATTTCTGAATGAGAGCATCCACATGTGGGTGCAGTATGTTTTAATTAATGCATATTAACTTCACAGCTTCAGCTCCTGATAATAAGATGATAATGTTAAGCTACTTAAGGAAAATAGTACTGGGTGTGGGGGCAATCTATTTCTTCCAAATATATACAGAAACAAACAGGAGAAATTGTTTTCTCTGCAAGAAAAGGAGACCTTTTTAATTGAAGGTATATGAAAGCTAGCAAGAGAGTTTAGATAAGTTAAGAGTCATCTCACATGCATCTGCCAGTACCAGGACAGCACCTCTTGTTGATTTATTCCACGTTTCCACTGCTCTACTAATAATCTTAGGTCACTTCCTAATAGTGAAAGAATTACTGCTAAGCGAATAAAGATGGAGTTAATACAAAAATGCCTATTCAGATACCATCCGTGGTTTGAGTAGCATGAAGACAGCTGTGCAATAAAGTGCTTCCTGAACAGAAAATTTATGTCTCAGCTTGCTGTTACATAATCAGCTTTTCTTTTGCAAAAATTCAAAATGTATTTTTAATGAGGAAGTATTGCTTTTTTAAATGATTCAGTTTCTGAATTATATTATTCATAAAACATTGACAAATTAAATCGTTCAAGTGAATTAAAAAGCTGTAAATGTCTGGAGTTGCATGAGAGAGCATTTAGGCCTAGGAAGATGTTATGCAAGTCAAAGGTGAATCTCCAAGAAAATAAAAATGGATTGATCAGGGGATCTGTCAGTGAGCAAATGTTTGTTTTTGTTACTAGATAGCCATCCTCCTTTAAAATTACATTCTGTAGAAGATGTTCACATTAACCGTTTTTGCATAGACCAACTGTCACTAGGAATTATGTGGGCAAAAAGTTAGAAGGCTGAGGAAAGTCTAGTGCTTAGTGTGTCATTCTTCCTTCTCTATTTTCCTTGTCCTAGATATAAAATTAAAGAAAACTTTAAAAGTAAAGCTTTCCTTGGCTGTGAGTTTTTTTGCTTATACAGAATTCTCATTTTCCTCAAGACTGATTAAAATTGAAAGTACTTAATTTTAAATAAATGTTTTCTGTGGACTATCACCTTGTTGCTTCAAAGCAAAATTGCCCTGTTAAAATCTTCTTCTCCCAAACTATGGAAAATGTGCTGTTGCTGGTAAAATTGTTGATAATTTCTCTTTGTCTGGCCTCTGAAATTAACTCATCAATAACAACACTAAATTAAAACCCATTAACCAAACATACTCTGCCAGGACCTCTGCCATGCCTGAAGTAAATACATTATTTACTTTAATGTAAATTAGTTAAAAAGGAGCTGTCCTTGAGTTCCTCTCTCACTAATATCCAGTTTATATTGAAAACAGGAATAGTCACAATGCAGATGTTGTCTATAGCTTTGTAGTAAAGTAGAAACTCATTTCACTGTGATACTAAGCTCTTCACAGACTTTGTTCCTGGCTCACTGAGCTTAGTATCACAGTGAAATGAGTTTTTACTGTGCCACAAAGCCATAAACAAAATTTGCATTGTGACTATTCTTGTTTGCAATGGGAACTGAATATCAGTGAGAGAAGAGGAGGAGGACAGCTCAGGTGCAGCTCTTTTTTTTTGCTAGTTTACATTAAATTAAATATGTCACAAGTCAATGCCAGGCATGGGAGCGATCCTGGCAGAGGTATATGTTTGGTTAATGGGTTTTTAATTTAGTTCTAGCCCACTCTTTGTAAATCCCACTTGGTAAAGTCCAGTAAAACTGCAACATTTGGTAAGGTCACCTCAAGATGCTTTTTGGTGAAGGTTTAAAACTCCAGAAGAAATTCTCCAGATCTTCCTGTAATGGATCTCCTAGTATTGTTTGTACACTACTTTTGCTTTCTTACCTTAGCCAGATGTGCTTGCAGTTTGTTTTTGATATCACCTATTTCAGAAATGCGATGATCAAAAGCCAGGTTGGTATCAGTGTATTGTTTCCACATTTCCTCAGATGTGTTCTCTAGCACATTCTCCATTTCTTCGCAGAGTTTGGTGGAGTTGGCCCGTGCATTCTGGGAGTTCCTGATGTTGTCATCACTGAACTTTGCCCATGTCTGAGGAACTGAAACACTGGAGGGAAACAATTGGAATCAAATGAAAAAGAAATCAAAGTCCTCAGCTGAACTGAGACTTTCATTCAATTACAGCTGAAAAGCATTGATAAATTTTATAATCAATACTTCAACTTAATTGTGCGGGTTCCATATATTGTTTTATTATTTCCCATAAGCCAGTCTGTGTGTGAAGCACAGAAAAGTGTTTTAATCGCCAATGAACAAAGTTTCAGCAGACCTACTGCTTCATAGGATTCTAGCAGATTTTTTGCACAAAATACATAAAAGATAAAATTACAGGGTTCTCAAGTTAGATTAATCCATTTGCTGATGTACTTTAAACAAATAAATGTTGTAGAGATGAATTGTCTTGTAAAAGTACAGAAAGATATGAAAGTGAGCAGCATACAAAGGAGATTTTGGTGCATAACAAGGCTGTACAGGCTTGATGTACAGGTCAGAATTAGAGGAAAGGAGGATTTAAAATTAGAATAGCCAGGAGGAGGAATGAAAAACATATTTTCCTGGAAGTTGGAAGAGTGATGTACATTAACACCCAAATAAATTTTACTTTTCTAGCAACAATACTTGTATGGCTGGCAACTGAAGGTCTCAGTGCCCTTGGCATTTTTACCAGGGTAAGTTTGTTTTGGTTTTGCTTCTTAAAGAATTACCTATTCTTGCATAGTTTCTTCCATGTACTTAGGCACAAAAGTGCAATTTTTCAACCTCAGGCCTGCATGTCAGCATTCTATTCCAACCCTTCTCTTTACCAGGTGCATCTCATGCTCTAAGCTTACATCTGGTGTAGCCCACTTGGAACTTGGCCCATTTTGTCCAGGGCAGAGGATCTTGCTTTGTTTCTACCAACTTTCTCTTGTTGGATCCTAGAGCAGGAGGCTAAACTGTGTGTCAGAGGTGGAGGACATGCAAGATCAAGCTAGCCAGGGAGCACAAGAAAGAGTTCGTAAAAAAGATGCTTATTCCATAAACCCTTTCCTAGAGAAGCTGGAGAAGACTGGCCCTAAATCTTGGGGTAAGCACTATAGGTTAGTGTGTAACATACAGATCTACCAGTACCCCTACTTAAAGGAGGAACCAAGGGTACTGTACTTAAGACTCTGACCATGGATTCAGAAGTACAGGCAACCCCCACTTAGCGCTAAGTGAAACAGCATTATTTTGCTATAGCACTCATGTTACATTCATACCTGATTCCACTTAGCGCTCAGCAGGTTTTGTTATAATGCTGACAGTTGCCATCTTGGTTGGTCAAAACTTTCAGTTTCACTTAGCACTATTTCTGCTTAGCTCTCGGTTTCTCGGGAACCAATTAAGAGCACTAAATGGGGGTTGCCTGTACGTTCAATTCCCAGCTCTACTACGAATTTTCTGTGTGATCTTGGGTTAATTAATGAATCCCCCAGTGCTTTGGTTCCCCACAACTAACATTAGAACAACACAATCCCCCTCACTGCAAAGGGTCTGGGGATAAACTCTAATATTTGTAAGGTCCTTGGATATTGCTTACAAACATGTTGCAAGGGGCTACTTTGAGCCAAAAGACAGGCACCCATTGCTCGTCTTTTTGCAATTTGTTGCACATGCCCAGAATCAGTGAAGGCTTGGTTCGTCATCCATACTTCACAACTGGCCTGAATTCTCATTGTGGGATGCACCAGAATCCCATTTCAAACATCACCACATCCGTGTGGCTCTAAATTTGCAGCTTCAACTTTTCCTGACTTGAGCTCTTCTTCCCAAGCTGTGTGCACTGCAGTCATGCCTTTAGGACTGCTGGGACATTATGTCCTAGATGGTGTCTAGATTTTGGTATGGCTGCTGGCCAACAATCCACAGGCATGTAAGGGATAAGTCAGAACAAGACTGTGGGTTAACGTTCAGTATCCAAACAACCACTGTGCTTGAGAAGTGAATTTTCAGCATGCCCAGCCCCTCATTTGGATAGTGACCTCCCTCCACCCCAACCGCAAATATCTTCTATGGGTCATTTCAGTCAGTCCTCTCATCCACAAAAGCTCTATTTTAGTGCTCTTTTGTGTTTCCAGCATTAATTTGTTAGCAAAGAGATTAGTTTTGCTTCCTTACTGAGGGCATCTCCCAACATTTCAGGGTGATTCATTCTTCTTTTCATTAGAAAACAGACAGGAATGCCTACCAGGCAATCTGTAAGGTGTGTTTTCTAAATCCCTCCGTGGGAAAACTTATTCAGTCTAATTAAAAGCATATCTAAGGAGTAACAGGGCACCAACAAAGCCCAAGCTGGGCATTAAAACTGATTTGCAGCTGCAACCTATTTTGCTAACTCCATATTAACAGCCCAAATGCTGCAGGTGTTTTGGAACTGTAAGTAGTAAAAGCTAATCTAGATATTCAGCATGAAAAAGGATGCATCTTGCACTATTGCCTGCTTTCCAGTTTACTTTTTGAATAGACTTCTCAGCTAACTTGATTATTTTTCCCCATCAACAAAAATAGGGTAAAAAATGTACAAAGACCTGTGATGTAGACCTGATCTTCCTCTAAAGTGTTTGAAACTAAACTGTTAAAGAACTGCTTACTAGTTCTAGATTTTTACTACTTGCTTTGTTTAATATTTTAGCTGAACATTAGGGCTGAAAGGTAACACCTGCACAAGTAAAATGTGATCTTTGCCAATGTTTGTTTTGTCCATGGATATTTTTGATTTTCTGTAAGGTTTCTCTCCCTCAGATCAAACACAATAAACTTACCAGGTGAGAGGACTTGAAAGCTCTTGTTACTGAAAGCTAAACTGCCCCAATGCCACCATAAATTTAGGCAGTTGTCTTGAAAAAAATAACTCGCACAACATGATGTCACAGTGAAATGCATTAATCGGCATTGTAAAGGTGTAAGTTTAGAATTTAAAAGCATGATTGCTTGAACTGCCCCTGCTTGCTGCTTCCAGCCAAGATCTTCTCTATTTTCTTTCTGCCATCATGCATCCCAATAGGATTATACATCTTACCATAAAAACAGATTTCCTAGAAGGTCTGATTCTGAAGTCTCTGAGTTTCTTGATTTATTGAAAAGGTTGTTTTCCCACTCTAGATAATCTGGTTCACTCTGCTGAATGGTTCAGGCATAAAGTACCTGCCATGCTCCTGATTACAGTAGACATACCCTAACGTGATGGCAATTTCAATAAAACACTAATGAGAAATGGCTGTGCTGGATGTACTACGTGCTCTGGTAACAGGGAGCAACACAAGAAAAGTGGTCAGCCTGGTTGGTCCCAGGATTGCAAGGCTTCTACATTTTGGGCTGCTTTGTACCTCTGTTGGCTAAAGAATTCTTGTTCACTATCAGTCCTAGCAGAATGCCTACCAGATACCACCTGAGATATGCCTTCATTATAGTCTTGAAGTGAGGTGAGGCCTTAATGAAAAACGATACTGACTTTCCCTCTGAAAAAACAGACCCTCATAATTAACGCTTACTGCCGTTCTAAAGTCTGAAGTGGAGTCACCATCCTGCATAGTGCTGTATTGCTAACTAATCAAGCAGCAATACAATATTAGTACAACAAACACTGCATACATTTATTTTTCTTCTGTAGTTTTTAAGACAGTTGTATGTGTATGCTTACCCTCATTGCTCCCCTTGGTTATCAGTCATTTTCTCACCAGCAGGTCAAGACAATATGTTTTAATAACTTACTAAAACAGGAAATCCAGATCAGACGATAAAGGCAGAGCTATTGTGAACATTCTCAATAATGCCAGTATAATGGAAAGGCTTAAACATTTCTGACAAATGTGGAGGCCTAATTCTCATGTAACTCTGGACCACTCCAAGGAGCTTGGTTTGTGACACCATGGTTTTGACCCAAATACTCCTCAATCGCACACTGTTTCAGCTGAGTTTTTCTTTGATTAGTTTTTAGGAAAGGCTGCAGGAATCCTTCAAGGCACAGAGGCAAAGTTTTGTATAGCAGTAAAAGAAAGTCCTAGATGGAAAAATAAGGCTTGCTATAAGCTAAATATTGTGCAGGAACCATAAATTATTGAACTCCCAAAGGCTTCCAAGAAAGACAAAGTGGGAGTTGTGGTAAAAATTAACCAGAAGTTTTCCCTACCTCCATGGGCTGCTGGAATGTGAGAGGAAAGGATACAATAGCTAATTAGACTTACGTGCCATCTATTTTTTCTATTCCATGGTAGAATTTGATGCTGTCTGATGTGTTCCTAAGATTATAACACTTCTCATCAATAAAATGGGCTGAGCTTTTATCAGAGAGATCTCTCTCCAGTGCATGTTGAGCATCTCTGTTGATACTGCAAAGAACAAATTATTTGAAAATAAAATCTGTCTTTCATCAGCATTTACTTTTGCACCAACTCACTGGTTCTTTTCATCCCAGTTCCTTAAGGCCTGACTTCTACATGCTTGCTGATACAGTCCCTTGATATTCTGCTCAGTGGCACATAGACTACACACATACTGCATAACCATTGAGTTATAGAGCATTCAGAGAACGAGCAGGTCCAGGAGTTGCTCTTAGCTTACCACTTAACCTCTGGGCTAGGGATAGAAATTACACATAAAGTGATTGGAAACCAGTTCAAATCTGTAACACAACAGAAGTTTAGTGCTCATAAACTGCTTTCAAAATGGTTAAAACCAGTTTAAGATAAACTTGGATGGATGTAGTATCAAACTTAACTGATTTAGGTTAAATCAATTATTTGAACTTCTGTTCCCAGATCCCCTCCAAATTCAAGTTAACTCACAGTCCCCCAGCATCCCAGGATGTTTTGCACCTCCCCTGCAAACCCCTCTTCGCAGAGTGAGTGGGCTAGCTTGGCCCAAGCTGTCTGATCCAGTCAAGCAGGGAGGTGCCTGTAGTGATTCTTTCTGTGACTCTATCATTATAGTCTCAGGTTTCATCTCCCTTTGATGTTGTAAGGGAAAACATTAGGGGGGTGTGAAGTGGCCCCTATTCGATTTGGATTTGGATTTGGATTTGGCCTGAATCAGGGACAGTGATTCGATTTGTTGATTTGGATCACTGTCCCTGATTTGGTTCATCTGAATCCAAATCTAAAGATTAGATGCTGATTCATACAATCAGCGATGCAGACATAGACACAGCTTTAAAAGTTTTTTCTACATACCTTGAGGTAGCAGGTGCAGCTTGTGATTGCTGCAATGCTGAGGCACATGGAGCGTCCCACAGGAGCACGGGGTGGGGGGCCCTCCATGTATTCAACAGTGAACCTGGAAGTGCACACTGGAGGCCCCTCTCCCAACCCCCTCCAGCTCAGCGATCGGCCACAGGAGGACTCTGGGTGCCCCACCCCAGACCCAGGAGGCACCAGTTGCCGAGCCAGCAGGGTGTGGGTGGGAGCCCACTCTGCGCACTCTCCGGCGGACCTGGAAGTGGATTGGAAGTGCTTCTGGTCCACTTCCAGGTCTGCTGCTGAGCACACTGGGGAGCCCCCCGTGTGTCTGTGGGACACTCCATGCACCCCAGCATTATAGCATTCACAAGCCACCTGTTACCTAGAGGTATGTAGAAAAAACATTTAAAGTTGTGTCTGTCTGAATCGCTGAATCTTTCCAAATCTCTCCAAATCTATCTGGAGGGTTCCAATTCAATTCGGACAGATTTAAGGGTCCTCTGATTCAGTTTGGATTCAGATATTCAGCCACTGAATTGGGCCGAATCTCTGCCAAATCAACTCAGGGACTGAAGCTTTGCATAGCTCTAGAAAACATGCAGATTAATTTTTCATCCCTGGCAGTCCTGAGTAGCTAAAGGAAGTGACTGATTGGATAACCTTCTAATCAGTATGAATTGTTCTAGAATAGTTTATTAAAATATCTTAATACACTAAAATAATGATACATTGCAACAAAACTCCCATAAAATTTGATTCATCAATATATCTATTTAAATAAATCCATATTAATGTAATAATAATTTACTGAGATTTCATATATATGAAGATCTATTTCAATCAGAGGTTCATTAATAATTAATTTCCCCTTTGAATTGAGTATAGTAATTAAAATATAATTCATAATTTTACTGCAATATGGCAGGCATATTTGCATAGTTTAGCCATAATACTTATGATTCTCATTTTAAATAGGGGAGTTCAGGTTCTGTATGACTTTTGAAACTAAGTTACATTCTTGTTCAAAGGTTTCATAGTTTCATAGTTGTTAGGGGTTGGAAGGGACCTTACAGATCATCAGGTCCAGCCCCTGCACTTAGACAGGAAAAACTGCTGGGATCAGAGGACCCCAGCAAGATGGGCATCAAGATGCCTCAAGGGTCAGCTCACAGAAAATCTTCCATTTTTTTTGCATATAACACATGTCTTTTCCCAAAACTCAGCTGCTGGAAATTGGGGTGTACATTATAAGCAAGGAAATATGGTAATAACAGTTTCTGTATCTATCTGGGGTTGGAAAGAGTGATGCACCACAAGGAGAAGCACAGTGAGCTTGCTGGTCTCTGTAGTTACTAATACTTACCAGTATTTTCAAGGAAAAATCCTTTTTCTTCATTCTGTCTCTCACAGACCAGGTATGTACCTGATTCTGGGATGCATTGTATAAGAGAAAATATGGTGTTTACTACGTTGGGGCTGTTACTGTGTGCCAGACGCAGAATTCTGATCACACAGGTTGCTTTCATGGGAGGTCAATTCATGGCATTTTCAGACTTAGACCTTCAGTTATTCTACCGATGTGGTGCCAGCCTCTCAAAGCTTTTAAATCATGTAACTGAACAGAAACTGTTTCTTTATATCT
The DNA here is from genome assembly GCF_001723915.1 of Gavialis gangeticus. NCBI lineage: Eukaryota > Metazoa > Chordata > Crocodylia > Gavialidae > Gavialis > Gavialis gangeticus. The sequence goes on along the minus strand of NW_017729002.1, from coordinate 5,265,984 downwards.
GTGAATACATCCTTGCATAAATGTAACACTTCTTATAAGGCAGGCAATAAAGATCTATCTCTTACTTGCTTTCCTGCATGCAGAGAATAAATAGCCTCTGAAGAGGCTTGCAAGTCTGGTGACAGAGTGTAGAAGACGGATCAAAAGGGAGAAGGGATGTTTTGGGAGAGTGCTCAGGGAGAGGGGATCAGATGACTCATCAGCACTTATGGCTTAGTCTTGCACGGTACTGGGCATGTGCCTCCTCTTATTACCTAGAAATGGAGGTGGAGACACCCCAGCAGCTGGCACAATAATAAGACTCTTATTTTGCCTTTGCTATGTTCATTCTGGCTTAAAGATATTGGCTAATGCTGAATTCAGTTTTCTCCTGTCTAAAATAGGCTTTTAATAAAAATAGTTACCCCAGTTGTTGGTCAATTCTTTCTGCAAGTTTTCTCATTCTTTCTTGACAAGACTTGAACATATCAACCTCCTGTAACAGAAAATGCCCAATTGTCAATACTTTCATTACACAGAATGTGCTCAAGTGGATTAAATATTATTTTATGCATAAAATACAGACATCTAATTGCCCTTCACGAAGCTGACATGCCATTCTGTGCCCCACTTAAAGAAAGCACTTTTCAACTCCTGGTATTTCTTCTGTGCAATAAAGGCAGGTATTAAAGAGAAAAGAAGTTTTTAAGTAGCTTTTTCATATTATATTGAGTATATGAGTACATCTGAGTGGATGTGGTCACTCTAATAAATAAGATCAAATTGTGTTTGATTTAGACATGCTAGAGGCATTTCAAACCTAAGTTAGCATAGTTTCCCAAGCTACTTATATGTCTCCAAATTAAAAAAAACAAACAAACTTGTTGATTGGAAAGTAGACTAAGTTAAATCTTGCTGCCACTACAAACTCCTTAAGAAGCTGTAAGGTAACTTTCTTCAAAATATGTAGGAAATATTTAGCTAAGAAATTGACAGTCAAGTGTCTACTTAACTTCATGCAAACAGACTCAAAGAAACCACAGTGGAAACTACATAAACTGCAGTCATGGTCTCCCAAACAACCTTGACTGTGCCTTTATGCTGCTACATCTGAATGTAGCCCTGATGGGTAGCAGGTTTCTCTCCAGATTAGTCAGTGGGTGCCTACAGATGTTTAGGGGCTCCACTCAAACTCCTGGTGTTTTATACAAAGCGCCATGAGTTAAAGCTCCCCCTCTCCCTCCCCCTCCCCCGGCCCAACAGATGTTCACTTGGGGCTTGAGCCTGCCTGCAGTAGCACTGGCCAGCAGGTGGGGGCACTCCATCAGCCTCCAAGGAGACTGGTGGAACTGCCCCTCTCTGGCCCTGCTCCCCACTCCCCAGCTCTGGGATTGTCAGCTGGGGAAGGTTGGGGAGAAGAAGGGTGCAGCAGGCAGCTGCTAGCTGGATTTGGCCTGGCTGTGCTGGAGGGGGTGGGGCAGGGTGGAACAGAGCCCCCTCACCTTGGGCCCTCCCCCCAGCTACCCCGACTGGGGTATTGTGGGGAACCAGGCTCAGCCTCTGAGGTGAGGGGGCTCCATTGCACCCCACCTTCACTCCAGCTCTTGCCAGGCCAGGTCCAACTGGCAGCTGCCTGCTGCTCCCTACCTTTCCCCTTTCCCCTCTCCCTTTCTCCCCCACTGACAGCCTTGCAAAACATGGAAAAAATAACCCTGGAGGAAATACAAGTTGTCTAAGACTGCTTTAGAGCACCTTCACCTAATACCTCATTTGACAAGGGTTAATTTTTTGGCCATTTTAAAAGCAGTCGTGTTATGTTATAGCTATAAAGTGTTTCTAGAGGCCTGATCACGTAAAAAATGTAACCTGTGCACACAGGTAATAGGCAGTGGAAGGTCCAGGCTAATAAGGCTTAGTCCCCCCAAATGCAGGGCAGTGATGGCAGCACAAAGGGCCACAGGGCAGGCCAAACATGAGCTCCAGGTGGCTGCAGCAGGAGACATGCACAGGCACGCAGCCACAGCCTACATACAGTCCGGCAGCTGCAGGCACAGTGTGTTGCGCAGCTCCTGAGGCAGCAGCAGTGGGGTGCAGAGCCCCAGCCTGCAATGGCAGCCCGCCTCCCCACTGCACACAGATCTGGGGGGTGCATGTCCTCCATGCCTCTGCCAGGGTGCACGCCTCAGCAAGAGTCCCTCCCCTGGATGAGCTGCCTGGGCTCTGACCATCCCACAACCCACCCCAGGACCCCATTCACCCCAGACCCTGCTCCTGCCTCTGCCCCACTCCCTCCCTCACTGTGGGCATCTCAATCTGACCCCCCTCCCCCATGCCCCTTCCTTCCCCCATGCCCCTTCCCCTCCACAGACTTACCTTCTGGGCAGTGTGTGTGTGTGTGTGTGTGTGTGTGTGTGTGTGT
>NW_017729002.1:5248248-5258586 GCF_001723915.1 Gavialis gangeticus | reverse complement strand
GTGTGTGTGTGTGTGTGTGTGTGTGTGTGTGTGTGTGTGTGTGTGTAGTCAGCCCCCCCAGATAATATTTTCTCCCTCCACCTATGTGCAAGCACCCAGTTAAGCAAGTAGAAAATATAAAGATGCCACCTAGGCCAAAGCTATCTTCCTGGTTGATAGCTCCATAACCAAAGCATTACCTGCATGAAGCTTTCTTAGCTACTGAAGCGAGAAAGAGGAGGTATCCTTTTTTTGTAGTATCCCAATTTTCCATCCTCCACAGTCTCTGCTGTGGTCACCTACCATGGCTCATTTACATTAGCTGCCTCTGAAACGTCATCCTCTCCTGCAGACTTTGAACTAACTTAGCCCAATTATTCAACTAGCCTAAGACTTAAGCATTCTGTAAAAATGCCTAAGCAGTGGCCACTGTGTATCACTTAGAGTTCATTCCTAAGATTTGTGGGTTTCCCACATATCCAATAAACTTCTTTCAAATATTTTTGCCTAGGTATTTCTTTATTTTATTTTAAAGGGTGAAGAATTCAGAAATTGCAATGCTTCATCCTGTTTTCTTTCTTTGGAAATAACCTCTCCTTGGACCAACTATTCATGTTGCAATATATTAGAAAAGAATTTGTGTACTGTAGGCTCTCATGTTTTCTGGGTTTTTATCCCTCATAGTCAAGTGTTAGCTTTTTTCGGTGAATTTCTCTAAAATGTTAGAAGTAACTTTCACTCCCTTCAATTTTTTCCCCTTTCTCTCTTGCAGCTGAACTCAGGGGAAACAGCTTCAACATTTCTATCCTAATAACAATAAAGCCAGTTTAAATATTTTCTGACAGATTCATTCACAAAATAGTAAGTCTTACCACACCTTTATAAGGTTCTTTTCTACATCATCATGAACTAAGTCAATGCCCATCCGCTTCTCTCGGTTATATAAACATTCAAGGGCTATCTGCAAGCAAATAAGAGGAAAACTTGCAATGAACTCCGTATTGCAGTATAAAGTAAGCCTTTAACTTACCGCTAAAGGAACAGATGAAATAATGGTTAATAAGTGAATCTCTGAGAAATGTGAAACAGAATTGTACTCGGTGCTTTGGTATAGTTTCATTTTATGTAAATGGATCAGTGTCTCTGAGTCTCATTCATATCTGTTGATATTTATTTTTAAGGGTAAACTACAGTCATAATGTCTGCCATGTAATCAGTTTCATATTAATGAGATGGGCCAGGGCCAAAGCTCATGCCTCAGTAGATCTGAGCTGTGGAGTAATGCTAATCTGGATCCACAGGTCCCTATCTGGCCTCGCATCTACAATAATCTGTTCAAAAGCCCTGAGACAAATACCCCCATAGCCCAAACTTGGAAATTTGATACCTCTTTAACTTAATGAGTGACCTATACATAATGAGGGTCATCAAATAAAAATTCAGATCAGGATCTAAACCTCTAAGCCTCAGACCTATCTTTACCTTAATTGCTGAATTTGCTAGTCTTGAACAAAAATAGTGGACAAAATAGTACAAAAAGACTGAGGCTGCCCAGGCTGGCAATGGCAGTATGGATGGCTACAGGGGCTGGGCCAGCTTGGCAGCTAGGCCTACGGTGGCAGGAGCAGTTTTTCATGTACCCCCTCTAAGTGAGCCCCTGGGTTTGGTTTCCCAGTTGACCACCACTCATTACTCTACTGCTAAATGACACAAACCTTCTCAAAAAAATCTTTCCATGAAGGGAAGGTATCTACCCTTCATAGCACAATAGGTAGCACAGGCAGAGATCAGCAGAGTGAATGTTATTGGGTAAGGCTGTGATCCAGACTTGTGATTTCTATTTAATTGCATGCAAGTATTTCTGATAAAAATAGCTTTCTTTCATAAAGAAAATATTCCAGACATGTCTGAGATTTCCTGTGGTTTTGGTGTTTGCTGCCATCCATTTCTGAATAGTACAAGTACGATCCCATGTTAATGGGGGCGGGGAGGTTCAGTTGGAATTAGGTCAAATGATAAACTTCCACACAGTGTGGAAATTCAGGATGAAGCTAGAACTTCTCCATAATAATGGGTGCTACATCATCCTGCAGGAATTTGTATAGTTTATTCAGTCACTCACTGCCCTGAGGTCCTGTGCTTCATTACAAACTGTTTAATCCTAGCAGGGATGAGAATCTTGCATTAGACACTCCATTCCCTCAGTTCCCAGTGCTCTCCCAGTGACTTCATAGTACCCGTGAGCACCTATACACGTGCCCAACACCTGCTCCAACACATTCTAATTAGAATGCGTTGGAGCAGACATAATTAATCAAGCAGCCAGCAGCCTCGGCATCACCTGCACTCTCCAGAAGCCCCAGCATCACATGTATTCAGCATCCCTATGCTTCAAAATGGCCATGGGGGTGCTTTAATTAAAGCTCATTAAATGAGCTTTAGTGAAAGTGCCCCCACCACCATTCTGAAGCATGGGATGCTGAATACACAAGAAGCTGCAGGTGCTTTAATTAGAGCAAGTCCTGGGAGCTGCTCTAATTAAAGTACTGCCCCCCACCCCAGAGCACATGTAAAGCACTGAGTATTCTGACAGTGGTGAAGGAGATGGTTTAATAGGGACTCAGTCAGTTCACCAGTGTGAGTGTATATTTGAGGCTGTTGCAGTGGACAGTTCCTAATTACTGAGGACAACCTTTGTTATCTTGGCAACAAGATCATGATAACACTACAATTTGACAGATGCAAAATAGATTTTCTTTAAAAAGAAGTCCTTCTGGTTGCTAACAGAATCCATCCATTTGCTTTGTTCATGCCCTAAAACAGCCTAGAGACCAGTAGCTACCTCTGACCTACCTTCAGTGGCCCTTCAATTTCATCAGCTGCACACTCAAGCCGCCTTTTGGCTGTGTCTAGAGCATGAGTGTCTGTCAGCAGACGTTGTAGCTCATAGATCAGCTCAGACCTCCAGAATTCAATGTCAGAGAGCCTCTGTCCCATGTTTGTTCCAGTGTCATCCTGCATTTGCTGGGTCAGCTGGTCCTTGTCTTGCATTAGTCGCAGAGAATCTGCATTCAACCTGCCAGCCCAGTGCCGGCAACACTCCGATCCTTTGAATTGAACCTGGTTTGCCTGGTTCCAGTCACGGGGACTATAACGAGCATAAAGGGCAGTTCGCAAGGCGGGCAGTATGGTGGGTGGCCTCAGTGAGGCATTGCCTCGCTCATCAGAGCTGGGAATGTTTGAAGACACATTGTAAAACAGACTGGGTCTCCATGAGTTGAGGTAGCGATAACCTGGCAGGTAGTAAGTCTGGTAACTGTCCTGCATGATGCTCGTAGGGACTGGTTCAGGGAACAGACAGCTCTTCTTAGGGCCACAGTAACTGGCTGTCTGGGTAGTCCCTAAAAACTCCATCTTGCTCCTTACCTCGGGCACTGCATTTAAGCTACAAAGCAAGGTCAGTCTGGCTGCAGAGTCAGAGGAAGAGCTGTCTCTTCTGGCTGGTGTTGCCTTGATTACAGCAGATTCTTTATTCTCTGTGACTCAGTGATGTTGTCACAAAGCCTGCTGTGAAGACACTGTTTTACAATGGACCCTGACAAACACTCAGCTGCCTGGAGAGAATAAAGAAATAAACCTGGACTCAAGAAGCTGGGCAGTTTGAAAGATGTCAAGGTATTAACTACACAAGCACCAGTGTACTCAGACACCTGGGTATGTCTAGATGGCACCATGTACACTTTGGGTTTGTCATCACTGCTAAAAATAGCCACAGTTTTTACCTTGAGGTAACTTCCATGTGTCAGCTCTCCCAAAGGAAAAACACAGTGAAGGCAGGGCATGTTTTTCTTAATGCAAGATCAGGAAAAAGTTTTAATGAACTCACCAAGATTAACCCAGATGAGGCTATAAAATTGACCTCAGTAAGATACCTTGAGGTAAGGCTGAAGGCCAAAATCCCATTTCACCATCACAGCCCAGAGTGGTGCATAGCCACACAACTGCAATTTCAGCACTTACCGCAGATTTCAGATTCTGTTCCTATTTGTGCAGCTGTGCTCACCCTGCTCTTCCTTTCAGGGAGTGCTCAGACACCTGCACTACAGCTGCACTGGCTCCAGGGAGGAACAGGATTGTCTGGATGTGTGTGTAATTCTCCAAAAGTCAGAGGAAGAAAGCATGACTAGCAACTGTTTGCAACCAGGGGCCCTACAACTTTTTAATGCACTGGTTAGGGCACTCACCCCAGCAGTGAGACCCAAATTCAATGTCCTCCTCCCACCCCACCCCCAGTAGTCTGAACCTGCATTTCCTTTTTCCCAGCAAAGTGCCCTAGACACCTGGCCATGGTTTAGGCCAGTGGTTCTCAACCTTTTTGGACTCACGGCACCGCTGGTTAGACTCAAGCAATTTCTTGCAATATGCCAGCTCTTCATTTTCACTGGGTTTTTTTACTACAGAAAAAGAGCAATTCTTCTGTTGCAGAGAACTCGGACCCCAAAAAGTCAGAAAGGTTTGAACACTATGGTTTCCTATTTGAAATCTCTGGGTTTATTTTGTGAATCATGTTTGCACATCTAACAGTGCTAACATTGCATAGCACATGTGGTAGACTTGAAGGACTCTCAAGGCACCCCAAGGTGCCATGGCTTCCTGGTTGAGGATCTAGGTACTGCCCAGCATGCCCTCCAGCTCACCTTCTGAAGCTGCCTCACAGGGCAGCCCAGAGAGAATGATACGTGGGACCAGGAAAGTAACACGCTAGAGAGAGGATGGCTCAGTGAAAAATGCATGCTGCCTTGGCAGACAGGAGGACTGGGCCCTGGCTCCAAGCCCTCAGTGATAACTATCCCAGTGCTGTTCATCCATTTTATCCAATGATTAAATACAAAGAGCAGAAAAGTCACTGGTGGCAGGAGTCGGAACGCGAACCCAGAGGGTCTCCCTTCCAGGACAGTGTATGGGTAAAATGGGATTTCACTCTCAGAGTCTTGCCCACCGAGTCATTTTTTTCCCCACAGGATAGCTAATAGGAATGAGTTACTCTGAGGGAAAAAAAATGCAGCTTTTTTAGCAGCAAAGAGAAACTCTTTAAAACGTAATGCAGCGTTTGAAATAATCCCCCTAGGGTTGACTTGACTGAAAGACTTGGCCAAACATGGATAGAGCAAAGTCCACTAAAAAATGAGGGCTTTGCCTCTGTGTTCAGAGGTCTTGTTAAGGTCTCTCTGATCCCTTCTTTTGAATTCTCCTGTTTCTTCCCAGTTATAAACACTGAGGAACATCCCAGAGAGGAAATGTATTTTGCCCTTTTCCCCTTAACTTTTTGTCATGTGGCTCTGGATTTTTATGGCTGTTTTTTTTTTCCTTAGGCCTAGTCTACATATAGTTTGTTTTGTCACGATAGCTATTTTTAATAAGTATATTATTTTTTAACATAAATGCCCCAGTATGCATGCAGTTATGAGAGCTTAAAGGAATAAAACTTAATTTCTTCTCATACAAAAATAAGCTATACCAATATAAGCGCTTTCATAGCAGCACAGCTGCATCCACATTAGGTGGCTGTAGCATTTAAATATAAAGCTAGTGTAAAAGCTGTATAACTTTTTCTGTGAAACAAGCACGATCTGTATAAGTTAATGAAATCCAAGTGATGTGTGCTTATTTTGGAAAATACTAGCAAGTCATTAAAATTTTTTCTTAATAAACATTGAGTAGTTCAGGATTATTTAACATATGTTATCAATAATACCAAAGAAAAATAATGAGCAACTCAAGAAGCTAAATATATCTGGTCCACTGGAAAACTAACTTATCTAACAAAATCATTGGAAGGCTTCTGTTATCTGCCAACTGCAGGAAATGTGTCTTGAAAACTTATGCAAAATATTGCATTGTCATGGTATTTATCAGAGGATACATAACTTCTCATGCACCAAACTTGCTTTTTCAAAGAGAAGGGGTTAATACATTATTTTTAGTGAGTCAGTGTAATGTGCCAACTAGCATAGTTTCACCATTCCTCACTAGGCAGAGGAGCTCAATAATTTGAGTATGTTTGCCCTCTTGTGGCTGACCCACCAAGTTTAAAAGCTCTACTACCCCTAGAGTCCAAGTCACTTGCTTTATGTACAGACACAGTGTTAAGTAGGGTGGGGTGTGATCGAGCTACAGGTAGCTTCATAGAACTTTCTTTTTTCCCTGCTTCTTCAACAAGACCCCTTTTAACACAAGTTTTAATAGTTTAAGAAATATGCTATACTATGATATGCTAAGGGTGATTCTCATTTTGTTCATCTGCTGAACAACTATATCGAATCTATTACCTGTGCTGTACATACACAGTTCAGCTGGCAACGGTACTGCTTATTGATTTCAATGAGATTACTCATGTGAGTAATAGCCTTTGAATGGTCAGTATGCATCTACAGCAATTCCAGTATTCAGAGGTTTTACCTTCCTTCCTTGGAGAAAATTTCATGAAAAGTAACTTTGGTAAAGCACTGTTTTAGTTATTTGTATCTGTGCATGTGATTACTTGTCACAACCAACGCATAGGAATTAAGGGGAAAAAATAAATAAAAGTAAAGTTCACCGTAAATGACATATATATCCCTAGGGTACAAGCCAAAAAGAAATTACAGTATATAAAGCAAGAAAGTAGTGACAGAACACCTCAGTACAGATGGGTACTCACAGAGGAGCCAGTCTTAGTAAGACTAAATGACAGAAATGCTTGAGCCGTCTCTTCGTGTTCCAGTACCATCTTCTTAGAACTGGCTTTTCACTGATGTTTACAGGGCTACTAAGGGCAACCAAATAGAATGAGAGGCAGAGCCTTTCACATTCCTATTTCCTAATTTGTCACAGATATAAATAAATTGTTAACGGCCTGACTTGAAACCAGTTTCAAACATACTTACCTGGCAGGGGAGACACCATGACCAAGCAGGTGGTGTCAGGCTCCTCCTACCCCTCCCTTGCCAATTGAGGCAATTGAGATGGTGGTTAAGTGGGTGAGCAGGGGCGGTTGAGCAGGCAGCATGGAGCAGTGAATCAGCCAGCCATGATTAATAGTTCTGTGAGTGCTTTGGAGGACACACTAAAAGTGTGTCAAGATGGAGCTAGTCACCCAGGTGAGATAATAATAAAGACAGCAGTTAGGGAGTGTGTAAAGAGAGCTATGAAGGAAGAAGGGGAATGGCAAATGGTTAGCTGGAGTAACAAGTTGGAGACTGGGGCAATAGAGAAGAAGAAGCAGAATGAATCCAAGAAGACAGAAAGGAATAGAGGAAGCGAGAGACGTCAGGGAGAGAGAGCGAAGCTGGAGTGAGCAAGCAGTGGAGGAAGGGAAAGAGCAGAAGTATGAGAAGACGACATATAAATTGTGGGAGGAGAATGACCCCAGAAGAACTGTTAAATTGTGGGTGAAAGTGATGTCAATGAGTGAAAGCAGTAAGAGGGTATCTACTACGTCACAAGCGGATTTTATCGCCAAGTGCTGTTTAATGACTTAAAAGTAGACCCGAAGGATCTTAGCTGTGTCATGGCCTCTGATAATTTCAAACATTGGAACATAACTTTTTGGAAGCATGATGCCTACAAGGCGTTTTGGGACCATTATAAGGAGGTGGTGGACAGAGATGACCTCCGTGGGTTAAGACTTGAAATTGGTCAAAAAGCATGGGAAAGAGTTTTATTTCTTAAGATGTATATCGATATGTTGGAAGAGAAGGACATCACAAGATGGCTGGAGCAGCAAGTGCAGAAGGTGCTGTTCATGGACTGTGTGTTGGACTGTTGGAAGATATGGACTGGAGAGGGAAGGCTGCATTAAAAGAGGAACTGGGAAATTCAGGGGGAGTAGAGCATCTCCCGTCAGTTGTTAACATTGGACCCCACAGAGGTTTCATAGTTTCATAGTTTATGTAACTTATTATTTCATAGTTTCATAGGTTATGTAACTTATTATGGTCAGCCTAAGCTCTTGTGGACTGGAGGATCACTTAGCTGCATTTTGTAATCTGACAATTCGCTACAGGCGCACTGGGACAGATCACAGAGAAAATATGTGCAAGGAGGTCTTGGAGGTCTTTGTGGCAGGGCATTTATAGATTTCATAGACATTTGGGCTGGAAGGGACCCCAGAGGATCATCGAGTCCAGCCCCCTGCCCCAGGGGCCGGAAGTCAGCAGGGATCATAGGATCCCAGCAAGATAAGCATCCGAATGTGTCTTGAAGGTGTTCAAAGTGGGTGCTTGAACCGCCTCCAGTGACAGTCTATTCCAAACCTTGCGGGGCTCAGACAGTAAAGAAGTTCTTCCTTATGTCCAGCCTGAATCGGTCGCAGCAGAGTTTGTGACCTTCCGATCTTGTCATCCCTTGGGGCACTGGTGAACAGAAGGAGGCAATGCCCAAACTCATATGCAAATCAAGCAAAGGAACTGAGTAAAAGGGAAGAGGGAAGTGAGGAGGAGGGAGAGGAAGGTATTAGTGAGTCCAAAATGGAGGTATTTACTGTTGCTGAGGTGCTGGGTGAGGGGCAGCAACAAGAGAGTGCAATTGAAGCAGCAAGATTACTATCAGAGGTGGAGGAAGAGGAACAAATGCTGGGAAAAATCTGGGGATAAACAAGGAACAGCATTAGAAGAAGAAGGGGAAAATCCAAAGAGTGGATCTGGTGGGGAAGAGGGAAGGGACATGGAGGGAATACAAATGGAACTGCAATTGTGGGAGAAAGGGAAGGACACTGATTTAGGGGAAAAAAATAAAAAAATAAAATTAAAAGTGGGAAATTGAAATAGAAGAAAACTGGCTTGGGGGAAGAGGGGCGGTAGAAGGAAAGGGAGGAGGGAGAAGGGGGGAAAGTTGTGGGGAAATCTGTGGGGGGATTGCGGGGATGAATGCCAACAGTAGGGTGCAGGAAGATACGGGAGAAAGGGAGGACGCGGAGTGATTGCTGAGCCTCATAGTGATTAAGCACCTCACAAAGATTACAGGAATGAGTTGTGGGGGGGAGAAACGTTTGGGTTAAGCAGTGGCATGGCCTTGACACTTGCCTCACTGAATGTGAGAAGTTTGTATAGAAGGCATAAGTGGAGTAAAATGAGGGCAACATTATTAGCTGTAGAGACACAGGTGGTGGGCTTACAAGAAAGTGTTTTGCCCTGGGAACGGAAATATAAGTACCTGGAGAAGTGGTGGGGTGTAGGGCTGTCTTTGTGGAGTGGAACAAATGAGAATAAAACTGTGAGGGTGGGGCTGTTGGGGTGGGAGGGAGGTGTGAAAATTAAAGAGGTCCAAGAATTAGTTGAGGATAGGCTACAGAAAGCATTGGTGGAGGGGGGGGGGGGTTGATGTAGCACTATTTAACATTTATGCACTGGCAGAAAGAACAGAGCACTTACTTCTCTTTCAAAAGCTAGGGATGTGTGTGGGGGGCAAAGATATTGACTGGGGATTTTAATTGTATTATTGATGAGAATGGGTGGAAAGGAGTGCAGCAGAATGGGATATTGAACAACACAGGGGAAATGATTATGAGACTGGGTTAAAGATGAAGGGTTTAAAGATGCTTGGGAGGGAGAGGGGGAATTTACAAGGGTGGATCCAGGTGGGAGGGGGAAGTCGAGGATAGATTATGTTTTCATTTCTGAGGGGTTGGTGATAAAGGGAAGCTGTGATTGATGTAGGGTTTACAGATCTCCGTGTGTTGTGGGTGGAGGCGGGAATAGAGGAAGTGGTGAAAAAGGGTAGAGAGATTTGGAAGGAGAATGTTTCACTGTTAGATGATGACAAAGAGTGTCAAGCCTTTAGAAGGGTGTATGAGCAATGGGGGATGTTACATCAGTATTTTGATACCAGATGGGAATGGTGGGAGGTGATTAAGACAAGGTTGTGGGAATGGTTTGATGGCATGGGGAGAAAGAGGGTAAGGGGAAGGAAGTGGGAATTGAAATAATTACAAGGGGAAGTTGAGAGATTGACTAGGCTGGTGGGGAGGGGGTAGATGGTGAAGAGGGAATTGGAAGGGGCAAGGGAAGGAGTAGAAAATTGTTTTAGAGTGAGAATGCAAGACAGAATGTTCTTGGTGAAAGAGGTGTGGGTGGAAGAGGTGGAGGAACGGGGGTAGTATTTTACGTTGTGGGTTAAAAAGAAAAAGAAGGAGATGAGAGGGATACATACAGAGGAGGGAGTATGGGTGAAGGAATCCGGGGAGGTATTCAGGGAGGTAACCACATTTTATGAGTGTTTGTTTAAAAAAAAAGGGGATGGATGGGGGAATTGGTGGGTGTGTTACAAGTGAAAGTGAAGGAGGAGAATAGGGAGGGATTGATAGGTGAGATCTCAGAGAGG
>NW_017729002.1:5230788-5243248 GCF_001723915.1 Gavialis gangeticus | reverse complement strand
AGCTTGTTTAACACTTGCTTGTTGTCCTTCTAGTGCCAGGACACTTACAGCACACTTTCCCTCCTGCTTTATCTGTGGCAAGTTAAGAATTATTTTTAGTGTTTCAGGCATTATGCCTGATATTTGTGTGAGAGGGAAACGTTAGAAGCTTTAAGGGCAGTGCCAGTGAACAAAACACCTGGAATGGATGGTGTTCCTATTGAATTTATTTGAAGTTTTGGGATTTGGTAACAGGGGATTTTTTTAGAAGTTTTTAAGGAAATAATGAAAAGGGGAAGGGTTGGGGAGTGGTTTACACAGGTCATGGAAACCTTGATTTATAAGAAAGGGGGGAGGGAGGACATCAGAAACTGGAGACCGATCACTTTACTAAATGTAGACTATAAATTATTTACTAAGATATTAGTAGCATGCTTAGGGGAGATACTTGCACAAGTGGTGGGAGGGGAGAAAACTTGTGCAGTGGTGGGGAACAGGGCAGCAATAACTCATTGAATTGCTAGGGACATGCTGGCTTATATTTAGCAATGGAAGTGGAATTCGTTAGTGGTGAATTTGGATTTATAAAAAATATACGATAGTATTGCGCACAAATTTTTGTTTATGGTGGGCATGGGGGATGTCACTGCAATATGAGCGACTAGGGGTTTTTCTTAAAGCACAGGGATTGGAGAGGTTGGGGCTTGAGAGGTTGGGGGATTTGAAAGGAGTGTTTAAGTTTCTAAGGGGAAGGGAGTTAGTTACAAATGTGGAGGAATTGGAGGGGAAATAAGTTAAACAAGCGTGGAAATGGGGTGGTAGGGAAGGAATGGAAGAGGGAGCATGAGGCATTAGTATGGGGGGCGGTGCAGAAAATATTACTGGTTAGGGCAACATTGCATTGATGGGGATTAGTTAGGTCATCAAAATGTCCAAGAGAAATTTGTGATAAAGATGAATCAGAGTTTCATGTTTTATGGGACTGTTTTTATGAACAGAAGGTGTGGGGGAGGGTGGGTAGTTTCTTGGAAAACGTGGGAAAGGGAGATGGGGTCTCTTTTGGAAATGTATTATATGGGCTAAGGGTGGGTATGGATGGGTCGTGGGAGGTTAGGGTTTTGTTAGCTTGTGTTGAAGTAGCTATTTGGAAGGTTAGATGTTTGTTAGTTAGGAAGGGACTTTGCTTCTCGATGGTGGAGTGTCTGCAATTAGGGTTACTGAGTAGAAATTTTATACAGCAAAGAGGGAAAAAAGGTGGAAGAATAGGGACAAAAGGAAGGGGGAATTGTGGAAAGGGACTGATTGTAATCCACTGTTCTTGCCGAAGTTAGGCATCAGGTAAGTGTTGGGGATGTCAAATAAGGAGAGTTTACAGGAGGTGGGACTCATCTTTGGGAGAGAAAGTAAGAAGGTGATGTGAATAACATTTTGTTTGTTTGTAGTATGTATGATAGCTGATGTTACAGATGGCTTTTATTTGGATACATTGTCTTTATTTTGGTATTTGTTGATTTGTATTAAATGAAATATTTGTATGTATGTTAGATATGTAAATTGTTACAAATGGGTGTTTCACTAGTGCTGAATATTAAGTGTATTTGATATTGTGTTATTTGTTACACTTCAAAGAAAGAAAAGGATATGTGAGTTCTTTTGAGATGCATATTAAGAGTCTTTCGAGTTTTATTGTATGATGATTCTAGTGGTGGTTTATGTTGGTATGAGAAGTTATTATATTTTATGTATATTTGATATATTTCTTAATTTATATATAGTCTGTTCTGACAAGTCCATTTTGGCATCCTCCAGTCATTTGCTAATTAGGTTAAGGCCAAGAATCTTTTCTCCTCCATCTCAGGAAGAGCCTTTTTTTATACAGAATGAGTCACCTGATCCAGTCTGATAAACGTGGAACAGAAGTGGGAGTTTAAGTGAAGCCTACAAACACAGGACACAAAGCATCACCAAGGGACAGCATCTGGAAATAAGACTGAAGGCTTTACAAATGTTGCCAGTTATGTCATTTTAACCTGGGGACCAAACCAGAACCTGGTTCCTGACATTCTGCACTCGTAAAGTTTTAGCAGTGAAACGTTTAGTGAGCCTGATGGGAATGAGAAGGTTGCTTTGTTTCCCTTGACCCTTATTATATTTAAATGGTTAGCAAGACTGATGTCAAGATGGGCAATTTCCCTTTCTCTTTGGGGTGGGTTGGTGAGACAGGACCTCTGGCTCATGTGAATTTTCATTTATTTAAATCTGTAAAAATCTGAGCAAGCAAGCTGTAGAGGGCTGTGTAGATGGTGTGACATCTCCACTCAGTGCCTGTTTTTCAATGGCGTAGCCAATTAAAAGGTTATTATGGATCTGGATATAGCAGCGCTTACATTCCTGCCAATCTGCTGTTCCCCTGCCAGGGTCTGGCTCACGTTATACTGTATTTTCTCACAACATGCAGCTTTCCCCCAAAAATCAGCCACCCGGTATTGGGGACTGTGTATTAAATCAGAAAGTGGATTTTTTGACCTTGAAGAAGCACCCTGCTCCACCATGCAGCAGCTCCGGCATTACCCCTCAGATAGCTGAGGGAGCTACCACCCTTTGCTTTTCACTTCATGGGAGTCAAAGACCACCTTCTTCCCAAACGGCTTGACAGTCCAGTACAAGAGCGCACATGTGTGTGTGGATTTCTTCATAATACCTTTCAAAAACAAGGTGCTTTAAATATTGGGGAATGCTTTATGCAAGAAAATACGGTAGGCCTCCCCGCCATGTTTTGGGGCAGTCCAAGAGGGAGACTGTACACTGGAGTCCAGGCGCCCCGCCCTCCCCCGCTGTGACTGGGCCGAAGCGAAGAGGCAGCAGCACTCGCCCCACAGGGCACTGGCGCTGGCGGCGGCGTCGCTGCAGTCTCTGCGCCTGCGCATACGTCAGGGCCGCGCTGCCCCCCTGGGGGCGGGACTTGTCCCCGCTGCCCCGGAAGTGTTTGCTCCAGAGACGGAAGTATTGCGGGAGGAGCTGGCTGCGCCATGGCTGAGGAGCCGGTAGAAGTGTCGCCGCCGCACGGTGAGGCCCGGGAGGAAGGGAGAGAGCAGGTCTGGGTCTCTCTCGGTTTCTCTAACGTGACGTCTCTCCGTCCCGTGCAGACTGTCCCGGCACAAGCAGCGCAGAGGCGGGCAAGGCCGCCGCTTGCCAGGGATGTCCCAACCAGCGGCTGTGCGCCTCGGCAGGCCCCGCTGGGCCGGACCCTGGTGAGCGCCGCCCGCGGGCGGAGCGGGGCGGGGCGAGGGGTTGTGGGGGATGCGCCGTGCTCAGCCCCGTGTCGTTCTAGCACTCAAGGAGATACAGGAGAAGATGAAGGGAGTGAAGCACAAGATCCTGGTGCTGTCGGGGAAGGGCGGCGTTGGCAAGAGCACATTCAGCGCCCAGCTGGCCCACGGCCTGGCGGCCAACGACACCAAGCAGGTGGGTGCTGCAGGTGGCCGCCGTGCTGGGTGACATGGGCGGTGCACCTGGCATCGTGCTGTGTGGGTGGGATGGAGGTCCAGTATCTTGGGTGCCGCATTACAAGTTTCTCTGTGATGTCTGGCACGAGGTGGTGGGAGCCTGAGGACCTGGCGGCCAGACACCCTCTCAAAACTCCTTTCCAGATTTATAAAGTGCTTTGGTCCACTTAAAAGTCCCAAGGTGAAATGTGTCCATGGTGCTCTGCAGCGTACCTGAAACTTGGGCAACTTTGATCACTTTTCCAGGATAACTAGGTGTAGGGAAAACTCTGAATACACCACGCTTGCTGATGTGTCATTGAGTGACCGACATGTATGTGCAGGTGCAGAACCTGTACAAGTACCTGTGTGCCCAGGTGCAGTATTCAAGTGCTGTGAAAGAGGGAACAATAAATTTGGCCTGCACTCACTATGGGGATGAGACAACCATGCAAATTAGCCCCATTGCATCCCAGCTAAGCCAAGAAAGGTGGTTTTTTTTCTTTTTATTTATGCACCTGACATGAAACATGCCAAGGACTTGTGAATGGAGCAGTACTGGAGCACAGCAAGAAGAATACTTTTCATCGGTAATATTACACCTCTGAGGGGGAGGGTGCTCTAGAACAAATGGTTGCTCCTCTCAGGTGTGTGGTAACTGGGACTGTCAGTGTGACCATGATCCAGGGGTCCCAATGAGGGTACTTGGGAGGAGGCATCTAGTGAGGTTGTCTAGGGGTCTGTCCTGGGTGCAGCATTGCTTAAATCTTCATTAATGATGTGGACAATGGAACTGAGTGCATGCTTAGCAAATGCATGCACACTAAATTGGGTGAAGCTGCAGATACCCTGGTGAGCAGAGTTAGGTCTGGATATACCAGAAAAATGGTCTGCATCAATCAGGTGAAATTCAAAAGGACAGGTGCAAAGTCTTGACCTTTGGACAGAATAACTGTATGCACAGATACAGACTGGGGAATGACTGGCTAGGCTGCAGTGCTGCAGGGAAGGACCTGGAGGTTACAGTAGTCCATTAACTCGGTATCAGGCAATAGTCTGCCCTTGCTGTAACAAAAAGTCAACAGCATGATGGGTTGTAGTAACAAGTGTCACTTGCAAATTCAGGGAAGTGATTCTTCTGCTGTGCGCAGCAGTGATGCGGCCTTCTTTGGAGTACTGTGTCCATTTTTGGGCACCATGGTTCAGGAAGGATGTAGACAAATTAGAAAGAGTCCAGTGGAGAGTGACAAAGATGATTAGAGGCCTGGGCTTCATGACTTATGAGGAAAGGCTGAAAGAAATAGCATTATTTAGTGTGGAGAAGATGTGGGGGGAAGAATTTAATAACACTCTTTAAGTACCTGAACAGTGATTCTTGAGGGGATGGAAATGGGCTTTTTCTGTGGTTATAGGGGACAGAACCAGGAGCAATAAGTGTCAAGCTGCAACTGAGGAAAATTAAGTTGGAGATTAAGAAGCAATTTCTGACTATGAGGGTGGACAAGCATTGAAACAATAGGCTATCCAGAGAAGCTCTGGAATCTCCATTCCCGGAAATTTTCATGAGTGGGTTGGACAGATACTTGGCTGGGATGGCTTAGTGATTAATCTTTCATTCTCTAACTTGCTTATATTGAACTTCTTTCTATGTATTTTGAAATCTTTGCACAGTGAAACATAGAAGTGCACCAATATGTTGGTCCCATATTGGATTGGCACTGATTATAATGACAGTATTGGCTGTTGGCTTTTTTTGGCTGTCACCAATTAAATGCCCAGTGCATGCACACAGGCAGCCAGGAGCACAGCCCAGCAGCATGGAGAGCAGCTGGGTCCAGTTGGTAAGTCTTTTTTTGGGGAGGGGGGCAGGGGGAAGAGGGGCAAATCATTCCCTCCCTCACTGCAGGGGCCTTGGAGCTGGGCCAGGGGCAGGTGCTGCACTGCTGGGACAGAATGCAGGACGAAGCCATGAGCAGCTCATCTGGGGGGTGTGGCGAGTGGGTGGCAGCTCCCACCACTGCGCGCAGCCATGGGGGGCATGTGTTCCCAGATCAGTGCATGGGGTGAGGGTGGGCTGCAGCTGTGAGCTGGGGCCAGGGTGGTTCCAGGTTCTTTTTGGCGGGGGTGGGGGTTGGGTCGGGGTTGCACTTGGGGCGGGTGGCAGTGGCACTGGCAGAGGGAATACGGCGAATTTTGGGGTGGCTGCAGCCCCCACTCCCCGTAGCCCTCTACCAGCACTGCCACCTTCTGCCTCAAGCGCAGCCTGGCCCAGCCACCCACTAGAAGGAGCCAGTACTGCCCTAGCCCCATCACCCTGCTTGCAGGTCTGTGGGCATATGCCCCTTGTGCCCTCCCAGGTCCACCTCCCACCCCCGCTCCACCCAGACAAGCCACTCACAGCTCTATCCTACACTCTGCCCCAGTTGTGCAGTACCTGTCCTAGCCCCACTCCCTCCCTCACCGCAGGGGCCTCAATCTGCCCCTCCCTTTCCCCTTCCCCCACAATACACCTACTAGCTGGATGCTGCTCTCCAAGCTGCCTGGCTGTATGTCAGCAGTCAGATCGGTATTGGCTGATATGGCTCTTTAAAAATCCACCATCTGTATAGGCCCAAAAAATCTCTATTGATGCACCCCTAGTGAAACTTCTAATCAACTCTGTGAAGAGTGATACTCAGTTCTGTGACTTACAAATGGAAACACAATTAAAAAGTATTAGGATGTTTCTGGTTAAATGTTCTAGGCATGTGGCTTTGCTTGTCTGTAACCATGCAAGTCATTCCAAAAACTAATTTAAAGCCAATATACTTTGTGTAAATTTCCCCAGAAGTAGCCCATATGTAGCCAGTGAGCTAGCTTTGTAACTTCTTTCCATTTATAGGATACTCTTTGCAGTACTATTCTAGTCCAAAAGAATATTTGGTTGGATATATTTAAAACAGTAGATACTAGGTTTATGGTTTTCAATCCTACACTGAAAAACTACTCTAAAACAAACAGTTGCACGTTTTAAGCGTGTTGGGACCTTCAGAACATTAATGTGATGTTTCACTGAAGATTTTCTATCTTCACGTTACTCTGTTTGCTTGGAAAGTTACTTATCTGATTTTTTTTTTTTTTTTTTTTTTTTTTTTTTTTTTTTTATTCTGATCGGTATACCAATGACAGAGGCTACTGTAACTGAAAGAAGCATTTTTTTCTCTCGTTCCTCTGTTTAGTAATATGTTTTATATCACTGGTTTCCTTTGTGGTTTTTTACACTGAAAACAAATGGGGTGATCTGATGGCCACCTGTAAGTTTATCAGGGGTGACCACCAGTATCTGGGGGAACGTTTGTTCACCATAGCACCCCAAGGGATGACGAGGTCGAAAGATCATAAATTACTACAAGACCGTTTCAGGCTGGACATAAGGAAGAATTTCTTTCCTGTCCGAGCCCCCAAGGTCTGGAACAGCCTGCCATCAGAGGTGGTTCGAGCACCTACATTGAACACCTTCAAGAGCCAATTGGATGCTTATCTTGCTGGGATCCTATGACCCCAGCTGACTTCCTGCCCTTTGGGTGGGGGGCTGGACTCAATGATCTTCCGAGGTCCCTTCCAGTCCTAATGTCTATGAAATGTATCCTCTTGCTGTGTATCAGCAGTCACAAATACATGCAGACTCGTGCATTTCAATGTGGTTGTCCACCTTTCTCCCTACAGCTCTAACACCTTTTATATTTAGAACAGTAGGCCAAAAAATTGCCTTGCTGTTTGAAAAGAGCATTGTAAAAGAAGAAAAGATGCAAGCAGTTACACTTCAAAGGTTGTTGACTTCCACCTTGTTCTCATCAGCCTGGATATATTTTTACTTTATCACTCAGCTTTTTGTCATGTTCTGTCAGTAAGAGTACTCCATGGCAGTGAGTCAACCCACCCATCTCACTCAGTGCGAGAGAAACCTGGCACTGTGTGGTGTGCCCTCTGCATTAATGCCAGGTTTCAACCTGGTTACACTCAAGGTACCACTTGTTAGACTCGAGAATGCCAGTCTGTGTTAGCCTCAGAAAATGCCAGCTCTTACCTTTTTAGTGACTTTTTGACTACAGAAAAATAATAAAGCAGTTCTGTTGCAAAGATCTCAGAAATGCCATACCAGAATGCTTTTAACACTATAGATTCCTATTTGAAATTTCACGGTTTATTTTGTGAATCATCTGTAGGTTTTGTGAGGAAATGCAGTTCTCTTACTAGGGAGGAATTGAACACCTTTGTTTTGAAAGAAGTTATAAAAGATATCTCCCCTTCTTAATTTTGACCTTTCAGGGAACAAAATATTGTAGAAATACTTTATTGCATGAAAGATTCCTGTATTGCAGGGCGTCGTATAAAATGATTTGCTGATTGTTCAATAATATTTTATGTAAATAAGAAGGTGTTTCCATTCCTCCTTAAGTTGGAATAATTTAAACTGTAGGAACAAGGGGACGCTGAAAGAAAGCACCCCTGAGACCTTCAGTAGAGAGAGGGCTGCTTCCAAGTGAGTCCCTTGCATTGAATGATTATGTTTGCATGCACAGTTTTATTACCACACAGCCAATACTTGGGTGGCTGGTTGGAAAAAAAATCAAAAAAATTGCAAACAGTCTGTTAGCTAACTTAATCTGTTCTATCTTTGGTGTCCCCCTGCACTGCATAGAGATGCACCCAGATGTATTACCCAGAGAGCTGAGGATTGTGGTAAGGCAGAAAGTTGGTTGTTCCTCTGAAGGTTTTTTGCAGAAAAACATGCAAGCCAGTACTACCTTCTACAGGCTTGGATGCTGTGGGAAGCAATAGACCCGCAGCCCAAGCACACATGCTGTATACACCTGTCATAGAAGTTCTGTGCGTGAGAGAATATGGAAGTGGCTTTACTCCTGTGTCTGCCCACCACAGAAATGTGACATTTTGCTAAAATAGGTTTTGGGATTTGTTTGTTTTTAAAGGAAAAACAAACAAACCTACAGTCTGTCACAGGGAGAGACAATTGTAATGCTGTTATTTACCCAAATCTAAGATGACTTTGACTTTTAAAATAACACCCCCTCCCCAATAATTATTTATTG
Source organism: Gavialis gangeticus (assembly GCF_001723915.1). Taxonomy (NCBI): domain Eukaryota; kingdom Metazoa; phylum Chordata; order Crocodylia; family Gavialidae; genus Gavialis; species Gavialis gangeticus. Next base: position 5,234,694 of record NW_017729002.1, on the reverse strand, counting down.
TAATTTTCCATGCACATAATCAAAGTATTGGTTGGTCATCTTAACTTTGTCCCTCCTACCACTGTGGTGGGAAAAGCAGGAGTGGGGAGGCAGGCAATTAGTTCCCCCTGCCTACCCCTGCCACCCTTTTATTGGGTCACTTCATTTCTCCTTAATGGTGATGTAACAACTCATGAATGGCGCATGCCCCTGGTGGCTGGCGGGCATGGCTGCACTGGCGGCGGCCGGAGCCCGGTGGCAGTAAGCGCGGAGCTCCCACAGATGCTGCCAGCACTGTTGGGTGGGGCGGGGGAGAGCACCGACCAGGGGTTGGTGACCACCCACAGGCACCACAGGCAGTGTCGATGGTGGCTGGGACAATTGTGGACCACCTGTAGGCGCTGCTGACGGTGTCAGTGGCGCCTTCTTGCAGAGGGTGCACTGCCACGCTCATGGGGTGCACATGCACCTGCGTGCACCCCCTGTGCATTACCTCTGACATAACTCATACCTATATAGAAGGAATCTAAACCAAACATTTGTAGACAGATGCATCTGTTGGCACTACTAGCATACTAAGGATAAAAAGAAACTAGTAGTAAGTTACTTTACTTTGGCACTAGTTTTGTGTCTGCTGCAGAATATGCAACTCATTTAAGTGAAACACTTTGCCATTTTGTTTCTTACGGATAGTTGCATGTTGGGGTTTTTAAAGCATTTGAAATCTATGACTTCAGAGAGTCGGTGCAACTCACACCATTCAGTGCATAGGTTAGTTCATCTGTACCTTTCCTGTGTAAACATCTTTTCTGTCTGTAACATTGCCTTTTGTTTTCTAATTTCCCTGTCTTCCCTCCCTCCCCTCCTACACTCAGAAGTATACGAGAGTTTATTAGGCAGACAAGGTTCTTTGGGTAGATGTGGTATCTTTTATTAGACCAAATAAATATTTGGGAAAAGGGTCTCATAAAAGATATCACACCTACCCAAAGAACCTTGTCTGCCTGTGTACTTAAACCAACACAGCTACAACCAAAAACCTCAAGAGTTTATTAGGTCTTCACTTTAAAGTTTAACAGTGTGTGTTTGTTTTTATAACATTCCAGTGCTTTCACTGTCAGCGGTTGACAGTGAAAATTAAATATAAAATTGTCTCCCCCAGCATTGTTGTTGAAAGATGTGTGAGAACTTAAATGTGACAGCATAACTTCATGCTATTCTAGAATCAGTCGCTAGAGGGAGCACATGTTAAGTCAAAATCCCTGGACATTACTATTAAAAGAGATCATCAGGAAATGAATGAAAATATTGCATGACATTTTTAGCCTTAATAAGAGATTAGAAGATGGAGATGTTCATGTGGAACTTTATTTATGAATTTTATTTTATTTATATGCTGCTCATCCCAGAAAAGCTCAGGGCTGTAAAATGAAGAAGAAATTGTTCTCCAGGTCTACTATATATTTCAATTTATATGTTGTCCAGTAACCCCTTCAAAGGTAAGGGGAGCAGCATATTGATTGAGCAATGTAGCTTTTGTAGGCAAACACATTTGAAATAAAAGGGCCAGATTTTCAAATGCTGTCAGGCATCTGATAGGCTTTTCTAAACCATATAGTGCCTAATTAATGGGAATTGGGCACTGTTGAGAATCCTGCTTTATCTCTTTATCTAATTTCCTAAATGTCATTGATGTTTTTGGGAGAACCAGCCCAAAGACAACTTTCACCATAATTGGCTTACTCTTACTATGATATAATGTGTCATATGATGGCATTGGAGTATTGTTGAGTATATGTTTATGTATTTTGTTGTACATATATTTAAAGAGCATTTGTTGGGAGCCATTCAGTTTAACAGCTTGGCCTGTTCTGGAAATTGTAATTTCCATTGCTTCATTAAAAGAAACAGATGTGACATTTGGACCAAAAGCCCCTGAGAAATTGTGGAAACAAATTCTGTGCCCAAATGTCGGTTAACGTCCCTTCAGATAAAGGAATTTGGAAAATCAGTGGAGATGCAGTTACAAAGTTGTTCTGCTTGATTTGTGAGGGGAAAGTGGAGTGTCTCTCAGTAAGCTCTGGCAAGAGATTATAAGCAGTGACAGCCATTGTCAGTACCAGAGTATTGTATGGCCAGACAATGCCATACAGTAGACTTTTTCAAAGATCGATACTGCAGAATGGTATGATCCTGTAAAACTGTGCAAAATGATGAAGCCTTAAGAATATCTCTTTTAATTGACATTTTTCATAGCTTTGCAAAGGAAAGAAGTGCCTTTAACTTCATTTTACAGATGACATCTTGTTATGAGTTGAATTTTTTGAAAAATAAGGAGTAAGGGTGCACTGATACAAGTTTTTTGGGGCCTATACCGATGGCCAGTTTATTAACAAGAGTTAATTAACAGAGTGATAAAATGCTTGACTTGTCTAATGTGAAGTTGTACTTTTTCTGAAATGCAGAAGTTGTAGGACTATGCAGAATCACTCTCCTTGACTTTTTGCCCATGTAAATCATATTCATAGGATCATAAGGTAGGTCTGGAAGGGACCTCACAAGGTCATCTAGTTCAGCCCCTTGCTAGGCAGGATCATCCTTAACTAAATCATCCCAGCTAAGTGGCTATGCAGTCTGCTCTTGAAAATTTCCAGGAATGGAGTTTCCACAGTTTCTCTAGGTAGCCTATTCGAATGCTTGACCCTCGTAGTGAGAAAGTTCTTTATAATCTCCAACCCAAACTTTCTCTGTGGTCCCAGACAGAAGTCCATCTTCATGCTCTCTGTAAGTATCCTTTAGGTATTTGAAAAGTGTTGTCAAATCTCCACTCAGTCTTCTCTTCCCCAAACTAAATAACCCTAGTTCTTTCAGTATTTCCTCATAAGCAGGGATCCTGGTTTTCCCTGATGAAAAATACCAAATTCTCTGCTAAAGCCCCCAAAATCCATATTTAAAATCAGCACCCCCGCCCCCCACTAGCTCTGCTGGTGCTCCTGCTCCCCCAGCCCTGCCAAAGGGGGTCTCCAGCTACCAGGGCTACAGACCCGGGTCTGCAACCCCTGACCCCGCTCCCTGTGCATGGACCTACAGTGAGGGAAGCGGTTTCCTCCTGCTGTGGGCTTAGGCAGGCCAGCTCCCAGCTGCTGCACACACTCCCAGGAGGCAGGGAGGCCCTGCGCCTCTGAGATCTGTACCTGGGGCAAGCACAGGCTCCAGGCTCAGGTGCCACTGCAGCCCCATGTGAGGAGGTGTGTCGCCAGGGCAGCAGTTGGGGGGCGGAGGGAGCAGCAGCGAGGAGATCCCTGTGTGGTTCTGCTGCTGCCTGCTGTGCCAGGTCATGCCCACTGGGCTTCAGATGCCCTGGGGGAGGGAAGCAGGGTGGCGGGGAGCAGCAAGTAGCAGCTTCTCCATGTCCCTCCACTGTTCCCTGCTGCCCTGCTTCCCTCCCCCTGAGCCTCCAGAGCCCGGTGGGCACAACCCAGTGTGGCAGGCAACAGCAGAGCTGTGCAGGGATCTCCTTGCAGCTGCTTGCCCCCCGCCCCCGCGTTGCCTCAGGAGTGTGCATCTGTTCATGGGCTGACAGTGAGGGAAGTGGTATGAGGCTGTGCCCCTCAAAGCAGCAGGAGGTACGTCACGAGGGGTGGGGGCTGGAAAGCGAGCAGCAGTGATGAGATCCCTGCATGACCCTACTTTCTCCAGACATGCTGAGTCTTGCCCACCAGGCTCCAGAGGCCCTCAGGGAGGGAAGCAGGGTGGGAGCCTGAGCCCACAGCTTGAGCCTGCCACGGGTGCAGATCTGGGGGGTGTGGGCCTCCACTGCCCCCTGGGATTGCGTGAGGCAGCAGGGGGGCCAGCATTCCCCTCCCCTCCCCTGTCCCTCAGACCAGCCACCCACGGCCCCATCCTGCTCCCTGCTGAGGTCCTGCA
>NW_017729002.1:5229260-5230777 GCF_001723915.1 Gavialis gangeticus | reverse complement strand
CTTCACTCCTCAAAGTGGCAGCATGCACAGGAGGCATGTCTCCAGGGCACAGCAGAGTTCACAGCAGTGAGGCGATCCCCACGCAGCCCTGCTGTTCTCTGCTACGCCTTGTCATGCCTGCTGGGCTGCAGAGGTGCCAGTGGAGGGAAGCAGGGCAGGAGCCAGAGCCTGCAGCTGGAACCTGCCTCACATACAGATCTGGGGGGCATGGGTCGCCCGCCCCTCAGAAGTGCACATAACGGCGAGGAGCTGGTACTCCCACTCACCCCGATGAACCACCTGCGGCCCCATCCTGCTCCCCACTGGGGCCCTGCAGCCTTGCATTGTGGCCCCAAGCCCCACCAGGCTGGGAAACAGCCCCAGCCCTGTCCAACTTGCTCCCTCCCTCCCTTCCTACAGGGGTCTCAATCCCCCTCTTCCTTCCCCCTCCCCTCCCCCACTTACCTGCTGGAGGTGCTCTGCAAATTGCCTTGGGCCATGTGCATGTACATACATGTGGTGTCCCCCCTCTCACTGCCTTCCTCCTGCTCCCTCCCAGCTCCCTGCAGGCTGGATCTCTGCCAGCCTGCAGGGAGCTCATTGCAAAATGGCAAATCCACAGGTTTCTCTTGTAAAATGAGAAATCTGCATTTGCCTCTGGTAAAAGGTAAAATCCACAGTTTACTCCATTTTCCCATGGGAAATAGAAAACCTGGATCCCTGCTCATAAGTCATGCTTCCCAGGCTTCTAATTATTTTTGTTGCTCTTTGGATTCTTTCCAATCTATCCACATCCTTTTTGAATTGTGGGGCCCAAAACTAGATGCAGTGCTGGAAGTGAGACCTCACCAGTGCTGATCGAGTCTGAGATTCATTCACTATTGGGAGGGGTCATTACAGTTAAATATAAAATGTGTGAAACAGCATTTTAGTAACTTCCAAGTAAAGAGTTCAACCCTGGGAAACCACAACCAAGGGGCTTAAACCATAGATTTTTATACTTTCAAACAAATCAACCATTTACATTACTAGCTTATATTCAGTTAGCATATGCATCTACTTATTTAATGAAAACTGGTGGCTGTTTATACAGTAGGTTTTTATATAAAAACATTGCAAAACAGGCATATGAGATTTCTTATTAAATACTAGACAATTGCCTGTCAAGAATGATTGGGGGGAGAGTGGGGGTTCAATTTATGCAGCTGCTGATGAAATTCAAGGGAGAAAGTACAGCTCCTTCCTTTAGTAGGAAGAACAACAGTACATTTGCACTTTTTAAGTTACTGTTTGTGAATGCTTTAAAATCGTTGCACCACCCTTTGGGATTTTATGGCTTTGAGGTTTTTATATGTATTTGAGATGATCATTATCTGATTATTTGAGAGAAGCTGTACCTAGTAATTCATGTCTAAGTTTGGACTACGCTTTCAGAAATTAACTATGGCTGGGGATAGAGATATCTAAAACTAAAGACAAGGTTTTGTTTTTATGGGGGGTTGTGATATCTTTCTTGGACCAACTATATAGTTGGGAAA
>NW_017729002.1:5215156-5229173 GCF_001723915.1 Gavialis gangeticus | reverse complement strand
TCCCCGCATTTCAGGTCTGGCTCTGCTCTCCTATCCTGCTTTCCCCCCCCCACCCCTGTGCTCTGGGTGCACCTGGCCCGTGTCCACCAGCCTCCCCTCTCTTCCCCTCCCCTTGCTGCTGCCCTCCCTCCCAGCTGTTGGCAGGGCCTGGCAGTAGGGTGTCATCACCGTGCCTCCCCTCGCACTCCCTGCCGGCTTCTGTCGGACCCCAGGAGTGTCAGGGCGCTCCCTGCCATCATGGTGGGTGGGGACAGAGTCCTGTGTCCAGCCCCGCCCCGGCCCCACTTCTCGTCCAGTCGGGAGAGGGGGTGAACGGGTCCGCTCCCCCCACTCTCACCACTTAGAGGCAGGGCCCAATTTTCACCCCTCCCCCTTCGGAGCTGTCATCAGGGCATGGCAGTGGTGGTGGAAGCCTCTACCATGCCATGCCCCCCACCGGCTTTTGTCGGGATCCGGTGGCTCCTCATCCCTCCACGTCTGGCCCCACCCCCACTTCGCGTCCGCTTCCCCCCCACCCCCGCTCCATTGCTGCCACCAGCTGGGGGGCGTGGGGCAGGCCATTACAGTTTCATCCATCCCCCCACTGTGTCCCCGCCATCATGGTGGTGCTCCACTGCGCCGTCTCCTGTCCAAACGCTCTTGGAGCACTCTGGTTATTTCAGTCAGGCAATCGGAGTGCAAATGAAGTGTTATGGATAGACTAAGGCTTTATAATAGAATGTTGTAATGCAATATTACGGTGTCATACCAAAACTTGCTCAGTCCTACAAGCACTGGAATGTGTTTAATTTCAAACATTACAGGTTCATAACTTAGATGGTATTAAGATTGTGCAGCTAAAAGTTTTGCCAGGTATCAGGAAATGAATATGTATTCCAGTAGAGTTGGTGTTAACATACTTACTAATTTTTGAGGTACAATGACTTTTTTATTAACTTGTATCTCTCCACTTTTTTCATTACCATCTTTTTCCGAGGCACTTTTGACTTTGTGATACACCCCAATGCACCTGTTTGTGCCCCACACTTGCACATTTTTTATTTCTAGGATGCGCATGGAAAAAGAAGCCATTAGAGTAGGATGCCCTGTAGCCACAGCAAAAATTGCCCTAGGCCTGATTTTCAAGCTCATCTCTGTGCCTTAGAGTGATGGGATAATTAAGTCTTTCTGCTTAGACTTTTAGTTGCCTTTTTGTAAAAGCTGTTAGTTAAGATTCCAGTGGGTGATTGCTGAGCTAATAGGTCACTGTATTAGGAATGGGTCTACTACTACAACTGGATTTCTAAAAAATTATTATTTTTAACCTCAAGCTAGTACTTCTGTGTCCAAATGGTCCATTTCCTGCTATTAATCCAAGTTAAACAGTTTCTAGTTCTAAACTCATTTTAGTGTTTACTTCTAACAGTATAAAACTTTGCAGGCATCTTATATAAACTTTTATTTCCTATTCCTCTCCCCCTTTTTTTCAGGTTGCTTTGCTGGACATAGACATTTGTGGTCCATCAATACCTAAAATGATGGGTTTAGAGGGAGAACAGGTATGACTTCTTTTTTGGTTGTTTTTAAAACCGTCTTGTCACAAGCAGCCTTACAAATTATTGATTGGGAGCACCTTTGGCCTGTTAATTTTGTTAAAAAATAACCTGTACACAGAAGCAGTTGCACATATGATTTGTGCACTTTGCAGAAGACGTACAAGTGAAAAGTTAAGGCCAGACAATGCCTTACAATAGATGTTTTCAAAGACAGGTACTGCAGAATGGTATGATACTGTAAAACTGCAAAATGATGAAGCCTTAAGAATATCTTTTTTAATTAATACTTTTCATAGCTTTCCAAAGGAAAGAAGTGTCTAACTTCATTTTACAGATGACACCTTGTTGTGGGTTGAATTTTTTGAAAAAGGAGTAAGGGTGCACTGATACAGGATTTTTTTGGGCCAATACCGATAGCCAATTTATTAACAAGCCATATTGCCTGATGCAGATCCAATTGCCAGTTTGCAAGCCTGGCAGTTTGGAGAGCAGTGTTAGGCCGATAAGTCTGTTGGGGGGTAGAGGCATGGGGCAGTGCATATCAAGGCCCCCGCAGTGAGGGAGTGAGTGGGGCTGGGGCAGCAGCGGGTGCTGCTCAGCTGGGGTGGAGCTGGGGATGGAGCCCCGAGCACCTCATTTGGGGGGCACAGGGAGGCCCCTGCTGCTGCATGCACCCCTGATGAAGGCATGGGGGCACATGCCCCCTGGACCTGTGTGTGGGACAAGGACGGGCTGCTGCTGTGAACTGGGGCTGAGGCTGGTGCCAGGCTCTACCCACCAGGGGGTTGGGCCAGGGCAGTGGGTGGCGGCAGCACTGGAAGTGCAGGGGGCGGCTACGGCAACTTTTGGGGTGGCTGTAGCCTACCCTGTAGTGCTCCCTCTCAGTGCTGTCACTACCCACCGGGAGAGCAGCCCCAGCCCAACTACCTTGCTGGGAAGAGCCTGGTGCTGCCCCTGGCCCAAGTCTGCAGTGGCAGCCTGGCCTTGTCTCATGCAGAGATCCAGGGAACGTGCGCCCCCACATGCCTCCCCCAAGGGTATGTGCAGGAGCTGCCCCCCAAACAAGCCACTCTTGGCTCTGTCCTGTGCCCCACCCTGTCCTGGCTGGGCAGCGCCTGCCCCAGCCCTTGCCCCACTTCCTTCCTCACTGTGGGGGCCTCTATGCTCTCGCTCCATACTCCCCCAACAGACTTAACCAGATGCTGCCAGGCAGACCACATGCATGCTGCCATTGTGTCCATGCATGTGGCTTTTATCATTGACATTATCAGCCATATCGGACAAAAAAAGCCAGTTGCTGATAATGTCAGTTTCCTTTTTATGGGTGCTAATACGATATGGACCATTGTATCAGTGCACCTCTGCTAAGATGCAACCACGATATCTGAGGGCCGTATTGTAAATTGTAAGGCAGCATGCCTGCAGTCATAGTCACTCAGTTTTTACTTCAGTAGAATGTACTGTTTGCTGAAGAGTTCAGGAGTTCAGGCATTTTGCAATTTCTTAAGCTTGGCCATTTGACTGTCCAACAGCATTGATTGGACAGCTTGTTTCTGAGCACCAAGCTTGAAATACAGCTTGTTTTTTACATAATTTGTGTATATGCTTCTTACAGAATTATTTTTTAACTTAATGTTTCCATTGTCAGGTTCATCAGAGTGGTTTTGGATGGTCTCCTGTGGTAAGTTAGCTCTGTGTGTGTGGAATTTGTAAAGCTTTTCATTCTTGTTTGCTTGTTCATATTGTTTTTTATTTAAAGAATTATTCTTGGGGCTCAAAAGAGAAGAGCAAGTGTTTAGTGGCATGTTTTCTTCTACACAGGGAAGTTCTGCTCTTTAAAAGACTACTTTTTTAAATCTTTAATATTTAACCTAGTTCAGTCTTAAATATTTAACCTAATATTAAATATTAAGCTTTACATTTCCTTTAAGTTCAAATAGCTTGGCTATTCAAAATAAAAGGTAACTTTTCTTTTTTTCAAAAGGAAAAGGTTTCTGCCACTTCAGTTTAGACAAAGAAAATAGACTAGTCAGGTTCATTATTCTTATGTACCTACATGATACTTCACTTTTCTAAATAGAAAATATTGATGATAGCATGGCCTCTATGAGCCAGTGAATATCAGCTGGAGGCTAACAACATGCAAACAAACCCCCCATTTTTAATTACCACCTCCAAGGTGTATCCTGCAAACGGAAACCTTTGTTGAATGAGGAAGGATGTGGTGTCTTACTGGCATGCCCCCAAAAGATACTGCGGAACATTGTTGTTGTAATTATAGTTGGTTCTGTGAGTTTAGGAAAGGCTTTTTAAGATATAAATGTAGTCAGATTATTGGCTGTTGTATAGAAATCATGTACAACCTTTTACTCATGAGAAAAAAATGAAGTGAACAAGTTAAGTGCTCATAAAAGTTAACTTAATATTCTGCTTCCTCTCTTTTAGTATGTTGAAGAAAACTTAGGTGTCATGTCAGTGGGATTCTTGCTGAGTAGTCCTGATGATGCTGTTATCTGGAGAGGACCCAAAAAAAATGGTCTGTACCTTGTGTGTATTTTCAAAGATCATTTTATCCATGGTGGTAAACTACTGCAATTTGGATAATGCTTCAATTTTTTCCTATAAAATTTGGTTTGGATTAGGTGTTACTGATGACCATACATGAATGGAAATCAAAGATTCATCATATGATCAAATTAAATATCCTGAATATTTCTGACAATAAAATGTAAATTTTAAGTTTCAGACAGGGTAAGCATTTATATTTGTCAACTGTTTGTTGCTAATACAAATCGATATTAGCTTTCAAAATGATTCATAACTTGGATATACATGAGTATCAAACATTTAAACCTAAATTAACTGAAAATCTGAAAAAGAAATAAACTTCATCTGACTCCCAGTTCTTTAAAAGGAAAAATAAGTAGGTAACTCTACCTTAATTGGTTAATAATTCAACTTGTAAACACGCATCACTTATTACATGTGTAAAATAAAAATAAACTAATAGGTACAGAGATAGCTTTGCAGAAAACCGCTCTCATTTGTTCTTTGTTGATTAAAAATTTATTCTGATACACTTTAAAAAAATGCTTATCTTTTTTGCCCAACTAAACATGTAATCTTTTGTTACTGCAGATTTAATATGACTCTCTTAAGTCCCACTGCACGTTCCACTTTCAAATGAATAGAAAGTAATAATTTAGGAGACTGGAATATACTTAAATATTTTTCTCTTAAAGCACCATCCTGAAGTGTTGTTTGACAGTTGGTTTAAAATATGGGAAACTGAATAGAATACTGCACTGGACCGTGACTGTTATGATTATGATGCGAGGCAGCTGTTGAATTGCTGCATCTCAAGCCCTTCTGGGTGTTTATACACATGCTCCAGAGGAGGAGGGGTTCCAAGAACCACTTTAGTTAAAGTACCTGGAGCATCACGTGCATCAGCCTCCCTGCAAGCTTTAGCTAAAGGGCCCCAGCACCATTTTTAACATGGGGACATTGTTACATGTGATGGTGGAGCGTGGTAATTACCACACTCCAGCAGACTCAGTTAATCAAGTCTGCTCTGATGCACTGTAATTACAGCGCCCTCGATGTCTAATACATTGATTTTAAAAAAAAAAAAGTCAAATTGTTTTATTTACTTCATGTGCAGCTTTAGAAATAACAGTGGTTTCACAAACAACACAATAGCTACTGTTCCTCTCCTTACCTTGTCTTTGATTGGAACTAGGCAATTCTGATGCTGGACATGAAGAGAATTTAGCTGACATTCATTTGTGGTAGCTCAGCAGGAGCCACCAAGAGTAAAAAAAATAAAAAAAAATCACAGAAGCCAATAGATGTTTTGAGTAGTTGGTGCCATTTTTATTTAGGCTAAATTTTCAGAACCAAATAGATCTTGAAATGACTCCTTGAATAACAGATTTAATGGATCAAATTCTGAAACTGTATTCAGGAAAAATGTTCAATGAAGTCAAAGACTTTTGATTATATTGGGAATTTCTAATTATGTCTACCTTAAGAGCAGAACTGTATGCTTACTATTCTGAATGTGAAGTTTTGAAATGTCAAGTTTTTACTCTAAACATTTTAGGGTTGATCAAACAGTTTCTTCGGGATGTGGATTGGGGTGAAGTTGACTACCTGATTGTAGATACACCCCCAGGTACTTCAGATGAACATCTATCTATTATGCAGTATCTTGGTGCAACACACATAGATGGGGCAGTTATTATCACCACTCCTCAGGTAAGAACTGTAACTCATATTATTTAATTTTAGAAAAAATGGTTATAGCGAAGTCTAGTTAAGATGATAGATCTGTCATTGAATGTGGACAACACAGTAAAGTAGAGTGAGTACGTCCATCTGTGAGAGAGGAGGATTTAAATGGCTTTAATGCCACTGGAATTTTCTTTGATTAGTTCAGGAATACAGCCAGCATGATCCCATCTGTCACAAAGTACTGAGTACAAAACCAAAGTTTTGAGATCTAGTATACTGTCAGTTTGCTCTGAACATCAGTATGTTGATTTTAAACAAAAATTAGCTGAATAAATGCCATGCTGCTCTGTGTGGCATTTTGAAGTAGTCTTCAGTATCATAAAACTATGGATATATAGGGCTGTCAAGAGAAAACACTGGAACACAAGAAAAGACTTAAGATGCTAGGGAATGTTGCCTTTTTAAAGGAAATGGGGCTTTTTGCTATGGCTTCCTTTCTTGTGATTTAAAACAAAAAGAAAAAAGTCATTAGGATTGAGGTTAGTGGCAGGAAACTAGGAAAATTAGAGAAATAGAGCTGAAGACTGGCAGGTTTGGGTCTGCTGTTTAGTAATAAACTGATAATGGCAATCCAGCACACAGTGGAACCAGCTACTACAGTGGAACCACTGCCACACACTCCCCTTGGAAAGAGAGGCATACACTCCTCAAGATCCAACAACAAATAATGATCAAGTTAAGGAAATGGAAAGGAGCTATATTAACCATAAACTGGAAGGGCTACATTCGTAAGGCTAACGCAACTGTCTGCCACCAGCCGTTTCAAGGAACTCAAGGATGGATGTCATATTATTCATCCTTGAACTCAAATAGCACCTCAGCAATTGTTTCCCTATCAATTCCAAAAAATCTGCATAACTTCCTCTACTATTCCCACTCTAGGAACTTCTTATGTGCTACCTAAGATGCACAAAATACCCTGCATAGGCCCATCCTATTTAAGCATACTACCGTCAATGGAGGAGTATCTGCATTCCTAGGAACCATCCTCAAGCTACTGGTTACTTGAATTTGTCCCCATGATTAGACTTCCTTAATAAAAGCCACAACACAAACCACCTCTTTGGCACTAACATCCTTGCCCCTATAGACATCACTGGCCTAGATGTTAACACAGAGGTATCCTACCCTGTCTAAAGTATCTACAAGACCACAGATCACTCTTAGATTTTTCAGCTACAATGTGCTGTGAAAGTTCCCCATTTTATCTGCACCAAATGTGCCAGTTGTGTTGAGACATCTTTAACAAGATTTTGGAAAAATGTACTACCAAATCCATGCACTGTAGATTAGTGCTGCTCAACCTTCTGGCCAAGAGTTGGATTCCATGCAAGGAATTGGCACACTGACCCAACCCCATGTACTGGATCCGGCTGCACAGAGACCCTGCATAACAGCCCCACTGCAGGGTGGTGATCTAACACACAGCCCCTCATCATCCAGCCTGCAGGGCTCCCCATGGGGATAGAAATTTGGCAACAGGGGAACAGTAATTAATGCTTCCGCTATCTAATTTTTGAATCTGCAGGAAGCCTTGTAGCCTGCATGACACTGCTTCACAGGCTGGAGGTTAAGCATCCCTGCTGTAGGTGCAGTATAGATGACATCTTTGTTATATGGACTAAATGCCTGGGAATCATGATTGTAGGCTTGATTTCCATGGTCAGTTTAACCCTTACCACCCTAATGTCAGCTTTTATATATAAGCCATAATCAACCTAAAGAATGGCACTATGAAAACCATGTGCAAAAAACCCAAAAACAAGCCACCAACCTCCACAAAATCAGTAACCATCCCAAACTTAAGAAGAAATTTAGTATCTGTAGCTACATCTTCAGATATCGCTGCGTCTGTTCTGATAAGAATGGTGAGGTAGGTTTCACAAACAATCTAAAAACAACCTTTATCTAGCAAAGACACTCCAAAAAATACTTCATCTTTGAACAAGCTATTCAAAATACCTTGCACAAATCTAGCAAAATATAAAATTGTAAACCTCCACTTGGTTATCACATACCATTCCACATTGGAGCCTATAAATATATAATTAACAGTTAAGTCATACTTGAAGAGGATGACATGTTGAAAGAAATTTTCTCGGGTGCCCTTCTCCTGCTAGCTCTCCTGGCTTCTGAACAAACACCCCAACCTCATCAAAATCATTGTCAAAAGCCAAACCTCCACTGGCCAACACCCCATGAAACAAGAACTTACCTAAACAAATGCAGAACCTGCTGACAGATCTCTACTGCCAGCACTATCTATGCTTCCCACAACAAAAATATTAGAATCTAAGGGACCCTATGTCTGTCTATCACAGAATGTGATGTACCTCATCCAGTGGTCCAGATAACCTGATGGAAACTATGTGGGTGAAACTAAGTCATCACTACACTCTAGACTGAGTTCACAGAAAAACAGTAAAAGATGGAAAATGTCGTCACCAGTGTGAGGTACATGTTTCACAGAACAACCACTCTGTTTCTGACCTCCAAGTCATTGTCCTCAAGGGACCTACACACTACCTTCAGAAAACAGGCCTGAGAATAAAAATTCCTAACTTTATTAGAAACTATAGCCTTAAGAAAATACTGTCTATGTTCATTACAACTTACCTGCCCACACTAATCTGTCTTTGCTTCATTGGTGATAATGGCCATTTTTCAAGTAGTTTTATTGCTTAACAGTTAGGGTTAACCATAGCATCTGTTCTTCACTTGGTCTGTAACTGGTTCAGATGACCATTGAAGCAAACGGAAGTTAGCTGCCCACCTTGTGTTTTAAGGGGGCAAATTAATTCATATTTGGGAGAGCTGTTATTAAAAGATATTCTCATCTCATAAATACTTCTTGCTTATTCTCTGGATACCCACTATGGATATTAAATGAACAGAGGGAGAGGTGGCAAGAAACAAATAGAGCATTATGAAGGAAGTGTATGTAAAGAATGCAAAGTTATGTGATTGAAAAAAGCCATTGGGAGATGATCTCCATTACTTGTGTGAGAACATTTTGAGTTGCTGTAATGTATTTCATTTTAATTTGGAAATAGTAAACTGCTTCCCCTTTGTTTTTTCAGCATTCTCACCTGATGTCTTTCTCTATAACAACAGGAGGAAAATATTTGCATAAGTTCTATTTTAAAGAACTAAAGCTATTAAATGAATGTAGGTGATAAAACATTGATATGGCTGAACTGGTTTCATTGTTTCAGTCAGATTTAAACTTGTCAGAAGAAAACTGAAGGAACAGAAATAGTTTACTTTATCTTTAGTCCACACCAAGTCACAAAATCTCTTTATCCAGTGTAATGGACAGTAGTTCATATTTTCAGAATTTGAATTGAAACTATTCCATAAGAACTCTTCTTTGAACAGAGGCTTGAAGTCTTCTTTGCTAGGAGGTTTAGTTTTGCAGGACAACTGCGTAGGTGAATGAAACCACTATCAAAATAACAATTAATCCTGAATTATTGACAGGAAGTATCCCTGCAGGATGTTCGGAAAGAGATCAACTTCTGTCATAAGGTTAAACTGCCAATCATCGGTGTTGTTGAAAATATGAGTGGCTTTATATGCCCAAAATGTAAGGTAATAGTAAACCTACTACCTCTATTCACTCAAATATGTCTGGGTATATGTATTTGGGATATGTAGTTAGTGATTGTGGGAGTGAAGGGGATTTTTTTTTGGCCACGTCAGAATTGCCTGTTTGTCTGATAGCTGTTCATTAAGAGAATCGTGTGGGAAGTAGTTTAAAAAAAAAAAAAAAAAATTAAAAAACCGTTTTGCTTGCTGCTGTTTCCACCAAGAACACATACACATACATTTATCCTTCAGAATTTCCTGAGGCCAAGGTTCCTAGATCTGTGTTTCTTCAGTAACAACACTGTGGAGATAGCAATTTCATCTTAAAGGCTTCAGCTACTTTAAGGCAATTTAAAAGTTATGCTTGGCATCCATCTTTGAATAACAAGCTTGCTTTGAGATCTGTGTTTCTTATTAACTCCTTTTCTTAAATACCTCTCTTTCAAAGGGCTCATTATCTGGCATTTCTTAATATCAGAATGCAGCTTCTGGGGTGTGAGAGACTTCTTCTGAAGTGCTATGTGATCAAAAACTTGCCACTTCTCCCTTGCGTATTTCGCTTCTAAAAGTTTGTTCAAAATTATAAATGTTTTCTTATTCCTGGCAGTTTCTCCGGGATAGAGTTCCTGATAAATCTTTTAAATGAGTAAGCTTAAAATACATTGTTTTGTTTTTGCAAATAATTCTGCAATTTTTAGAATGGGCTTTAAGTGTGTTTTAAAACCACTCCCAGGCTGATGGCATGTACTGCATAACAAACAAAGATTATGAAAATTAGGAGAGAGAAACAAAATTACAATACCTTGCCTACCTGGAGGAGGATTGGGCAGCAGTAATGACACAACTCTTGATTTGCTAATTAATGATGACCTACAAGTCTCTCTTGAGGATGCTGCCTTGGCCTCTATCCCATTGTCCACTTAGATAAATGCTTCCCAGTTTTGCAAGCATTTAGATATTTATCTCAGGAGTCCTAGATATTGGATTCATTCAAAATTCAAGCATGTTTTGTTTTTAAATCCCTCACTTTTATTATATTAGCATTCAAAAACTTTAAAATGTGGATTGTTTGTAATACGCATTTTGAATGAATGGTAACCTTGAAAAGTAAAGGAGCAGTCTGATGCATTATTTTCAGAATTTATACATACGTATCTAAAAACATTTATTGGGAAAAAATGATTTGTGTAGAACTTCAATGTGTTTAGTGATCACATGCCAGGAAACTACTTTAATCAGCCTTCAAAAAGCCCAAAATGTTTGGTCTTTCTAATCTTAAATGGGATTTCAATATCCCATGACGTTTCAGAAAATATTGTTATGCACAACTGAAAATGTTCTTAAAGTTCTTAAAAATGGTCTTGGTTGCAAATGTCTCTCTCTTTATTTCCCCCATTACAGAATGAATCTCAAATCTTTCCTCCAACAACAGGAGGTGCAGAGATGATGTGCAAAAATTTAAATGTTTCTCTCCTGGGTAAAGTGCCTCTAGATCCTCAGATAGGTAATCTTTATAGTGCACATTTTAAATAGGCAGAAGTGTCTAGTAGTAGTTTACAGTGCTCTGACTTGGTTTATCAAGTAGGCATTTAGTCACTATGATAACAGTCTAAAAATCTCTGTTCTAAATACCATTTCCCAACCTTGCTTTTACATTAAAAATGTTGATAAATGGAAAAATATTGAAAACAGTAAGTTGTTTGGAAATGAGAAGTGATAGTCACTTTTGTAACTATAAACTATAATAATCTTAGCCTTTATCTTTTATTGGAACATGTAATTTCTTTGGCAAGTTGCTCATTTACTTTGAAGACTAGATGAAACCAGACCCATTAGAAGGAAGAACAAAATTTTGTAAATGCCAAGGTTTGATAAAATGAGAGCTGTACTTTTAAAATTTCAGCTACAAAAGTAGTTCAAGTTGTGAGTCATGTTGGAATTGTAGTGGATGTAATCTGATGTGCTGCCTAAAGATAATTAAATAGCAGATGACATTGTGGAAGTTAATGTAAAGCAAGACCAGGTTGGTATTGCCAAATAAGTTCTGTGGAATTAAAGAGCAGCATCCCATCTAGGCAAAAGAGAACGCATTTATAGTCTTTGATTTAGAACTATCAGGGCCTCAACATGATAAACTGAAGTAGTCAAGTGTTTTCTTATAAATACCTGTGAGAACTGCTACATGTAGCTCTATAGACATGCCTGATACAGGAAGAAATGTGGTAAGAACAGCAGGCGCTCTTGAGTCACTAGAATTAAACATCATTGGGGGAGGGTAACTTTTCCATAGTTAAGTAGTTATCTTAATTTTTCCTCTTCCAGGAAAAAGTTGTGATAACGGCCAGTCATTTTTGTCTGAAGTACCTGAGTCCCCAGCTACATCATCTTACAAAAATATCATCCAAAGTAAGTAGCTCATGCAAGGAAGCTTGTGTTTGGATACTTCTCCCAGCTCACAGTAGTTACCTTACCCAAATGTCACACAGGTGCCTACAGCATGACCTTAGTCAAACCCCACCATTAATAATCCTTTAATTGCATGCATTTTGTATGGTTAGTTTCCAAAAATTTCCTATCCACTTATTCTGACAAAATAGTTTTAATACTTCAAGCAGACGTTTAAGGGGAAATTGGGTAATTTCCTAATCAGTAGTATTGTATAATTTAGTTTCATATTCTTACTCACATCCACCTCCAGAAGAGTAGGTAGATAGATAGTACTCAAAAGGGCATGTAGCACATGAGAAACTTTTTCAGTCATTTCAGATTAAACAGGGTAGTTTGAAAGAAAGCACAAAACAAACCCTAAATTCATGGAATGTCCAAAATACTGAACTCACTACTAAACTCACTTTTGCTTGCTTCTTTTCAGGAATTCAGGATTATTGTGGTTTACACCAATCTCAAGAAAAGTAGATCTGACTAGTGAATGGACTTTATACATATTTCATATTAATTATAGGAAAATAATTTATGTCCTGAATTATCAGAATCAAATGTAAAGAGATCTCCTTTTCTATTTGCAAATAAATGTTTTGGTAATTAATTTCTGCCTCTTAATTTTCTGTTTTTATAGCTTGCTGTTACTGTAACACACTAATGGCCATCTAATCCAATTGATGCTTTAAAGTTATAACTGTTATAACACACGCATAGCATTTATTCAGAAACTTATATATTAAACAGTTTGTTTTCATTGAAACATACATAGTGTTCCATTTACCCAAGTCATTTAACTATTAGTATTTTCTTCAAGTCTTCTGGAGATTAACTGTAGTGTATATTTCCATGCACTTGCTGAATAAGATCACTTGAATACATTTTTCCTTCGACTAACAGACTTTAGGCTGTAGTTTTCAATTTAGTGTTGACTTCTCTCAGGACTACATTGTCTTTCTAGGAAAGGAAAATGATGACATTATCTAGTGGGAAAATACCACTAGCCATTTTTACAGAGGCAGTTTCTGTGTTAGTCTTCAATCAGCCAGCAGGGCAGGGTGGCACTTTAGACACGAACTAGTTCAAAGAGGCATGAGCTTTTATAAGCATCAGTCCACCATTCTGCCTCACCAGTTAGCTTTCATAGCCAGCAATCTGTTTTGTCAAATGTTAATACCCCTCTGAACCATTTAGTCTAGTGGTTCTCAACCTTTTTAGACTCGAGACCCACATCAGAAAATGCTTTCACTTGGGTTGGTTTTTTTTGAGTATTGGAAAAATAGCGCAATTCTGTTGCAAAGAACATAAAGACCACAACAGGCCAGAGTGTTATTTGACACTCTGGTTTCCTATTTTAATTCTCCAGGTTTATTTTGTGAATCTTATGTAGCACCCTGGCTGAAAAATCACTGAGTTAATCTCTAAGGTGCCACCCTGCCCTACCTTCTAACTGGCCATCTTTAGACAAGATGATGTTGTTTTCCCTTATTTGTAATAGTTGCACTCTGATTTCTTCTAGTTGGAAAAGATTAATTCCATTTTCTTTCAAACTAAATCAGTTCAAGTTTAACTATATGGTTACCCAACAAAATGAGCCGAATTTAGGGAAACTGCCAACTCCAGAATGTAATGAAAGAAAAGTTTAAGCCTGAATACTGACTAATCTCTTGGTAATTTAAGGTACTGAACACATAAGGCCAGTACTGTGTGGTCAGAAATCCCCCTTTAAGATAAGCTGATAAACTTCTTAAACTGAAGCAAGGAATCCTTGCATAGCAAGATCAAGAACTTGCCTTTACCTTGACGTAAAGATGTAGATTTTCTTTCTGACTCTGCTTTTTTAATGTTTCATAGTTTCTAGGGTCGGAAGGGACCTGAGCAGATCATCTAGTCCGACCCCCTGCCATGGCAGGAAAGAGTACTGGGGTCAAATGACCTCAGTAAAGTGGTCATCCAACCTCCTCTTAACCCCCAGGGTGGGAGCCTGCACCACCTCACTTGGAAGCTGGTTCGAGACCCTAGCCACCCTCACCGTGAAGTAGCACCTCCTGATGTCCAACTTAAACCTTCCCTCCGCCAGCTTGTGACCATTGTTCCTGGTCACTCCTTGCGGCGCTCGGGGGAACAGGGACTCCCCCAGCGCCTGCTGATCCCCCCTA
>NW_017729002.1:5202883-5214958 GCF_001723915.1 Gavialis gangeticus | reverse complement strand
CTCTAACCAGTTGGCGACCCATTGGACTGTATGGGTGTCTACACCACAGTCCCCCAGCTTCCTAATGAGAATGGGGTGAGAGACAGTATCAAAAGCCTTCCTGAAGTCTAGGAAAACTATATCCACTGCCACCCCTGCATCCAATGATTTAGTGACCTGGTCGTAAAAGGCCACCAGGTTGGTCTGACAGGACCTGCCGCTGATGAACCCGTGCTGGTTGCCCCTGAGCATGCAGTTCCCTGCTGGCCCCTCCTGGATGTGTGCAAGAATAATGTGTTAGTCTGTATTTCTTTTTCTTATCTATTTTAGATCTGTCATTAAAAAGACTCTGGACAACTTTTTTTCTTGTCCAGACACATTTTGTAACTACTGCATAATGCTAACATCAATATATTTTATAAAAGTAATAAAGACTTTTCATTTAAGAAAATGGGGGTTTTATCAGGTTTTCCTGCATCAACCCTATGTATTTGCTCACCTAATGGTTGTGCATTTCCATACTCTTCAAGACAGACTTCTGAAATTCTTCTCGTCTGTCCTGTGGAATGAGCAGAGGAAATTGACATTTTGTGGCTGCAAAAACCCCATGCTGGCAGAAAAAAATTATCAGGAACTGAAGTGCTCAATTGGCCCTCATGGCTGCACCTGGGCATTTGCAGGAATCATTAGCAGATGCAGCTGAGAGGACTTACATTTTCTTTAAAAGGAGCAATGGAAACTTCAGTGAGTTGGTAAATCTGCGGCTTGAAAAAGGAACAATAGCTAGCTCCTGGGGTGGGCCCCAAGAAAATGGAAGACCAGGACCAGCAAAGGTCAACCCTTTGAATAGCAAGGAACCATAAGATGCTTAAGTAAGGTGGGGTTGTGTTTTGAGCAAAAAATGTTGCTTAGGTACCCCAGAGGATTAGGACTTAAAAAGAAAAAATGTGGTGTTGAGAAGCCATAGTAGGTAGGCATGAGTGTTTGGAATTTTCTGGATAACTGCTACCTGAGAAGGGGTGGGGCTAAATATGGGGCTGGAGTGCTGAATTTCAGGAGAGGCAAGCAGACCATTACAGGGCCTGAAATAACAGGGGAACATAGCTGTGGTGCTATAAGAGATTGCACTGGGTAGTGGATCATTCTCCCACATTACTCAATATCCTAAAACCAGAATGCATGGGGAAGAGTTGCCATCACATTCTACACTTAAACAAATCTGCTTCTATTGACTCCAACCTAGAGTGAAAAATTCGTAGATTTCCCTCTACCAAAAAGAAGACCTGTAACTGTCCTGGAATTCATTTGAAAGTTAAAGTCCACCTTCCAGGGGAACACTTCCATATATAGCAATCCTTTTCAGGACTGCTTCAGACTTTTCTTCTTCTTAAGACTACTTGCCTCTTTCTCCAGTGAATCAGTAACTGTAAAATCCCTAAATCGTCCATGCAAAATGTGAATCATCATGTTCAATTTAATTAAAAGTGGCTGTATGTCTTGCAAATAGTGTTGGTTGTTATCAAAACACTTACTCTTTGAAACATCTGCTGTGATAGGAGCCTGGAAGTTACTTGGCTGATGCTTTTTTGTCCTCCTAATTTACAATGGAGGTATCCATATAAGTTAGCAGTTTGAAGGGAGATTCCAGCTATCACGAGAGCCTAGAAATAATCAAAAGTTTAGAATGATTAACATGTACATTTAAACTGAATGGTCATTTAAACCATTAAAAAATTACCTCCAATAATTCAAATTTTCATTTTGGAAAGTTAATTAGTAATGTAGTACTCCTTCATACTATTTAACTGTTATTTAACACATCCAGCTGCATAATTTGTTCGGCAGAGATAATCTCTCACTTCTCTTCTAGTTAATTTCCTCTGGCTACAACAGAAAGGTTTTAGACTGGAGAGCTAAACCTGTACTGCTGGTTGCTGGGAGTTGAACTAAAGGGATGACTAGCCAGTCTTGGAGGGGTGAAGTTAAGAATGATAATAACTGTACCCCACCAGAGGCATGACCTCTAGTTGGCAAGTAGAGATTCTATACCTTAAAGATATCACGAAGTATAAATCTGATTTATTTTAAAGGATTCAGGTTTTTTATTTCTTTTCATAGATTTCTAGGGTCGGAAGGGACCTTGTAGATCATTGAGTCCAACCCCCTGCTCTAGGCAGCAAATGCACTGGGGTTAAATAACCTGGGCTAGGTGCCTATCTAATCTCTTCTTGAACACCTCCAAAGTAGGGGAAAGCACCACCTCCCTTGGAAGCCCATTCCGTATTTTGGCAACCCTCACCATAAAGAATTTCTTCCTGATAGCCAATCTAAATCTACTCTCCTTTAGTTTGTGGCAGTTATTTCTAGTAAACCTGAAGGGCGCCCTGGTAAACAGTGTCCCCTATTCCTTGTTGACCCTCTCCCCCAATGAGTTTGTAGACAACTAGAAGATCATCCCTCAGCCTTCTCTTGTGGAGGCTGAAGAGATTCAACTCCCTCAGTCTGTCTTCATAGGATCCTACCCGTAGGCCCTCAACCATATGAGCAGCCCTTCCCTGAACCCTCCCAAGGTTATCCACATCCCTCTTGAAGTGTAGCGCCCAAAACTGGACACAGTACTCTAACTGCAGCCTGATCAATGCCACATAAGGGGAAGTATCACCTCCCTAGACCTGCTTGTGATGAACCTGCTAATATAAGAAAGAGTGCAGTTAGCCTTACTTATTACCTCATCACATTAGTGACTCATGTTCATTTTTGCATCAACTAAGACTCCGAGATCCCTTTCCACTGCCGTGGTACTCGGAATAGTACTTCCCAGTCTATAGGTGTATTGGAGATTCTCTCCCCAGGTGCAGCACCTTGCACTTATCCTTGTTAAATTGCATCCTATTCTGATCCACCCATTTCCCCAGTCTATCCAAATCCACCTGGATTTGCTCCCTGCGCTTCGGTGTGTTAACTGTACCCCATAGTTTCATGTCTGCAAATTTGGACACCAGTGCCCACATCTATCTAGGGAGAAACTGCCGCATCCACCACTGCTCTCTAGGTGCATCCCATAAGCCAGTTTTTCACCGCCTTACTGTGAAAAAATCCACATCACAGCTACTCAGTTTGCTTGTAAGAACTGGGTGTGACACTGTGTCGCAAACCTTTTTAAAGTCGAAGTAAATAACATCTGTCTCCACCCCTGCATCTAAGCACTTTGTGACCTGGTCATAAAAAGAGACTAGGTTAGTCAGGCAGGATCTGCCTGCTAGAAACCCATGCTGATTTCCCCTTAACATTGTGTTGCCCCCACAAATGTGATCCTTTATGATTTTTTCTATGGTCTTCCCAAGAATAGAGGTGAGGCTAACCAGCCTATAATTACCTGGGTCCTCCTTCTTCCCCTTCTTGAAAATAGGGACCATACTGACCCTTTTCCAGTCTTCTGGGACCTGTCCTGAGCGCTACGAGCACCCCCTATTACAATGGTCTAGTACCTTCAAATTACTTGCAGTTGTTGCTGTATGACATGCTTACCAGCCACTTCAGCTTTAAGGAAAACAAGGTGCTAAAAAAGAACAGGGTCCAAATAATGGGGCAGATAATCAGACCAAGCCAGAAGATACGAGCTTCAACTTCAGTTGAGGCAGCAACGTTTGTAGAAACCTTTAATAATAATCATCATCATTAATAGAAACAGTAATAATAGAGTAACAATAAAGTATTTTTCAATTACTGAAAAAAGCTAAACTGTTTACCAATACTTGGGTCTCAGGGCATTACTTTCAGAGTTGAGTTGTATTCTTGTTTTTACTGCTGTTTATATTTAGGTTTATTCTAGCTGACTAGTTCTTTGTGGTGGACTATGAATTTTTCTTAAACTGGAATTCAGTTAAACAGCAGTATGGAAAATACACACGCACACACAACTTGCAAATACTACTATTTTTATACACACAAAAATATGCAGGTCCTTAACGGTGAGGCACTGAGACATTATTTTGTTGAGTAATTGGTTAAGAAACTAGCATTTAGTCTGTTTGTTAGAATGCATGTCTATGTTCAGAAATCAGAAGGGAACTACTCATGAACGGTGAGATTTTTACTTCATAACTACTCTAAAATGATAAAGTACCTTGGAATTGGGATGTTCAGCAAATTGTACTGCCTAAAAAGTAATGTCAATGATATTTGTAAATAGATTAATGTACAGCATTTTTTTCCAATGGACCATTCCATAGTCAGAGAACTTAATTGTATTTAGTATGTCAGCTTTCCTGTCTTAATATATTTGGTAACTTGTGTATTGTTACTACAGCTCTTACCTTTTTTGCTTCGAATACCCAGTGGCTTTTTCCATCTTCATCAATCTGATTCCACCATCGTAGCCCAACCAAGAGTCTTCCAGTAACATTCTAGGATAAAGTCATTGCTGAGTAATTCACATAACAGACCACCAGTTCTTTCTAAGTGCATGATTTTGAATGTGGACATTTAAAATTAATGTTTAAAATGAGTTCTGAAAGCTATGCCAATTTTCAGGGCAGGGGTGAAGGTAGGGGACATGGTAACTGAAGGCAGGTAAGTTTAACAGAAGTTTAGAGGCCTGTATTCCCATTTAAAAATAGGAATTGGTGCTAAAGCATTACCCTTTGGATTACAGGGGGAAATTTGCCTGCCTTTCCCAAGCAAGATTACAAAAGTTGTTTATGAGGGGACATTCCCAGGCTTTGAAAAAGAAAGGGGAAATCCCAGTAAGATATAAAACACACTGAAAAACAAAACATTCATTGTAAACAAAAAAGTTGCACAGATTCAAACGAACAGGTTAGACATTAACCTTTACATACAAATGAATGCTGTAGCAATTTTTTACTATATTAGACATTAATGTGCACAGGAGAAATAACACATGCATGTCTTGTTCTACCTCTCCTTTTTCAGAAGCTCAAGATTTTTTTTTTAATGTTACATACATGACAAAAGGCCTAAGCTTAAATTAAAATAAAATCTAAACTTCGCTATTTGATGTAAAAACAGTATTAATTAATTATTTTGAAAGAAAATAAAATATTTTGTGTGGATAGGGACATCCATATCATTTATAGGTCAGGGTTAAAAAAAAAAAAGTCTCAAGGGTTTTTTTTGTCCTGGCTCCCCTAAAAAAAAATCGTAGATTTTTTTAGGGAGATGGAGCTAGCTCCAGCTCTCTAGTCAAAACATAAACAGAAAGCATTGAACAGATTAGAATTAAGTTTATATTTTTTTCCTTTTGCCAGCAATCTTTTTAGATTACAATTTTTTTGAATGACAGAATTTTATTTCAACAAAATGATTTTTTCTACAAATCTGTCATATCCAGAAGACCCACCATACCAATGCAACATTGCTACCTTCTGCCATTCAGATTTTTGGATAACGACCTAACTCAGGGGTGGGCAAAATGGCAGGTCTGGCTGGTGGCCGGACTCTTTCCTAGCAGCCCCTTCCCACGTGGCTGCGGCCAGTTTCCATGGAGACCCCAGGTGCAATGGTGACATAACAGCATGGGGCCAGGGTTTCCATGCACTGGCAGGGCAGGAAGCTGCTTCAGGGCTGGGGCTGAGATTTTTGCAGTGGTGACAGCATGGTCTGGAGCCACGGCAGAACTGCGATCCACTGCCCTGGCTCCAGACTATGCTGTCACCGCCACAAAATCCCCTGCTTCCCGCCCATCTATGTGCCCTGCCAGCACTGCTGGGGTGGGATTCCATAGTAACCCTGGCCCACACTGTCATGGCTCCACTGCACCTAGGGTCTCCATGGAAACTGGCTGCGGTGACACAGTGCAAAGGTTACTGGGAAATGGAGTAACCTTTGCACTGCTGTAGGCCTGATCTGGCCCATGAGTCAAGCTTTGTCCACTCCTGGCCTAACTGGACCTCTCTATAAACCAAACAGGGACTCTGTGTGTGCAACAAAATTCTAGGCAGGGAAGGAAGTCTACTCCACCTGCACAGATCTGACTATTGAGTCAATGCCCTCGGTTGCTCTGTAAGTAATCCTTTCTAGTTTCCCAGCTAAGCTTGGATAGCTTAGAACTACATTAAGCTTACAGGTTCCTTCTGCAGTTGTTTCAAATATTTGGTTTGGTTTTTAACTTCAGCATGCTTAGACTCTGGACTTGTTAACACATGATTAGAGAAAATGAAAAAGTATCCAAAGACTTTTATACCCCTTGCTACCATTTTTCTTACATTAACTGCATCTTTTGAGTCTCAAACCTGCTGCTGTTTACATTGAATAACTAGGCCAATACTGAGGCACTGGGCTACCTTATCCAGTCTCAGAAAGAAGCCACAAACATATTACCTCTGAGGTAACTTCCTTACTACTTTAATATTTGTAAATGCTGTTCCCATTTTGTTTAAAGAAAAAGATTACTGAATTCTTTGAGTGTATTTGGCAAGTTTTTTTCTTAATTGCAAACAAAACACTTTCAAGCTCAATTACTGGTTCAGAAATGTCTTACCTTAACTGACCAAAAGTCAAAGGACAGAAGGAGGAGAATAGTGACAAAACAGGCAACAAAGCTTTTGCTGAACCAGTCACAGAACAAGTAGGTAACAATAGCACTCACTCGGAAAAACAGGTGGAAAAAGGTAGCCAGTGGATGCCTAGGAAAACAATCCAGAACACTTACTAACTTATGAGACAAAGAAATAGGATTATCATGCCTACTAATGATGCAGTTACACTTATGAAATGCTCCTGTAAATTAAATTAAATTTTCAATAGCATCTGTCAGTTTTCAGTTAGTGGCTGCTATGACTTGTCAAATGCGCTCTCATATATGTACTTAATTCAACAAAGGCATCGTTTTCCCAGTGGTCTTCCTTCCCTTCATACAGAACAATAAAATATACACACTTCTTCATCAAGTTGTATCTGTTATTTCCAAAAGGAGCCCATGTCCGCATTATGATTTTAAAGCATCCAGATGTCAATTAAGTACTTTGATCTGCTCAGTATTGCACCAATATTTCAATTAGCACAGGAGGGCAACAAAAATACAACTGCAAGGTAACAGACAGATTTATTCTATTGAGAGCTGTTTTGAAAACAAGACCATCTTAAATTATAAAAGCTTTATATTTGAAATGGATATACCTTTTACATGGAGACCGTTTTAAACTTTAATAGTGATAAAGGAACCTAAATACTTTAAGTACTCACTGTGAGGGACAGGTCTGAACTAGAGATACTAATGAATCTCTATCTGAATCAGTGCTTATTAGTTCCACTGGTTTCAACTGATACAAGCAAATACACAAAACCTAATTTTGCCCATTTGGAAATGAGGAGAAATGGTAGAGGAAGGAAAACAAACATGGAGTACAGTATCTTTCCTGGTCAGTAGGAAAGCTATTTCATTGTCTTGCATCTATTCCACCTTGCTTAGACAAGAGCCTCCATTTGAAGCAATATACTGTATAATAAACTGAAATTTGTATGGTTGTATACTTACTAATCAAGTTCACCTGCCAATTAAAAAAAAAGTTAGATTTATCCCTCCTCTGATTTGTCTTGGGCTGACTAGCATTGAAACTGGTGGGATAGTCATTTACATAGTGTGACTAGCAATGAACTCAAATTAGCCCTGACTGAGGGTGTTGGGGGAGGCATGGAGCATCACCTCAGTACTTCAAAGTGCAGCAATGGTTTTCTTAGTCTGTAAGGCTAAAAACAGACAACCACCTTTATTTGCATTTGAGCACTGTATCTTGCAGCAAACCCAGGGCCTTACAGATCAACAAGCCCCCTGTCCCACATTAAGTACCTGTGAATTATTCTAATTAACACTTTGCCTCTGAACAATCCTGGCTAATTTGATTTAATTGCCAGCTAAGCCTAGTGTGTAAATGACTGTGCCAGATATATGTTGATGCAAGTCATATCCTTAGTCAGGGCCACATTAAACCAGTTATCTGTTTTTAGGCAGAATAAAAGGCCTTAGCTCAGAAAAAATCCTACCTGTTTTTAGCTTTAAAAGGGATTCCAGTTTAAGGTTCTGCTACTCACTACCCTGGACTGGAAAAAACACATGAGGTATCACCAATTAGTCCCACTGTCCAATTTTGCAAAGAATACCAATATGCTATGTACAAGACTACTGCATATCTCATTTTTGATCCTCCAAAAGAGACATGAATTTAACAAATAAAAGCAAAGCCTTAAATTTGAAAAGCTGCAGTAATCATGGGGAAAAGAGCCACTGCTGGGTTTATAATAGTAAGTTTAATGTTGCCTGAATATAAAAATACTGGAATGGTTTCTGTGAGGCCCCTATTAATTAGAACATCTAATAAAGTGAGCCTTCGCCACACAAAAGCTTGTGCTATGTACCCTAACCAAAGTAGATATACTGTGCAAATCTATGCTGCTTTCTAATTAAAAGCAATGGCAAGTATTTGGAGGATAATCAATTTGGTTCAAGTCTGAGGCTATGGGAACACTGATTAGTAAATGAAAATATCCAGCTGTACTAGGACATTGACAAGACAGGTAAAGGCAAAACTTATGGAATAAGTCTTATTCATAATGAATAAATTAAATTACTTCTGCAAATGAATAGATGTTATGTTTGTAGATGTTAAAAGTTAAACGGAAGATTACTTGCAACTCAAGAAAATAATAAGTGTGAGGGCCAATTCATTATTGCCTATTGTGTACAATTATCTGTCTATACATCCTAAGTTTTAGTCTAAGCTTTGAGTTACAAGTGGCTATGTTGACTTCCCCAGAGTCTAACATTTTTATTAAAAAGTTACGTAATTATATACAAGGCTGCTATTAAGTGTGACAAAGCAGTGTTCCCTGTTAATTTTCTACATCTAGTCAATTTACAATTGTAGGGGGGGGGTTATTCCTGCCAATCAGCAAACTAACACTAGGATCTAAAAACTCACTAATCAACAGCAGTAACAGGAATTCTGCAATCTATATTTCATTTGAGAATTGTTTAGGATATGCTTGTAAGATAGAATAGTTCATGCTTCTAGAACAATGCCAGCAATAAAACGCTTGCCGAAGTAGTGACCTCACTTACACGGTGAAGTAAGTGTGATGCTGGGACAAATCCAAGCAAACAATAACATTTTATATAAATTACTCAGTTGATCACACCCACATTAACCTCAAACTTTCCCCAAATCCTCTTCTTGGTTATGTTAACCATATGACACTGAGTGGTGTTTTTTCAGTTGCTTGCGAGAGAAATGATACAATTAATGAAAACTCAAAATCTTAAGTCTTTTATCTGTGTCTTGACTTCAATCCAGTAAGGGTATTTCCTGTATTTTTTTTTGTTTTAACAGCAATTCAGTATAGGCAATGTAAAGAGTTTTAGCTAGATAAGTCATTGTTAAGATGTCTGGAAAAAATGCACAAATCAAATGGACAAGTAACCACTAGTACAGTAACGCATAACACAAGGCCTTACATAATACTGGAGTTGACATTTCTCTGACTTTGCACATTGATGGGTAGGAGAGGTGACTAATAGGGACTGGTTTAGATTTAGGATTTTTTATAGGAATAAGGAATAAAAGAAGACTGTTTATTGTAATCTTACAATTTTAGTTTTGCACAATGCACCAAGGCAAGCAATTAAAATATAAAACTAGATAATACTCTTCAAGAGCAGATTTGTTAATAATTAATTACACTAACTTGAGTGTTCTTCCCCTGCAAAGGATGTTTTTAGAGTCTTTCATAGGGAGAATATATACAGAAGAGGAAAAGGACTTTGATTTTCTTCAGCCTGTGGAACAATGCTGCTACTTGTTTCACTTCCCCACAAGACACACTTAGTTCCTTTGCAGAATGGAGTATCACCATTTTTTCTTCCAAAACAGTCCTTCCTCTCATAATCCTAGCAGGCAGCTTACAGAGGAGCAAAGATGAGATGCATACAACTGTTTTAAACTGTAGAGAGCTCCTGAATTTGTAAAATCCACACACCAGAGAAACTTGTACTAGGGAAACTGTGAAAACCAATCATCAAAACAGCCAATCATGGTTCAGGCTTGGCCTCCAGTGGGAAATAAAAGGAAGGCCTGAGGAATCTTAAAGGAGTTCTACAGGTAACAGGAACTCTACACTACAAACTCTGACAGTAGGCTGAGAAAGGGAGATATTTCACACCCAGCAATTGTAAGTAAAGGCAAGACCAAGGAAGGACTAGTAATAAGGCTAAGAGATATCATATTTCAATTTTTTCCTTACTGGCCAGGAAAAATGTCACTATAAGACAACAGAAGGGTCTACATTGCATTCAGCTATGAAGTGATAAATGGACAAAAAGTAGACTAGTTTGTTTTATGGTTCTAGATCCCCATTAGCTTCTTGAGCTATTGTATCAGGACTATGATCTTATGTGGTCACACTCAACTCAGAGAGAAAAGTCAAGTGGATCTATAAGGGGACGAATCCCTTTTAAGACATCTTTCCCTGCAAATGAAATCTAGGTGCAAGAAGTTTTTATATACTATCCTCTGCAAGTCTGACAAAAAAGTTGACAAAATAGCTTTATACAATGCCAACATCTCCCTCCTAGTTGTAAGAAATGTTTCACAAAATCTCCACAACTGTATATTCTGGATATGTTCTCCCATTACTACAAAGAGATGAGGTGTATTTTTCTGTTTTTTAATATCAACTACAATGGGTACCCCCTTCATGGGAAATTCAGAATGTAAAACCACAACAGCAAGGGAAACAGCATAAATCTGTCTCGCTCATAATAATTTATCACTGGTTATAGAAGTCTGTGGTAAAAACAGGAAGGCAGATTAAAATAAAATGAAAGGCAACATATTTGGCTGGATGATGATTGATTAATTGCTGCCTCTAAGTTCCAGCAGTGGTAGACTTCTCCAACTTCTATTACTATGTTAGAAAATTGAGCACAAAAAAGGGAATATTTTGTTCAACAGTTTGATTTATGTTCATTATGGCATCCTTATCTGTTTCACTGGATGACTGAATTACATTGACCAGTTAGCTGATTTATAGAAGTTGTGCTGACCAAGTATGACTTACTGTTGAGCTTGTAGCATATTGGCCCTTTTTTTATAGGGACTTTAGTTGGTCAAGAATCTATGTATTAAGCTAGATTTCCAGACTTGGTTTGGCATGAACATTAAGCTCAAATAATTCTACATTAATATATATTCAACCATTATTCCAAAGGATCTCAACCATTACTTATTTCTTTAACTACCTACTAACATAAACATCAGCTGTGGAAATATCTGTTGGATTGTATTTCTTTTACTTCAGAACTAGCAAATGAGTTTCTAGTTCCTTTTTTGTATACATAGGAGTCTTAATTTTAAAATTCCCAAGCAGATAGCAGTGATAAAGTGGATGTAATGAAGGCAACATAAATTGTATCCCTCTTGTACAATGAGAAATGTATAGCTTCCTAAATCAACCCATAGGTAAACAAAATTAGTCTATACTTAGGCCACATGCAAACATTCAGTTTCTCCTGAGAGAGTTGCTGCTCTCCCAAGAGAAACATTGAATGTACAATGTTCAAACTCGAAAAGCACAGTCTTACATTTTGAAAAGGTAAGCATGGCCTTCTGTATACAGAGAGCCCCAGTATAGACTGTCTGGGCACACAAGACACTCAATTGTGTGTTTTGATCTAAATTTAAAATGTAAGAAATGTGGGAATAAGAGGAATGGGGAATCTTTTCATTGCTTTGGGTTAAGTATACTGCTGGTTTCAAGTCACTTTCTTTCCATTTTGTAAGCGGAAATGGTTTAATTGACGTTATGTCTTTGCATCTGAAATACATGACTGTGAGATGAGCACAAGAGGATGTAGGGAAGGAGACTAAGTCACGTTTAGTTTTCCACTTTCTAAAACATGAAGAGTTTTAGGAAAAGGGAAAACTATCTAAAAGCACCAGGATAAGCATGCATACACTGAGACATAACCAGCAAAATATAATTATTCTTCTCCTGTAGTACAATTTAAGTGTTACATGCTTCTAAACTTAAAAAGCTTGGGCCCCCGCTGGAGCAGTTCACAAAAAAAAAAAAAAAAAAAAA
>NW_017729002.1:5201147-5202715 GCF_001723915.1 Gavialis gangeticus | reverse complement strand
AAAAAAAAAAAAAAAAAAAAAAGGTAGAGGAGGTGCTCAAGTATGTTACAGACACTGTGAGCACAGACATGACTAGTGTGCTTACACTGAAGTCAGACAGAGTAGGGCAAAATGGCATCTTAGACTAACTGGTTCAGAGAGGCATAAGCTCTTATAGGCAACAGCCTACATTGTCAGATGATGCTGTGAATGGACTAGCACAAGAAAAAAAGATTTCATGGGATGCAAATTGGCAACGCTAGGTTTTTCTAGTTTTTATAACTATCCTACTTGCAATGGAAACATTGTTAAATACAATCTATGTAATTTTTAGAACCTATTTTGAGATGTACCAGTGAAGGCAGTTGCAGATGTTTAAAAGGAGGAAGTGAAATCACTCTCTGATTTAAATCAGTCAAGACTGAAAAGCTAAAATCTTCTGTTTTTTCTCTAACCAACATTTTATTGTTGTACTCAAGCAAGAGTTTCTACTTCCCTGCTCTTGAAAGAAGAGGCAAACCTTTCAGCAATGTTACCTTAATCCCACATTGCCCTAAATAGGTGTAGAGTTAATTTAGTCCCATGAAATACATTTCTAGCTTCCACTGAACACTAAACAATGGTAAAAACCAAAAAATAAACAAAAACTTATTTTTTGGTTTATTTTTAGGACAATAGGCTGCCCTTTAAATTTTCTATTTAATTAAGTCTGATGTGGGATTTAACACTCCACAGTAACTTGGTGTAGCTGAGAGTAGCTGCTGGACTAAAGGCTACTGCTGGGAGGATGTTTAACTGGGGGGTGCGTGAGCAGAGAGAGGTCACAGAAACAGCTGTGCACAGGGTCCCAGGTGATTCCTCGCTCGGTGTGCATTTCTGGGGCACTAGCACCCTTGGTCTTATAGGTACCCTCACTGCGCATAAACGCATCAGCGACTCGGCCGTGCACACCCTGATGTGGCTGCTTATTTCCCTGAGCACCATGCAAAGTTTTGCACCACGTGAGACCGACCAAAGGGGAAGTTAAGACAAGGTAGAGGGAGGCTTGAATGGCACCCTACCCTGAAGCAGTTCAGCGGGGTGCCCTCATCCTCTTTCCTTTACATGAGAATTTCAGAAACTTTAAAAATAAACTTCTGTGGGAACATGAGAAATCAGCTTACCAGCAAGAGCTTCTACTTTGCCTTCCTGTGAAACTGGCGAGGGTGCGGGTCTGCCCATGTGGCCGGGTAGGCACCCAGGTCTTGGTGCCAAGGAGCCTGGCTGACCCAGGCAGGTGCGGATCCGGCCTGCTTCGTGGTCACCCCGATCCCTGCCCTTCCTGTCAGCACAGGGGCCTGGGGCGCACCTGCCAGTGTCCCCTTCGCCACCTCCACCAGCCCCTGCCCTTGAGGCCCTGCACGGCTCCTCGCCCTGCGGGCCCGCTCGCCGCCCCTCACCTGATCCGGGCTTTCCTCAGCCTCAGCTCCTCCTCGGCGCCGAAGTCCAGGGACACGTCCTCGGTGTCGTCCGCCAGGGGCTGCAGCGGAGGGACAGGGCCCGGCCGTCACGTCACGGGGATGGAGACCCCCTCCCCTCCCCCCACGATC
>NW_017729002.1:5189147-5199674 GCF_001723915.1 Gavialis gangeticus | reverse complement strand
GCCCCGAACCCGCTCCGGCGGCAGCGGTGGGCCTGTTGCCAGGGGCGCCCGGTTGCCAGGGCACCGAGGAGGAGGTGTCTCAGGGAAACATGTCCGGCCGCCGCAAGGGGTCGGCCCCTCCCCGGGGTGCGGGGCCGAGGGGAGGCGGTGCCGGGGCTGGGGGCCTCTGCAGAAGCCCCCGAGCGGGACACGGGGCTTGTTGAAGGGGCAAAGCCTAGGGGAGGGGAGGGAGCCCCGTCCTGTCCCGTGTGACCGCATCTGGGGCTCGTGCAGATGGGGCTCCGAGGCACATTGCACTGGAAGCCTTTGGAGGGTCCCATGGCACCAGAGCCAAGAAGGAGCCCGGCAGGGGAAGCGCGGTGTCTCTGGGTCCCTGAAGGCAGTTTTCCTTAAGCGTTCCCAGGGATCGCTGCTCTTCTGGTACCCACCGAGGTGTTGGGGCTTAAAGTATGGAAATGGGAGGCTTCTCCCTAGCTTGCTCCTGTGGCCCTATGGCTGAGGGCAGGCGAAACTTGGGGACATCTGAACCGCAAGCCTCCGGGCCTGCACGTAGGATGCCTGCCAGAAGACTTTGGAAATATCTGATGCCCTGGTGGGGGTGGAGGATGTTTGCCGGTTGTAGGGCCACTTACGGTTCTGCACTAACTCACGGATTTGGACTTGATTTGGCTTTGAATATGAAAAATTTCTTTAAAGTAAAAACAAGCTGTGGAGCAGGCATTGTCGCAGAAAATGGGAGCAGGATGACTCGTGGCCAACCAACAGAAGCAATCCAGACACCAAAGGAAGTGCTTCTCAGCCTGTCGGAGGGGACAAGGCCCCCTGGACGGCCACCATGAAGACATTGTGCCAGAGCTACAGAAATGAAATGTTGAAAGCTGGAGGATGAAGGCACCTACAGATAGAAAGGGTGAAGATGGTGGATACAGCCAAGGATCCCTGAGGCCTAGAGCGCTAAATTACTTAGCTGGCAGGTTCCAAACATTGTACATCGCACGACTATATTTGTTTTTAAGTGCTGTAGATCATTAGATTTATTTTAAAATTCACCTTTCTATAGCAATGATCTGAACAGTTCTTCTGGCGATGCCATACCTAAATTTCCCTTACCAAGGTCTGGGAGTTGACCTTGCCTGTGAAGACTCAGGTAAAGAAAGCACTGAGCCTATTCTGCATCATCTGTCACTAGGTTGTCTCCACCATTCAGTAATAGACCTACACTTTCCCCGATCTTCCTTTTGTTGCTGACATACTTGTAGAAACCCTTCTTGTTACCCTTCATATCCCTTACTAGCTGCAACTCCAATTGTGCTTTGGCCTTCCTGACTTCATCCCTGCATGCCATACTCTTATACTCCTCTGAAGTCATTTGTCCAAGTTTTTCCACTTCTTGCAAGCTTCCTTTTTGTGTTTTAGCTCATTGAAGAGTTCCCTGCTAAGCCAAGCTGGTCTTCTGCCAAATTTGCTAGTTTTTCTGCACATCAGGATGGTTCATTCCTGCACCTTCAGTAAGGTTTCTTACAAATACAACCAGCTCTCCTGGACTCCTCTCCCCCTCAAATTGGTTTCCCAGGGGATCCTGCCTGTGTAAATTGAAGTCTGCTTTTCTGAAGTCCAGGGTCCTTGCTCTGCTGCTCTCCTTCCTTCTGTTCCTTGGGATCATGAGCTCAATCATCTCATGGTTTCTGCTGCTTAAGTTGCCATCCACTTCTGCTTTCCCCACCAGATCTTTCCTGTTTATGAAGAGCAGTTCAAGAAGAGTGTACAGCCTCTAGTTGGCCTCTCCAACACTTGCACCAGGAAGTTTTCCCCAGAACTCTCCAAAAACTTCCTGGATTGCTTGTGCACTGCTGTATTGCCCTCCCAGCAGATGTCAGGGTGATTTGAAGTCCCCCATGAGAACCAGAGTCTGACTGGGAAACTTCCGCTAGCTGTTTGAAGAAAGCCTCATCCACCATTCTCCTGGTCTGGTGGTCTATAGCAAATGCTCACTGTGTCATCGCTCCTGTTGCTCTTCCCTCTAACCCTAACCCAGGGACTTTCAATAGACCCATCTCCAGTTTCATACTGGAGCTCTGAGCAACCATACCATTCTTTTACACAAAGAGGAACTTATTTTTCTTTTCCCCTGCCTATCTTTCCTGAACAATTTATACCCATCCATGGCAATACTCCAGTTTTGCAAGCTATCCCACCAATCTCTGTTATTCTGATCACATCATTGTTCCATGACTGTGCAAGGACTTCCAGCTCTTGTTTCCTAGGCTCCATGCATTCATTTACAGACACCTAAAGTAACTTGCTGATTGCCCTACTTTCTCAGGAAGAATGAAAAGACCTCCTCCGTTGTCCCTTCCTGCTTCTGTTTCTCTAGTTAGAGAGACACTAAATATGAAAGTAAGAAATTATGCACTTGAGCTACTTCTAAAAAGGCAGATAGGTAGGGAAAATGCATCAGAAATTTAGGGGCTTTCAGAGAAAGGTTAATGCTTTTAGTTAGATAAGTTACGCAAAAGTTCATATCTGTTGTACTGTGAGTCTAATTCATTATAATTCGTAGATAAGCTTAATAAAAAGTAACTTGGGGTGCATCTACATGAGGCCCTTTACTCAAGATTAGAGCAATTTACTGCACAGTAAGCATCACTGTCTATGTGTGCAGACACTTACTGCACAGTAACTTTCTTTAATTGTGAGTAAATTTGCTACCTGTAAATACAAATAGCAAATTTACTCAGGTGTAGTTATGGCACATGTAGACAGCTGACTGGAAGCAAATGTGTTCCTGGTTAGCCAGGCAGCAGGAAGCGGGAGATTAGCTCCCTGCCCGCAGGAGCTGCCTGCAGTCAGGACGGGCTCTGCCACTGAAGCCCAAGGCAAGGACAATGTCCCCCTGCCCTGGCAGCAGGGAGCTCCCACCTCCCAATCTCCGAGCTTCAGCTCCACAACCACAGAG
Source organism: Gavialis gangeticus (assembly GCF_001723915.1). Classification (NCBI taxonomy): domain Eukaryota; kingdom Metazoa; phylum Chordata; order Crocodylia; family Gavialidae; genus Gavialis; species Gavialis gangeticus. Next base: position 5,196,718 of record NW_017729002.1, on the reverse strand, counting down.
CTGGGACTGGGAGATTCTTATATCTCAGTCCCGGCTCTTCAGTCACAGAGTGGGGGCTGGGATCTCCCTGTTGCCAGGGCAGGGGGACAGTGTCCTCACCCAGGCTCGGGGAGCCCGCCCAGGCAGCAGGCAACTCCCTGGGGTAGGAAACAATGTCCCAGCCCCCACTAAGAGACAGCTGTCTCCTGGCCCCATGCTCCCTGCCAGCCCCTGGGCTAGCACCCAGGGAGGCCAAGAGCCCCCCCCAGTTGCTGCAGGGGGGGCAGGGCAGGGCCAGCAGGAGCGGAAACAGACTTCTTCCATGAGCAGAAAATCTGCTTCTGCTTCCCCGCAGGTATAGATGCCTGCCCAGGGTGGGTTTACTCTAGAGCAAACCCACCCTGGAGCATTTGCACACGCAGGCATCTATGAAGAGCAGGACAAGAGCAATCCTTATTGTTTTTCATAGATTTAAAAGACATTAGGGCTGGAAGGGACCTCGTAAGATCGAGTCCACTCCCCTGTCCTAGGGGCAGGGAATCAGCTGGAGTCAAAGGATCTCATCAAGATAAATGACCAAATGTCTCTTGAAGGAGTCCAGAGTAGGTGCTTGCGCCACCTCTGGTGGCAGTCTGTTCCAGGCCTTGGGGGCTTGGACAGTAAAGAAGTTCTTCCTTATGTCCGGCCTAAAACGGTCTTGGAGGAGTTTGTGACTGTTTGACCTTGTCATCCCTTGTGGTGCTGTGGTGAACAGGCATTCCCCTAGGTCCTGATATACACCCCTTATATACTTATAGGCAGCCACCAGGTCCCCCCCTGAACCTGTGCTTTTCCAGGCTGAAGAGTCCCATGGCTCTCAACCTCTCATCATAAGCCCTGTTCTCCTGCCCTCTAATCATGCACGTGGCTCTCCTCTGGACTCTCTCAAGCTTCTCTACATCCTTTTTAAATTGTGGAGCCCAGAATTGGATTCAGTACTCCAGCTGTGGCCTCACCAAGGCCAAGTACAGTGGGAGGATGACATCCTGGGATTCTCTTGAGAAGCATCTATGGATGCAAGCCAGAGTTTTGCTCGCTTTACTGGCTGCAGCATCACATTGGTGGCTCATATTCATCTTGTGGTCAATCATGACCCCCAAGTCCCTTTCAGTCATGGTGCTAGCAAGCATAGCACTGCCAAGCCTATAAGCGTGCTGCGGGTTTTTTTCCCCCAAGGTGGAGTACCTTGCATTTTTCAGTGTCAAACACCATCAGGTTTTTGTCTGCCCATTTTCTGAGCCTGTCTAGGTCAGCCTGGATCACCCTCCTGTCCTCAGGTGTGGAAGCTGAACCCCAAAGTTTGGTGTCATCGGCGAACTTAGCCAATCTGCTTCTGATATCAATGTCTACATCATTAATAAAGATGTTAAAGAATATAGGCCCAAGGACAGAGCCTTGGGGGACCCCACTGGTCACAGCACACCACGATGATTTACTTCTATTACCACACTCTGGGTCTGACCTCAGAGCCAAGTCCCCAGCCATTGGACTGTGATATAGCCAAGGCCACAGTTGGCCAACTTTTCCATGAGGAGATCATGGGACACCAGATGAAAGGCTTTCTAAAATCAAGATATATGACATCAGTCTCTTCTCCCTTGTCCAGGTGATTATATCACCTGGTCATAGAAGGAGATAAGATCGGTCAGGCAAGACCTACCTGCAGCAAACTCGTGCTGGCTGTCCCTCAGGTTGTTGCCATCAGCCGGCTTGTCAAGAATGGCCTCCTTTTTGATAATTTTTTCCAAAATCTTCCCTGGGGTAGAGGTCAGGCTGATAGGCCTATAGTTCCCCGGATCTACTTTCCTCCCTTTCTTGAAGATAGGCACCACATTTGGCCTTCTTCCAGTCTTTGGGCACTTCACCTGAGTGCCATGAGTTCTTGAAGATCTGTGCCAGTGGCTGAGCTATGATGCCTCCCAGCTCCTTAAGAACCCTGGGGTGTAAACTGTCAGGGCCGTCTCACTTGAAAGTGTCCAGCTTCTCAAGGTGTTCCTTCATATGGTCAGCATTGATGTAGGGTAACAATTCTCCTTCACCCTGGCCGTCCCAGACTGTATCGATCAGGGCTGTCCCTGGAGCTGGTGAAAAACTGATGCAAAATACCCATTAAGCAGGTTGGCCTTTTCCTGGGCGTCGGTTGTCAGTTCTCCCATTTGGTTTAGCAGGGGTCCAATGTTACTCTTGATTTTTCCTCCGGCTCCCCACATATCTAAAAAAGGACTTTTTATTGTCTTTGATGCATGTAGCCAGTTGGAGTTTAGTCGCAGCCTTGGCTTTCCTGGTTCGCTCCCTACAAGTCCAGACCATTGCAGCAGAATATTCCTCCTTTGAGGTGGTTCCAGTCTTCCATCCTTTATAGGTCTTTCTTTTTAGACGCAGGAGGTACATATGTTCCCTGCAGAGCCAAGGGGGCTGCTGTGCCCTTTTGCTGCCTTTCTTCTGAGATGGGATAGACATTACTTGTGCTTCCAGAATCGCTCCCTAAGGAGCAACCATTCATCCTGAGCTCCCCTCCCCTTCAAGTCATGGTCCCTTAGGGCCTTGCCAACAAGCTTCCTGAGCTTGTCAAAGTTATATTCCCTGAAGTCGAGGACTTCAGCATTGCAGACTGACTTGCCAGCTTTACGGTGGATAGTGAAAGTGATCAGCTCATGGTTGCTGTCTCCCAGCTTTCCTTCAATCATTAGGTCACTGAGTAGATCATCCACCATTGCTAGTACAGGTCAAGCAGCACTTTGCCTCTTGTCAGTCCATAGACTTCTTCAGTCGGATAGAGCTTCTCCACGCACATGAAGCTTTGCGACCATTTGGATTTGGCCAGCTGCTCTTCCCATGAGATGTCTGGGTAGTTGAAGTTTCCCATGACAACCATGTACCTGGAGCATGCAGCCTCAGCCAGTTCCTTGGCAAATTCCTAGTCGAGCTCTTGATCCTGATTTAGGAGGTCTGTAGTAGACTCCTACCATTGTGTCCCCCGTGCCATGTTCACCATGGATTTTAACCCAGAGAGTCTCCAGTCATCCACCCTGGATGTCAGTGTCAGCTTGCAGGGACACGTAGCTTTCCTTGACAGAGGGAGCTACACCCTCACCCCTCTTGTCTACACAATCTCTTCTGTACAAAGTATAGCCATCTATACCTGTGGCCCAGTCATAAGTGGAGTCCCACCAGGTCTCCGTTATCCCTATGAGATCACAGTCATTCTTGTTTAGCAGGAGGACCAGTTCCTCCTGTTTATTCCCCAAACTCCTGGCATTGGTGTACAGGCACGTAAGTGTCCTATTGTGGGCCCTAGTCCTCCCTACACATCCTTCTGGGCCTGGGGTATGGGTGCGTTCCCTTGAATGCCTTAGCTTGCTGAATTTGGAAAAGTTGCCCAGTGGGCTTGCTGTGGCAGTAATCCCCCTCATCCCCTAGTGGGCTTGGTTTAAAGCCCAGTCGAGCAGGTCAGCCATTCTGGCTGAGAAGAGCCTCCTTCCCAGCGCAGTGAGGTGGAGGGGACTTAGCTTGTATGGGAATTAGCTTTTAAGCAACTTTTATTAAAGAAAAAATATTTAATAGAAAACTTGATCTGGAAAATTCCTTGTCAGTTGAATTTTTCAAGTAGACTAATAGTAGAAAACAATTCCACGTGTTTTATTACTTTGACAATTACAGCTTTGTTTTAATTGTTTAAAAATATGATGTAGCAGTAAATCTAGTGAAGTACATGACCTTGATAATACAGCTTTAGTTAGGCAGTCCAGTTTGCTTCCATGGTAAAGCTTATTGTACCAAGTATTACTTTTGACAGTATTTACAGAATTGGACTGATATTTTAAAAATAGTAGGTGAACTACTAACGAGTTTCCTAATTTAAGTTTCTCTGGGAAATAGAGAAAATAAGCTAATATGTAATATTGTGTGCAAATTCCTGGATGCATGGTTCTACTGTATGCAGTGCATATTTTAAGTGAATTGTATTGGAGCAACTTCTCAGTTTTAATGGTAGTTCTTAAATGCATTAATTCATTTGAACCCATAACAGTATCAGCCATCATTAGGGTTGGTGGTATGCCTGTCAGAGAACAAAACTGATCCTCATACTTGATGTTTTCCTAAAATATAAACTAACAAACTTCTACCATATCTATCCAAACAGTTTTACCATTTATCTGAAAACCCACTCACAAAGATTTGCTTCTCTTCCTAACCTTGCAATATTTTTAAGCAACTGACTGAGATGAGTCTCCCCATCTGTCTATAGTTAGTCTCTTTTCTGGAACATGGTAAACTGTAGTTCTTAATTAATTTTGCACACGCACAGACTTAATATACATGTAATATGACATCAGCAAGTATTAGTGTCAGTTAACAACCTGCTAAACTGAAGCAGAGCAGACTTATGATTAGGAGTGTGTGAAGTGGACCCTATTCAGTTCGACTTTGGTCCAAATCGGGGACAGTGATTCAATTCGTTGATTCAGATCACTGTCCCTGATTTAATTCAGTCAAATCCAAATATGAAGATTCGATGCTGATTCAGAGGATTAGCGATTTGGACATAGGCACAGCTTTAAATGATTTTCCTATATACTTTGAGGTACCAGCATGGCTGTGATACTGGGGCAGATGGAGCATCCCACAGGAGTGCAGGGGGACCCTCCACATGATTGGCGGCAAACCTGGAAATGGATTGAAAGTGCTTCTGGTCCACTTGTAGGTCTGCCGGCGAGCACATAGGGGGCTCCCCTTTGCCTCCTGGCTCAGCAGTTGGCTGCAGGGGGACCTTGGGTACCCCCCTCCCCCCAGACCCAGGAGGCACCAGTTGTTGACCTGGGAGGGCGCAGGGGTGTGTCCCCCTGTGCACTCCCCGGCGGACATGGAACTGGATCAGAAGTGCTTCTGGTCCATTGCTGGGTCTGCTGCCGACCACGCTAGGGAGCCCCTCATGCTCCTGTGGGACAGTCCATGCGCCCCAGCGTAGCAGCATTCACAAGCCATCTGCTACCTAGAGGTATGTAGAAAAAACATTTAAATCTCTCTCCAAATCGATTCAAAGGGTTCCGATTCAATTCAGATAGATAAAAGGGTCCTCTAATTTGATTTGGATTCAGAGATTCAGCCACCAGCTTGGGCCAAATCTCAGCTGAATCAAATCGGGGACTGAAGCTTTGCACAACCCTACTTACGATGTAGAAGCTGTCCCTCCTTGCTTAGCTAAAGATGATATGAAATTCCCGTCAATGGAAACTTTCAGAAGCCTAATTCCTTTTGTCCTTATCTCATTTACCATCTCGGCTCCCTTTTTGTATACTATAATTCTGAGGTCAAGCCTAGTTTATTGGTCTACTAAGTAACAGTAATAAATAAACATTTAGAAGTCTTGGAACCACACTTCCTCCACCTCTACAACCCATGCCATATCTGCCTGGATGGATTTTATAAAATGTATTTATGCCATCAGTGACACCCATTTTCCCATTCTCTGCCTATCCAAGCACTCCATGGCTGGATTATGCTAACTGGACCACTAGGTTTTGAACAAGGTCTATGACTCCAAGGTCTTCAGGAACTCTAGCCCAGTGCTCTTCATGAATTTGCCTATCATAAAACTGAAAAGGGGCTTCTTGGGGGGTCCCAGCCTACCCACTCCTCCCATGGCTCATGCAGCTCTGCTCCAGATACTTGTGTACCAGGAAGGACCTCTTCAACTGCCAGCTGATCTGCCTTTGGGAGTTTCAGTGTACAGTGGCAGACACTGGGATGCAACCAGACACAACTGTACCTGCCTTGGGTGATCATTTCAGCCTGGATCCTGCACAACATCCGTGAGGCTGGGGAGAGACCTTCCTGGGGAAATCTCGCCCTCCCCCTCTCCCTTCTTCCCACCCCCAATCACACTCCCAAGGGTTGACATACCAGTGGAAAGAGCTTCAGGTCCACCCTTGTGCAAAGAAGGCATTAGGATTATTCCTACATTCCCTCCAGGTGGTTGGGCTCTGAGTGCTGAGAAAATGAGGACAGGGGAGTCAAAGGGAGGCAGGAGAATCATGTGCAGTGATGGAAGCATGATATTTTGGGACAATAGAAGGACAAATGGGAAGCTGGCAGGGTGGTCAGCTGGTCCTCCCTGAAGTCTGTGCCGTCAGCGCTGTCCTGTGTCAAGGGCTAGTACACCTCTTGCTCAGTGGTCCCAGACAGGGATAGGGACACACAAGGATGCTTTTGCATCTCCTGGGGCTGTATAAGCTAGGTTTTGCACCAAGGCCTCCTCGTGGACCTCTGTATCTGGCATCACTGTTGTTGGATGGCTCTGGATTCACCCCAGAGTTGGTGATGAAGTGGGGCTTGATGGAGTTGTCCACAGCAAAGAATTGTGAGACCGCCTGATTGCATAAGTATGGCACCTGCTAGGTACCTGAAACACAGCTGGTACCCCAGGCTCTCTCGATCTTCATTTCTGGATCATTGCTTTAGCTCAGCACTCAGGCCAATCCTGGCTTAAGACAAAAACTGTAATCTCTGCCACTATTCTCTCATGCACCACCTGGTTTCAACAGCTCTTCCTGAATTAACTTTGGGTGCTCTCTTTGTCCCAGATGAGGAGAAGGCCCATGACCTCTGCTCACCTCCAGTTGCTGGAGCATGTCACAGACATTCAGGTTCAGGTGTTGTTATGTGGAAGGAAAGCAGACACTTGGGAGTCCACCTTGGGTGATGGTTTGGCTGGGCAGGATTAGATTTTTATGGAAAAACATTAATAAAATTCAATTTCCTTCACACTTACAGACTGACAGAAAAATATTTCCATCAATAATAACTAAAATTTATAGAAAGGGGAATGTAACAGGAAACCCTTACCCCTCATACTGAACAATGGAGAAAGAGAGATGGAGGGACAGGGGTCAGAAGAGTTAAAGAAGAAAACAATGGGCAACCTAATGATTCATCAGTTAAGCAATTAGGTAGCAAATGCTGGTTCTGGCCTAAGGACTCATCAGTTAAGCAAATAGCTGCTCCTGCAGAGGTGCAAAAGTGGGCTGGAGGGTGATAACGAGCTACTTAAACCCCTACTGAAAGCAGGACAGTGGAAAGGCGGAAGAGGGAAAAGTATTCAAGGCTCTAGCCCAGGGGTGGGAAAAATGTGGCCTGCGGGCCAGATCCAGCCTGCCAGGCCATTCTGTATGGCCCACAGGACCCCTAGAAATTTTTTAAAATTAATATTTATTTGCCTCTGCCTCCTGTCAAAAGTGACAGGAGCCAGGGTCAGTAGGATCCAGTGCCAGCCACAGCAGGCTCCTGGAAAAGCAGGGCCCACCTTGCCCACCCTTCCACCCAGCTGGAGGAACCATGAGGCTGTTCCCGCATGTGCCAGAGTGGGGAGCTCAGGTAAGGGGGTTGATGCGGAAATTTAGACAGGATTACTGTTTAGCTATCAGAAGCGCTTTATTTTGCATGGCCATGGGAGAAAAAGCAAGGGGCAGCTAGTTCTCAACAAAAGCAAAGCACAGACTTCTTTATATACTGATAAGTCACATACAGATCAGCCCGCCCTGTAACATACTCTT
>NW_017729002.1:5188663-5189137 GCF_001723915.1 Gavialis gangeticus | reverse complement strand
GGAGAAAAAGCAAGGGGCAGCTAATTCTCAACAAAAGCAAAGCACAGACTTCTTTATATACTGATAAGTCACATACAGATCTGCCCGCCCCATAACGTACTCTTGGCAGCCTGACAGCGACTCATCCTGGTGTCTTGCTTAACCAGGCACATTTTCTCAAGCTGTTTCCTGATAAGCTTATCCTGAAGGCCGCCATGTTGTTCCCGCTCAGCTTTCACCCACATCCCCCATCCTGCCTCAACACATATACACTTCTTTTAATACTTTTCCATTCCTCATCATTCTCCACTTGTAAGCACTTGTGCTTACACCTCTATATTTATAAGGCCTTTGACACTTTTTTGTCGTTCACACTCATAGGCCACCTCCTTGAGTACCATTATATGTAACTCGTTCTTAGAGAGTCTTGGAACGGTCTGAGCAGTTTTTGATAAACAAGAGTGTAAGCAACACAGAATCATTTGGATAATAATA
>NW_017729002.1:5178205-5178506 GCF_001723915.1 Gavialis gangeticus | reverse complement strand
GATCACCTGCAAGTGTCTCCTAATGGTGTGGAGGTCTTTTTCCACTCATTGGTGCTGATCAATCCAGGTGCAGCAAGTATGGTTCACGACCGCACATACCCCTCCATCGGCGGCTAGGAGATAATCCAAAGCCATACGGTTTTCAGTAGCCACCTGTCCTAGCTGGGTGATTTCATTATTAAGAGCTCCTAAAACATCAATGCTGGCATTAAAAAATTGCTGCATAACTCCCGAAATGTTTACAATGGTCCTTTCTAATTCAGCTACCTCCAACCAAGGGAGAAATGCCCTAGTAAATTGA
>NW_017729002.1:5172845-5173205 GCF_001723915.1 Gavialis gangeticus | reverse complement strand
TCTGGGCAAGCCAGGTGGGAGATTAGACACCTCATGCCGAGAGAGGCTTGGGTGTAAATCAAACTCTGGGACGAGTCTCCCCAAGGTACAGGTGCCAACCTAATGCCATGGCAGAATCTTGTGGGCATCATTCCCGCATAACCAGAACAAGCCTGGAGCGGCTATAGTGCTGAGGTCCCTACAGGTCGTGCTTCCAGTTCAACACTTCCAATTGACCTGTAAGGTATAGGAAGGGGCATGTTGGCTCCCTACCAACCTGTGCTGAAATATTGATCGATTACAAAAAATAGAACCTAACAGCACATAAAATTCAGACCTGTTCATTACCAGACTATGGGTATCCTCCAGGGTTCTATGGAT
>NW_017729002.1:5171205-5172834 GCF_001723915.1 Gavialis gangeticus | reverse complement strand
TCCAGGCATCCTTTTTGGCGTCTGGGGTAGCATCCTGGAAAAAGGGAAGGTCAGGGGAGACAGGGGAAGAGAGGTAGAGAGCGGCCTGAAGGACCGGAGCCAAGAGTTCTGACAGGGCGGCAGTCTTGGCTGCGGCGTCCGCCCTATCGTTTCCCAGAGACAGAGGATCAACAATAGCAGTGTGCACTTTGCACCATAGAACAGCAAGGGTGGAGGGAAGGAGAACAGCATCCAGGAGAGCAGTAATAAGACAATGATGAGAGATGGGAGTTCCAGCAGAAGTAAGAAACCCTTGCTGTTTCCAGATCTGTCCACAAGAATGGCAGACCCCAAAGGCATAGCGAGAGTCTGTATAGATATTAGCAGATTGTTCAGCGGCAAGGTGACAGGCACGAGTAAGAGCAATGAGTTCAGCAGCTTGAGCACTAGTAACAGAAAGAGGAGCAGATTCAATAACAGTATGATCGGAACAGACAGCATGGCCAGCTCAGAGAATGCTGTGATTATCTCAAAAACAGGAGCCATCAATGTAGAAAATGAGGTCAGGGTTAGTCAGAGGGGTATCGGAAAGATCAGGAGGGGGAAGAGAAACAAAGTCCACAAGCTGAGTGCAGTCATGGGGTTGGCCGTCTGAGGGTGAAGGAAGAAGAGAGGCAGGATTGATGGGATCACAGCAGACAAGGGTCACGTGGTCCGCAGCCAGGAGAACCACCTCATAGCGGGTTAGACGGCCAGGGAACAAGTGCTGAGTCTTGCTGCATTGGAGGAGGGTGAGGACAGTGTGCGGGACAGCAACAGTAAGGGGGTGCCCAAGGACAAGGTTGTTGGTTTTAGAAACCAGCAGAGTGGTGGCAGCAATGGCATGGAGACAAGGAGGGAACCGGGAAGCGACTGGGTCAAGGGAGACACTATAATAAGCAATAGAACAGTGTGGGAAGGGTCCGAAAGGCTGAGTTAAGACACCAAAGGCAGTGCCTTGGTGCTCATGGCAAAAGAGAGTGAAAGGCTTAGAATAATCAGGCAGACAGAGAGCGGGGGAAGAAGAAAGGGCTTGCTTGAACTGACAGAAGGCAGATTCGTGGACATCTTCCCAGGGTAGCGGGTCAGGGGAAGAATCACAGGTGAGAGGTCTGGAAAGTCCAGAATAATTAGGAATCCACTGTTGGCAGTAGTTGGCAGCACCTAGAAAACCATGGAGTTGGCATTTAGTCTGTGGGTGTGGGAGGGAAAGAACAGCAGAAAGACGATCAGGAGACAGGTGGCAGGTACCATGAGAAATGGTGTAACTCAGGTAGGTAACAGAAGTCTGACAATTGGAGCTTAGAGCGGGAGGCTTTGTGGCCCTGTGCTGCAAGTTGTTCTAAAAATGCGACAGAGTCAACTTGGCAATGAGGGAGGGTATCAGAACAGAGCAAAGCATCTACGTATTGGACTAGCACAGAATCATGAGGCAACCGGACTGTATCGAGGTCAGACTTGAGAAGTTGGCTATATATGGTGGGCGAGTCACAGAAACCTTGAGGCAGATGGGTAAAGGTGTATTGCCAGCCCTGGTAAGTAAAAGCAAATAAATATGGAGACTTAGGGTGAGCTGGTATAGAAAAAAAGGCATTACAAAGATCCACCACG
>NW_017729002.1:5164075-5166205 GCF_001723915.1 Gavialis gangeticus | reverse complement strand
ATTGCCAGCCCTGGTAAGTAAAAGCAAATAAATATGGAGACTTAGGGTGAGCTGGTATAGAAAAAAAGGCATTACAAAGATCCACCACGGAAAAATAAAGAGCGGAAGCAGGTATTTGAGAAAGTACAGTGGCGGGGTTGGGTACCACAGCTGTCAAGCGAATCACAAAATTGTTAATAGCACACAAATCTTGGACAAAATGATGAACAGGCAACCCCTCAGGTGTACACTTTTCCTTTCGGACTGGAAGGATCGGGGTATTACAACAAGAACGGATAGGTGCAAGGACACCCTGTTCTAGGAGACCTTGTATTACAGGAGCAATGCCTCTGGAGGCAGCAACTGATAGCAGGTATTGCGGGATCAATGGGGGAGACACTCCTGATTTAACCTTGATAGAAACTGGGATGGCACCCTTGAGAAGTCCCATGTCGGTTGTGGAGTGGGACCAAAAGGACTCAGGAAGGTAAGCCAATAGTTCCTGTTGCAACAAGGAAGAATTGGGCTTGGGTTTTTGTTCCATTAGTGTCATCATCAAGGCAGGAATTAGGGTCTGGGTTAATGTGAGGAAGACCCCATCTGGAGAACAGTGAACTGTTGCCCGCAATTTGCAGAGGAGGTCTCGCCCCAACAGATTTACAGAGGCGCAAGGACTCAGCAAAAAGGCATGTTGCTCAGTAAGGGGTGCAGGGCCCCAGAACCCCCCTGCACCAATCTCCTTGACAGCTGGCAGGGTTCGTGACCACAGCAGGGGCCACCATCCCTGCAGCTGTTACCCTGCTGCACCTTAACACACACAGAGTCACCCATGGCACGAGTTTTGCTTGTCCACAGCTTGAGGTGCAGTTCCCCCAAACCCCTGCACCGATCTTCTTGAAGCTTGGCAGGCTTTGTGGCCTCAGCATAGGCTACCAACCCAGTAGTTTTCACCCCACTATGTTGTAACGCTTAGACATGACATGAGTTTTGCTTTCAAGAATTTGGGGTGCAGTTCCCCCCAAACCCCTGCACCAATCTTGAAACTTGGCAGGCTTCATGTTCTCTGCAGAATCTACCATCCCTGAAAATTTCATCCAAATCCAGACAAAAATTAACAAAGTTATAGATATTTTATCATTTCCCCATTATACCCTATGGCCGGATCTCTGAGGTGGCTTTGAAGTGCTTTGGAGGCTCCGAACCACTTTGGGAAACCTAACGAAGCCAGCGCTTCGACCTGGATATGCTGCTTCAGACCCCAACGAATCCGAAGCTTCTCCGGATCCAAAGCTCTGTCCAAAGCCTCGCACAGCTCTATTAACTGTCTTCCCTCCATACCCCTAACTTTGCACAATCCTGAAAATTTAAATTGATAAAAACTGAAAGAAATGCTTAAAAATAAATATCCATTTTAGCCATCAAAATTATTTTAAAAAATTGAATTCTGCCAAGCTTAGTGATGGTATAGAAAATGGCTGCCATGTTCGCATCAACCTTTAAAAAGTCAAGATCCCATGCAGAGCAGGGCCTGTATCCCTGAACAGTGGAACTGAGTGAATTAAGGGGGAATACCTCCATGCACTGTGGGATATACCTGAAAATGTACCACGTAGCACTTTGCAGTTACATGCTATTTCATCCAGGGTCAGTTTTGAAGCTGTTTGGGTTGGCTTGCAGCACTTCATCATTGTCCTCCTTTGGAAGTGCTTTAAATGTATTTGAATTACTACAAATGTTTGCTTGCCCACACCCAAGAAGAAGTCTCGGGGTAACATTGGACCCCTACGAGGCAGGGCAGGGCAGTTGGTGACAGATGCACGAGAGAAGGGAGAACTCTTCAACAAGTTCTTTGCCTCCGTGTTCCTGTCTGCTGACAATGGGGTGCTCTCGGGTGATAGCGTAGAGAGGCCCGGGAAGGATGCAAGTCCCCCGACTGTTAGTTCAGACCTAGTTAAGGGCTCCCTGGAGGGCTTAGATGTGTCCAAGTCAGCAGGCCTGGATGACCTTCATCCGCGGGTGCTGAGGGAATTGGCTAGTGTCATTGCGGAGCCATTGGCACAGCTGTTCGAGGACTCCTAGTGCTCGGGCCAAGTCCCTGAGGACTGGAAAATGGCCAATGTGGTCCCTATTTTCAAGAAAGGGAGGAAGGAA
>NW_017729002.1:5158756-5159075 GCF_001723915.1 Gavialis gangeticus | reverse complement strand
AGAGCCTGGCAACTACAGGCCAGTCAGCCTCACTTCTATCCTGGGGAAGGTCTTTGAAAAAATTATCAAGGGCCACATTTGTGAGAGCCCTGCAGGGGAAGTGATGTGGAAGGGTAACCAGCATGGGTTTGTGCAGGGCCAATCCTGCCTGACTAACCTGGTCTCTTTCTATCACCAGATTACAAAGAGCTTAGATGGGAAGAAGGAAGTCAATGTCATCTTCTTGGTCTTCCAGAAGGCCTTCAACACAGTGTCCTACCCAATTCTGGTGGGCAAGCTGAGGGACTGAGGCATTGACGAATGCACAGTCACATGGGTG
>NW_017729002.1:5156430-5158326 GCF_001723915.1 Gavialis gangeticus | reverse complement strand
TTATCAGGGGCCAGCAGCAGGGACTCAGGGAAAGTCTGTTCACCAGGGCCCCCCCTGGAGTCACCAGGAACAATGGCCACAAGCTGAGGGAGGATAGGTTTAGGTTAGATATTAAGAAGAACTACTTCACTGTAAGGGTGGCCAGGGCCTGGAATAGGCTTCCCAGAGAGGTGGTGCTCTCACCTTCCCTGGAGATCTTCAAGAGGAGACTGGATAGGCACCTGGCTGGGGTCTTATGACCCCTGCCACCCCCAGTGCCCCTTCCTGCCCATGGCAGAGGGTCGGACTAGATGATCTGTCTAGGTGCCTTCCAAATCACTGATTCTATGATTCTATGATACCCATAGAAAATATGTTTCCTCAAATAAATTGTGTGTATCTTGTACAGTTAAAGAGGTTTCCACTGAATTGAACACCCATTTTTTGCTTGAATTTTTGTTTTAGTTAAGCAAAAATCAGGAACAATATATTAAGATTTTTTTAGTTGTTAACCTGAGAGCATGTTATGTCTGCCGTTTAAGAGTTTTGTCATGTGACACATATCAACTTCATTGCTGTGTGCGCTATCTACTCCACTCAAGGCTATAAAAGCCTTATTGTATCTGAGCATTATATGGAAGGTAAATAATCATCCATTTAAAGCCTACTGAATATCTCATACGCCCAATGCCAACTCCTATTTTGATACACACAGTAGATACGATGAGGCCAAGTAACAACAGGAAGTCGGGCATATTATTCATATAAGCAGATTACTTCAAGTCAGCTGATTTCTCTTTTTTCCTTGGAGCCTGGCCCAATAAGTTGTTCTGGCATCATTTCAAAGACTTAATCTTTCTGTTATGCTGTACAAGCGTTGTGCAAATAAGTGATTCATAACTTTGGAAAGGGGCACCACAGCACTGACTTTTGGTGATGCTTGATAATGGAATTCCTTGAGATCATTTGCACTGAAGATGAAAAGACTCTTTCTCATAAAATATTTTAGCAGCACTGGGCATGTGTAGACAACACAGGTATTAATGTAGAGCTCCTGAAAATTTTAACCCGCCTTTTTTGGGGGGGCAGTGCATTTTTGTTTTCACAACACTGCGTTTGTGTTGTCATGAATGGCACTTCTGAGCAAGTTAAGCCTCGTGTGTCATTCCCCGCAGATTTCAGTATGGGGAGTCAAATACCAATTTATCCCCTAACATGTCTTTCCTAATGTATTACAGCAGGAGGCACATGTAAACGACCCAGGCTCCCCAGTCCATGCCCCCAGACTCTCACTGGGCAGTCCTGACTCTCACTAAGTCTCCCCTGGGTATGGTCATGGTCACCGCAAAATCCTTGTCACTTGTACCTGCCTATGCTAGGTCAGTCTGGTCTCTCTCTGTCAGTACACAATCCCAAAAATCCCATTTCAATCCCAAAGACAAGCCGTGTGAATCCTCCCCTCCTGTTCCTTTCCCTTCCCATCCCACCATGTTACAAATATAGATGTTTTTTTCATTTACTATACCTGCTATGATATCCTAGAGTATCGAGTGGGTGGGTGTTTGTTGCTGCCTGGTTGATTGGCAATTGCTGTCTATGTTGGTGCTGGTGGCAAGCTTTTCTGGCTTTTTTTTTTTTTTGGACTACGTTTCCCAGCATTCCTGAGCTCATTGCTCTTCATACAGTTTCCAGTGGGGGCTCCCATTGGAACCCTCCTATTCCCTGCCCAGGTACACCAGCAATCTGATATTATGCAGCACGCAGGCTGCCACTACATGGGCCATGATATTTTCTTGCTCCATCTTGAGCCGGCATGTAAGCACCCTCCATCATCCTTTCAGTTGGCCAAACGCACATTCCATGGCCATCCTGCAACTGCTCAGGTAGTAGTTAAAAGCCAGCTTCTGCAGGCTGGTG
>NW_017729002.1:5151046-5151430 GCF_001723915.1 Gavialis gangeticus | reverse complement strand
TACAAAACACTGATGCTGACTTCACAATGCAAGCATAGCTAAGCCATCTGAGAAGAAATAATGAGGTATCCCTTCCAGTATGTCTTCTATATTCATAATAATTTCAAGCTGGCTCCTCGGTGTCTGGTTACTCCTTAAAACTTTGTTTAGCCTGGTTGTTAATCAGTTTCTTGAAATGTGCCAAACCAGATAACCCCTTGTTACTGAAAAAGGTAATTCATTTAAATTGAAACTGTTTGTATAACAGGGTTTTTCCTGTCAATTATGGCTTGGGGCCCTCTTGATTTCCAGAACTAAAAGAATGCTTTGAAGAGGCTGAACTAAGGGTATAAGAAAGCTGTAAAGCAGCAAACAGTGTGCTTCAAGAGGGAGAAATCTCTCTGA
>NW_017729002.1:5150285-5150586 GCF_001723915.1 Gavialis gangeticus | reverse complement strand
TCCATCATCCTTTCAGTTGGCCAAACGCACATTCCATGGCCATCCTGCAACTGCTCAGGTAGTAGTTAAAAGCCAGCTTCTGCAGGCTGGTGGCATTCCCTCCCTAAGGCTTCATGAGCAAGGGCTTTAGGGGGTATGCAGCATCTGCTAATGCAATAGGGGGACAGTGACACCGCAGATCACTGTCTCCTCCACTCCAGGTGCGTAGTATCCTTTGTCCATGAGGGCAGGCAGAGGGGAGTTTTTGAACATATGCATCATGAGCACTGTTACTTGTCAGCTCTGTGTTCCTGAGGGAGCA
>NW_017729002.1:5144326-5145285 GCF_001723915.1 Gavialis gangeticus | reverse complement strand
TTGATTTCCAGAACTAAAAGAATGCTTTGAAGAGGCTGAACTAAGGGTATAAGAAAGCTGTAAAGCAGCAAACAGTGTGCTTCAAGAGGGAGAAATCTCTCTGACATCATCCGCTGTTGTTCTCAAGAAGCTGGGAGAAACAGATGGTCTCTTTCGGTCACCTGTATAACCTTCAACTACAGTGCTAAGAACTTTGCCTGTCAACAAAACACTTGAGTCCCTTGGAACAGTGAGATCCCAGATCTTGCTCTCTCTTTCTCTTTCTTTCTCTATTTCTCTCTCTCTTTTTCTTTTTCTCTCTAGGCATAGCTTTCTGAACCTGAATTTTATTAGTTAAGCGAGAGCTAGGTTTTCCCAAATATCCAATTAAACTAGGGTAACATTGTAATTGTTTTTGTTTGTTTTTTTCTTGCATATCTATTATTTCTAGTATCATTATCAATTTCATATACTTATCAATAAATAACTTCTATAGTCAAACTGGTGATAACTGGGTGTATTTTTCCTTCTCTACTTCCCCTTCCATTCTTGCGCTGCAGCAACGCTTCTTTTACCTAAGCCAAAGTTCCCTGTGAGGCCCAAAAATAGTGTGGGGTTCGCTCAAGAGGCTACCAGTGCTAGGACAGTTAGGGCAAAAAATTGGGATGTGCTGAGTTTGAGACATAAGGGGATCAGCTTGTATAGGCTGATTGACCCAATTTGGCTCAGACATGCCCTAATGAACTGAATACTGGCTCATGAGAGTGTCAGTTGGACACCCAGCCTGATTCAAAGGTATTCTGTTCACCTGCATGCTTGTGTCTCACTGCTTTTTATTGTTGCCTTAATGAACTGATTCTTGGTATATGAGGGTGTCAGCCTGTACATGCTGATCAACCCAGCTGGGTTAGGTGTGTCACGTTAATCTTGTGTGTGTGTGTGTGTGTGTGTGTGTGTGTGTGTGTGTGTGTGTGTGTGTG